>NC_041233.1:42513155-42613694 GCF_002837175.3 Physeter macrocephalus
GAACCCGTGTCCCCTGCATCAGCAGGCGGACTCTCAACCACTGCACCACCAGGGAAGCCCTATACACCATATTTTTAACAGAAATTATTTCAAGATTTTTTAGTGACTTTTTCTCTTTTGTTTATTGTGTTTTTAAATTGGTCCCCTACAATTCACCTATACTTATCCTGTAGCATATAGAGTTTTTTGCATCTTATTAAATATATATTTTCCCAAAATCTAAATATGGAGATTTCTTTAAAAAAGAAAGAAAAGCAGCTATTGTCATCTACAAGAGTTCAATTGATAATGATCTAATTTCTCATAGGACATGAGGAAGGGATGAAATTTTCTGTATTCTAGCTATCATTCTGATGTGTCATCAAAATTATAATTGGACATCACCAGAAATGAGGCTGACTTTGTCTTTAATAAAAATTACGTTTAATAATTCCTGTTGTTACTGGAACAGTCTTCATAATGCCAGATACTTTATTTAACCAACAATATCAATGTATGGACTATTCCATATGTGTGCTATTTCCTGAAGTGAAAAAAAGTCTTCTCAAACTAAATATACACAACTTTGTTTAAATGTTTACTGTAAAGGCACCTTTATTAAAATATCAATGTTTAAACTTTTAAAACATCAGTTCTTACAACTATAAAATGCATCTGTCTCCTATAAATTCTCACCACTGTCCCCCAGTCTTTGTTTGGAAAGATGCAAATGCTTCATTTGTTTGAGTTGTATATAAAATAAGGGCAACGAGGTTCTGACTGAAGGTTCTAAGGGTTCACCTATTATTTATCTATGATTTAACTGCACACATTTTACTGCTTGACACTTATGACACATTTGACTGACCCTGGATTATTTACACATTCTTCAAAATTTTTCCCTCTCTGGCAAATTGAACTTGCGAGATAAGTGACTTTTGTACTCAATGAGATGTTACTCTCTGAGAATGAATGTGTATAAATATGGCAACACTCTAGAGGCACTGAGTGTTATTTTTTTTTTCTTAAATAGGATGAGTGTATTATGATAAATAATCCACCTTAGCTATGAGGAAGCCATTGCTGGATTTTGTCTGCGTACTCTTCATCGTGTCACTTTTAACCAACTTCAGGCTGTTTGCTCTGTCACAACCACCCTTCTGAAATTGCTTTCATTTTTCGATTCTTCCTTCTCAGAGCCTCAGATGAACATGTGGGCAAAATTTGATATGAACTTGCGTAAATCCTAGGCAAGAAATGGTATATTTGATTTAGATAACAAATAACTGTTTTTTCACCGGTTTATATGTTCATTTGCAAAATGTTGTTGTGAGGTTCTCATATATCACAATATTTAAGAAATAGGCTGTATCTTTTCTTATAGTATGTATAACACCATCTGTATAACACCGTCAATGAGTCATATGTACCTATAAGAACCTAGAAAAAAATTTTTTAGCTTCTATAGAATGTGTGAAGTTTCCTTATGCCCAAAAGATATAAAGATGTGGAGTGCTTGATATAAGAGGGTGGAATTAAAGGGGAGAGAGAGAGAGAGAGAGAAAGAAATCTGAAAGGAGATTAAGAGATTATTTTGACTTGTCAATAATACTGTCACTGAATGTAAGCTGCTAAACTTCTTAGTACTGATGAGGTAAGACAGTAAAAACAACCACACAAAAGAGAACAGAGAATCACCAGACAGGCTGACAGGACACAGTACAATAAAGCAGACAACACCGATGATCAGTGGGGCATCAATTTGTCTAGCGGGATGTAGCACCTGCTACTAATTGGTGCAAAGAGCTCCCCAGTCACTGTGTGGGTTAGCGCATTCAGCTCTTCCCTGCAAGTGCTGGAGCAGGATAGCTAATTGCTGTTGCTTCAGTGCCAGTGAATCAACATGCTGAGCTAATAGCGACAGATAGAGGGCAGGCAGATTCCTGCTAGCAGCTTAGAGTTAGTTGCTTGTGATAACCAAGGCAGTTGGCATATATCTCAGAACGGGGAGAAGGATAGTATGCCTTCTGGGTTAATACGCTGAGGTGTGTGTGTTTTTTTTTTTAATCTCTAGTAACATTTTCATGATGATGTGAAACTGGATATTAATGCCTCCCAGAAACAAGAAGTATGGCGTGAGAACAAATCGTCTTGGACCTAGATTATGAGCATTGGTTTTGAAAGGAATGTGCAGGAGGCAGCCTTGTCAAGAAAACTTGCTGCATGATCTTACATGGGCTAAAGATGAAACTTTAAACCGGCAAGTAAGTTCTTTTATTTCCCCGTGCCCCCCCTTGATCTTTCAAATTTAAGGCAGCAGTGAAGTACAGAGAAAGTTAAGACTTTGTTTCAGTACAGTGGGTCTCTGTCATGGTATCACTTTCTGTCATGCATGTTCGAAGACTAGAGCAGTAATGATGTACACATAATTATCTGCTAGAAGAATAAGCACAACCCCTTGTCCCCTCAGCCTTCCAGATTACTGTGTGGTATTGTAATTTTGTTGAGAAGTCAATGTAATGTTTAGAAAGACACGTGCTTTTGAATTATGACTCTGTGTGGTTTGTCATTTTTGAAAATTATAATCTTCAGCTGCTTCTTTTGCTTCTCTCTCCCTGACAGAATATAGGAAAAGGGTGTCAGTACTGACATGGTATGTTCGGTTTTTGCATGTTCAAGTATGCCTGCGTGAGGTTTTGTTTTCTGTGTGATAGTTGCAGGAGGTTAGAGTTACTGGGTAAGTTACGTGGCTAACTGTTTCACAATTATATTTTGTGTTTTGTAGTCATATAGAGTATCCTGATGTTTACACATAGATGTTTCAGTGTATTGGAATATCGGCTCCTTTACAAAAGTATCAGGAGCATTAACCATTTAGAATTTGAGTTCAGATGGACTTTATCCTTGTAATACAGAATCAGTACTAGATGGTACTAACAGCTTTCCTGCTTCGTGGTGTGGCCTTTACAGTAAAAACATAGTTTGGTAACTATACAGAAGGTGGGCCTGAGCAGCAAGTCTCGGACCCAGTCTGCTGGTCCTCTAATGTGTGTCTCTAGCATGCACAGATGGTCATCGATGTGATGGAGTTGTAGCACGGATGCAGAGACCCATTGTTAACTAGAGTATAATGTGACGGCCTCATGTAAGGTTAACTCCAACTCCATACTCATTTGATTTCACAAATAGAGCTAATTGTCAAATCTGGTAACCAAATACTTAAGGCATAGAGTTATTGTGTTGCTTAACATCAGAGAAGCAAATACTTGGTGAAAGAAGCACATTTTAAACATAGAATGCTTCCTGTAGTTTTCACACCTAGTTTGAAACTTTTTATGCATGCTCATGGGAACTTATTTTTCACCGCAAATTGTTCCTCTATTAGTTTCTTTAGTTTTCTTTAGTTGTGGATAAGTGTGAGTCCGTGCATTGATCTGTACGTGTGAGTCTTCAAATTTCAGCAACTTGATCCCCCTTGACTGTGGACTCATTCTCCTATGAAATAGAAGTGCAATTTAATGTGTGCCCAGTTGCACTGAGTGGGGACATCCTAATCTCTCAGATGTTGCAATGATGTGCATGTGAAACAGGGAATGTGAACCTCCATCACTTTGCCACAAAAATGACCCCTAAACGTTAACCATTCAGGGACTTGACCAGATCAGAGTGTGTGCTGTCTTACTGTTAGCTGCTAGTGTGGCATATTATGGGGTAAAGTTTTGAGTATTCTTTATAAAGAGGTTTCAAACCTTTCACTTTCTAAGAGATTTTTAAAATTATAATATATCCATTTATGAGATTATTTGATGAGCTCAGTGAGTGCCTAAACTATAAAAGTAGTTTAAAAATAAACACTAATAATTATAATTCTAAGAAGAAAAAGCTCAAGTTAAATGTCCATTACAGACTGTTTCTTAGTCTTTCTACATTTAAATTTTGCATAATATGCATTGTGCCTTTTCATCATCCAGCTTTAAAGGCAGACAGGCAGACATAAATTGAAGCCCTTTGCAAAAATTCCCTAATGTTTTGGTACACAGCTCAAGTTTGAGGTTAAAAGGTAATTATTATTTTTCTTGTCAAAGGAAATCACGATTTTTCTTTGATCGCAAAATGTGTGTCAAGCAAATGTACACTGAGTAATTAATGGTTCTTTTCTGTACTCACTTGATCATGTGGGCTTTTATTTACTGAATAAATAATGAGCCTTTACAATAATAGTACAAAGTAAAATTTAAAAAAAAGGTAATCCCCTAAATGTGAATATTTTTAAGGGTAGATCAGTATATTTCCTCTGTTGTAAATATACAGATATAATTTCAGACAATAGGAACTTTTGTTCCTACTTACATGTGTAAAATAATACAAAACTTCCCTCATAAACCAGCTGTTACCTCAACTTTTTTTCTAGCGCTGTATACGTTTACATTTTATTGTAGCCTTAACACTGGGGAGAAGTATATGGTTTTAAGTTTTACTCAGGGTCCCAACCTAAGAATAAATTCAAGCTGGCAGAAATAATAATCTCAACAAAGAGACCCCATACTTTCTAAACGGAGTGGTTGTGTCTATTGTCTAAAAGTGTAATTTTGCTTGGGATTCTAAGAGTTGGTTATAGTCATTTTATTTTTTTTCTTTTTCCACTTTTTTAAGAGTTGTTCTTACTGTTGGGATCACTGGTGTCTTTGAACCATTTTGTCAGTCTCTGTAGCTTCCACATGCATCCATGGGGAAGGCTATACAATTGTATAATATGGAAAAAATAGTGTTACTCAACCAGGGTGATTTTCCAAAACTATTTTTATTACTTTTAACTAAAACTTTGTTTGGATATAGATATGTTTTCTTTTGTAATGGGATTTTTATTTGTTATTAGTTTATAATATGGCACACTGTTGATTCCAAACTAATGATGACATATGGGGCTTCATATATTAGTTTCATACTCAAATATCAATGGTTGCATGAGGAGATATTGGAAGGAACTGTGGGAATTCATTAGTGCTCACAGTCAGTTTTGAGTGAAAAAAAGAGCTACTGTGAGTAATTTATGGCAAAATTATGTTCTCTTGGTAGAGTCTCCGTACAAATTCCAAAGGTTCAAAGCACTCAGACACTGAATTAATGTGTAACTTTTATTTGAATTGAATACTAGAGCCACTTAGATTGAAATGGTGATGGGACCAGAGAATATACACAGAAATTCAAAATGTAACCATTACTTCCTTGCACATATGAGTGTGTGAGGGGAGGAAGAATGAGGAGGTAATTTTGAATGTGAGTATGGACAGTATGGCCTTGAAGTAGAATCACCACCTGCGATGTATAAACAGTGCCAGATTTTCAGGACTGTTAAATGAATGTGATTTGGTCTCAGCCTGCAAATAAGTCAGGCACTAATGAGCAAGATAGTCTCTCTCTCCCTCTCTTTATTAGTTGATATAAGGAGCACAGAAACCTCAGATTCTAGTACAAAGACAACAATAATTTTCCTTGGAAGCCTTGGCACATTCCCTAAACATCTGTAAAACTTAGCCTATCAGAGTTTTTGTAAGGATCAGCCATGGTAATGAATAAGAAACCTCTATGTTGCTAAATAATCTAAATTAATCAATTAACTGTTAATGATTCTGATTTTCTACCAATTCCTCAAGATGATCATGTCTGTGTGTGTATATATATCAATCAACAAGCAATAACAGCAGCGAGATAATTTCCACTCTAAAGAGTAAAATTTTCTACCTGAGCAATGTAATGGACAGATTTCCTTTTAGCTCACAAGCTGTTTATAGGTTGTACTCAACCTTAAATATCAGATCATGGCTATTGAAGCTATAAATGTAAAAGGCAAAAGCAGTCATTATTTCAAGGAACTAAAGAAACTAAAGCATTTCTTTCTTTCAGACTGGCAAATGGAAAAATTCAAAGCTTGTTTATTGTGCTTCTTGATGGATAAGAAATTGACAGGAGGTATAAATTTCTTTATGGCTTTTAGAGTGTAAGCAGTCGCAGGCCATGGCAGATGTGTAATTCCTATTACTTTGAAAAGTCATTCATTCTAATGCCTAGTGGAAGGGCGGGTTTCAGACAGAATTAAGTAGTTTCCTGAAAGGGGAAGGACAGCGGTGTGTGCGATGAAGTGCATCATTCAGAGGGGAGTCCAGCTAATGAATGCTCTCCCTGTTATTTTCATGGAGGTGTCAGGATGAGCCTTTTCCGATTCTGCATCACTGATTCCTTATGGAAATGCAAATTGTTTATCCAAGGACAGTGACTTTCCTTTTTGCTTTATCATTTAAGGGGCTGATTTTGTCAACTTTGCAGCGCATCACTGGAATCCAGAGAAGGTTCATTAAAACTGAATGAGAGGTTGTTATTTCTTTAGAACCTTAAGTCACTGTCTGAGAGACAGACAGAGACACAGAGAAGGCACCAAGAGATACAGAGGTACACACACAAAGAGAGACACAGAGATAGCTACATGAAAAACAAGAGAAACAGAGAGACTCATGAAAAGAGAGAGAAAGTAAGTTAGAGGCACAGAGTGAAAGACGGGCAAAAAAAAAATGGGGACTGAGAGAGAAACTGAAATACACAGTGAAGAAAGAACAGAGAGAGAGGTGGAGAGAGAGAGAGAGGTAGAGGTAGAAACAATGAAGGCGCAAGACAGAGAAAAATGGACAGAAAAAGACAAACTGTCTGAAAGACAAATGGTAAAAAAATAAAATAAAAGAAAGATGTATAGTGAAAGGGGGATAGAAACAAAAGTCTAAAAACAGAGGCAGAAAGGGAGATTGAGACAGGCAGACAGAGAAAAAGAGACAGACAGATAGACCAGACAGTGAGAGAGAAAAACTGAAAGAAAAACAGCCTTTGATCCAGAGCTGGAGAAATGAGACAGACAGAAAGAATGGTGAGGAGAGCATGTGAAACTGAGCTTTAATTCTGTTCCAGTCCCTTACTAGTGATGAGCTTGTGGTCTCACTACTCAGCCTTGTCTGTAAAAGGCTGACAAAAAGACATAATTCACATATGTAAAGCATCCCAGCACACGACCTGCAACCAAGGAATGTCTCAGTAAATGGAGATTGATATTTATCACCATCATCACCATTTAGGTAGAATTTGGACAGTAAAGGCTTTGGAGTCAGAGCTCAAGTCAAATCCTTGCTTATTCTTATTCTGCAGATAAATAGTTTAGCATTGATAAGCTACAGTTGCTTCACCTGTAAAACTCCGATATTGTTTTCTACCTCATAGTCTTGCTCTGTGAATTAAACGAAAAGAGCATATTTCATTTGGGGCTTTGTTTTGCACAACGTATTTTAGTAGTTCCACTAACTTGCTCAGTGTCCAGAATTTAGTAAGTACTCAGTAAATATTTAATCAACGAATGCATATTTGCTCTGAATATTACTTTCCAGAGCAAGGAAAAGCTGAAATGATGTTTTGGAGTTTCAGTATGAAACACTGCAATAAAGTAGTTTCCTCCTATCTGCTTTGCAGAGACTGGTGGTATTGATTTGCACGATTGCTATAGTAGAGGTCTCTCTGTGTCCATTCTACTTTCTTAAGAACAATTAAAAGAATAGTCGTGACCGTGAACATTGGTCTCGTCCTGGTGATGGCTTTTGGTATGTACGTATGTATGTATGTATGTATGTATTTATTTATTTATATTTCAAGGACTATTTGTAGAAAAGTGGTAGGAACTTAGGAAAAAAGTGAGTGAATGTTTGTATTAAGAGTAAAGATGGGCTAGGGGCAAGAGAAGGGGACACCTAATTTAGAAAAAGGCATAAAACCGAGAAGTGAGAAGGAGAATTTTGTAAAAATGAGATAAACATGTGCTTACTTTTCTGAATTCCAAGAAGAGATGGGAGAAAGGAACATGAAAAAGAATGTCTATGATTTAAAAATGAAAATGTATACTCTAAAAGCACTAAAGTTATTCCTAGCTATAGGGTAGATTGTCAGAAAATTAAGCACTTGGCCAGAAAATAATTGCAGTGCTCAAAATTTTAATTTCCATTTTATGTTTTCTCTTAACTTTTCTTTAATTCTTGAATTTTTAAATATTGAGCTCTCTTCTTTAAATAAAATTCTTATGCATGACTATTTTTGGAGGAAAGCAGTCTGAGAATGTATGCAGGAGTTTGATTTCACTGCTTTTTCTCTGTTTTCTTTGATGTGATGTTAAATTTGTTTGATAAATAAATGAAGAAGACAATAAATATTGAGTGCCTACTGTGCGCCAGGAATGATTCCTGGTGGTTTTGTCATCCATTTAACCTCTGCAAGGTAGATGATGTAGAACAGATTTTCCCTCCCTGTTTAATTTTATTTCTGAATGTCTCTGCATGAGTCCCTTCATGTAAGCCTCGTTGACAGTCTGTTAAACAGCCTTACTTTCTGATACTGTGAGCATGAACCAGAGTGCTCTGTTTTGGAACATTAGCTATTGTTACATTGGTGTGCTAATATTTTACAGAAAATGATAGTTAGCAAGAATTTTAGACATCTTTATAAGGTTTATTGAGAAATTTTCACTCAGGATATACTGAGTTCTGAATAGTATACATTATATAAATTCTTATTTTGTAATCATAAATCAGGGTTAAGAATAGAATAAAATTCAACAGAGCTTCAGGTAATAAGGCTTCGCTTTATTGTAGTTGAAAATAAATTTTTCAAATGATCGTAACTTCAGTGGAAAATATTGTGTGAATGAGAAAGCACTAAAGCAAAGAGCATTTCTAGTATTTATGGAGAATTATACATACTTTGTAAACAGCTGCCATCTGGATATAGATTACTTTTCCTTCTCAGTTTTTCATACACACACACATACACACATGTGTGTATGTATGTTTATGAACACATACATAAATCAAAGCAATTTCTTAGAGCTCATGTTTATTTTAATCAAAGCTGTAGGTGTGCATGGTTAAAAAAATCAAACTGTGTATATAGTTAAATATTAGTTCCTGCTTCTGTAGTTAAGTCTCCTTACACAACTTTGTTCAACCCTCTATTTTGGGGGTGTTTCTTCTTTATTTATATCTACATTTCTAAATAATATCCTTATGATTCTATCTTTTCATTGATTATTTATCTCTATTATAGTACTTAAACATTTGGCTGCTTTATACCATCACCATCTTTTTTCACCATCTTTTTTATCCTCTCCCAAGTTACAAATAGAGTAATAGATCAATATTATAAATTCTAGTTATTTTAATATGCTAATGATATACCAACAATAGGCTGTGATTTTATTGCCCAATTTTTGTCTTTCCATAGTGAATACATTGCATTTTTGTGCTTACTTTTCTGAATCTATCTTTATTTTTTTGCAAAACATTCCACAGTTCATGCCAGTCAATAAATCTTCCCAAGTCTTCAGAAACATTGGTCTCTTGGTTCCATTTTTTTTCCCAAGATGGCAGCCCTCCTTTCAGTTATATTCAGACACAGACTTATACTGCCTCATTGCCTCTGACTGGGGTATAAGATCACACTGGGATCCCACAGCCACACAGATATGGGGCCGGGGGAAGTAGAGGTCAATCTCACACCAAGTTGTTGTAGGCTCAGGATGGAGGCTCAGCTCCGTGGATCCCTGCTGATTGTGGGTTGGGCAGGGAGGTGGGAGAGTGAAGTCTACAGGTTACAAGCTCAGCCTAGTACTGCCTCCCTAATTAAGTCTGCCTGGTTCTGGTTCACAGTGGAGGCTCACCTGGCTTACTTGGTGGAGGATCCCTCTGGCAGCATGCTGGGGGTGAGACTGGGGGAATCAGAGCACCTCCAGCTTCTGTCTGATGGTGAATAGAAGATGAGCTCCTCACTCCACCAGGACTCAACCTGGCTAACACTACTGTATTAGTCAAGGTTCTCTAGAGAAGCAGAACCAATGGAAGATATATGTATCTTCTATTAAGAGAGAAAGATTACATATATATATAATAGATATTATAAATATATAAAGATAATATAAAGATATTTTATTTATATATACATGGAATTAGCTCATGCAATTATGGAGCCTGAGAAATCCCAAGATTGCAGTCAGCAAGCTGTAGACCCAGGAGACCCAATGATGTGTGTTCCAGTTCTAGTCTGAGTCCAAAGGCAGATAAGACCAATACCCAGCTGGAAGACAGTGAGGCAGAGAGAGCGAATTCTCCCCTATTATTTTTGTTCTTCTGACCTTCAGTGGGTTGGATGAGGCTTACCCACATTAGGGAGGACAATCTACTTTACCCAGACTGCAAATTCAAATGTTAGTCTCATCAAGAAGCACCCTCACAGATACCGAATAATGTTTGCCCAAATATCTGAATACCACAGGGCCCAGCCAAGTTGACACACAAAATTAATCATCATGACTAGGGATATTGGATGGTAGCTACCGTCTTCTCTGGGGAGGAACAGGGTTGTTAGTGGTGGGAAATCAACTTCCTACTTGACCCCACTGAAACCCCTGGGGAGAAAGAAGGGATGCAGTTTTTCCCTTGGTGTTTGGTTGGAGTAGGGCAGGTATTGCCAAAAAGTTTATCTGTTGTACAGCCATCCTTTTCCCAGTCCTTTAGCTAGGAGGAAGAGACTCTTTGGAGCTGTTTGGGTCTTCGTCTGTTGGCAATTCCATGTTGGAGGCTTTTCCCAGATATGTGGGGCACAATAAGGAAATCTAGAGGGTTCACTATCAGTTTATCTGCCTTGGGGGTGCTGTGTGGAAATAGCCTACATGTAGGCAAAAGCAGGAGCAAGGATTTAAGGTGACAAAGCAATAATCCAGGCAAGAGGAAATGATGGCTCAGACTAAGGTATTAGCAGTATGAGTGGTCAAAAGTGGTTTATTTTGGATATATTGTAAAGATAGAACCAACATAAATGTATTGATGGCTTGAATGTGGTGTATGAAAGAAAGAGAGGGAACTTCTTGGATGACTCCAAGATTTTTGGAGTTGTCACTGATATGAGTAAGCCTGAAATGTGTTTAGAAAGGCAAATCAATATTTGATTTTTCAGCATGTCATACTTGAGATGAATATGGTATATTCAAATTAGATGACTCTGCAAGTTTAGAGCTCAGAGGAAATGTTGGGCCTGGATATAAACTGGTAAGAAAAGAGGTCTGAGGATTGTGCTCTGGGGCCTTGGGAAGCCTAGAAGAAGGATCCATGTATTAAAGGCCATTGCTGATTCCAGGAAGATGAGAACTGAGAAATAAACATTGATTTCAAAAATTGGAGGTCATTAATGACTATGATAAACAGTCCGGGTACTATGGTATTGATTAAAAGATAATTGGCCTGGAAGTATTTTGGTCATTGTTACTATTATCTTTTCCTGTTTGTTCTAATATTTCACACTTTTAAGAACTCCTTATTCACTGTTACTTCAGTTGCTTTTTTATGAACATATTCACTTACCTCTGTGAGGATATTAATTATAGTTTTTTGCTTATTTATTTAAGTTTTGCTTGGCTCCCTCTGTAATATTTTCTTTCCCCATCCCCACCTTTTATTATGTGTGCTGCTTTGTTCTCCCTTTTTCAGGTTCCAGGTTTTCCTCCAAGAGACTGATTGATTGATTATTCATGCCTCTCCAATCACATCTAAAAATTTATTAGTTAGGTTATGTAGGCCATGGAAATAAATATACTCTCACATGTAATTGCTCCATATTTATTTTTTTTGCTTATGTAACTGTCTGCAGGTGGTTTTATGTCAGTAGTATGTAAGGAGTCTGGGGAGTGATATTCAACCTATGGCTTCCAAATTCTCTCTGAGGGTTTGTTATCCAGACAACCTTTTGTGGAAAACAAACAGCATGCAAGGTGGGGATTATATACTGGACTGGATGAGGCACATGTGACTTCCTCTCACACCCCTTTGCCTAGAACTCAGTCACATGGCCACTTTTAACTACAAGGGAGATTGGGACAGGTAATCATGATGTGTATCCAGACAGAAGAGGGGAGTGAATTTTTGGAACAGATAAGTGTCTGTGTCACTAATGGCACAGCACAGAAATGCTCTTTCACCACCCTCTGTGTATGATAGGCATAGGGCTTGTCAACAGGTGGGCTTTACTGTGATGTATTCAAGCAAAGAAGTAGACTTGTGTTTGATGACTCAGAGTGTGGGAGCTCTGTGACAGTGTCTCAGAAAACACTCTAATCTCTAAGCTGTGTGACAAGAGAAGATTTGAGGAAGACTGCTCAGAACCTAGTTATTTAACCAGGACCCTTGTGTAAGGTACCTGAGCTAACACCAATACCCTCCCCTGTTTTTCATGTTATCTCCATTTACTGAGCTTTCCCTATGTTCTGCGGAGTCAATTGGCTGTTTTTATTACCATGATCTCTCCACTTTTGCCATTTGCAATGTAATTTTCTGTACTCAGCTAAATAAGTTACTTGTCTTCCGTTTTCAAACTTCAACAAATTTGTTGAGAGCATGCATTTTCTTTTGCCACTTCTGTATCCTTGCTGGCTAATATTTCTTTTAATTCCTATGGTGGAGGATAACAGATAAGTACTTTTGATCAAATTGCATCTTATTATTCAAATTTAAGTTAAGAAAAGGTGTTTTGTGGAATGGTTGGTTAGTAAAGAATGCGTTTAAACATGGAATCTAAAAAATGTTCATTGAATATTTTTTCTTAATCGTAAGATATCAGAAACATATCAATTGCTTTCTGTAAGATGGTGATTATTATTATTGCTTCTTCGGAAAAATTTTGTTCTGAATCTATTAAGTGTATGTTAATTCCTTGTCAGTAAATTGTATTTGAAGCTATTAAGTCACCTCAAGCCTCTATCTTTTGCTTAAAGCATGTGTGTGTATGCACATGCCCACTCATGCACACATACACACACACACACACACACACACACACACACACACACTCTGGGCCAGGCTTACTATCACACTTAATTTCTGCTTCAGTGCAATTTAATGTTGAACATGGATGTTAAAGACATAGCAGGAGGAAGGAATAAGCTGTTACAACAGCTCATCTGGAAATTCTCCTGTAGCTTTTCAGCAAGTTACACGGTGGGAATTTAACAAGGAACAAAATAGAAACAAAATTTTTGGATAAAGTACAGCTTTCATACAAAAAAAATATGTCACAGGGTGGGTTTTTTTTTGGGGGGGGTCATAGCAAAGAGATTCTTGTAACTGTTATAAAATATCTTGGTTGTCAAATAAATTTTAAGTTACGAATGTTTCTGAAGCCACGTACTATGTTAGAAGTCCTTATTTTGTCATTTAGGAAAACTCAGCCATAATTCCTGAGTCAGTCAATATTGCCTTCTATCCTGTGTAGTTAGGATTCTTCTTATGGGGAAAGTGATGTTTTTTAATGAGAGTCTCGTATAGGAAATGACCAAGTTTCCAGGGGTCTTTGATTCTATAAAGAATTCTATTTGGAAGTTTGAATTCAACTTTAAATTCATTGACCCTTTAAGTGAACTATTAAAGCAGTTTCACTGTTCCCATTGCAGTCAGGCTCCCAGTCCCACTACTTACCTGAAATACCTAATACCAATATCAGCAGTGACCTCCTATTTGCTAAATTCAATGGAAGATTTCAAGCCTTGTCTTACATTCATTTATCTGCATTATTCAGTTTTGCTGACTAATCCTTGATATTTGAACTTCTCACTCTTTTCCCCTGGCACTTGTATTTTATTGTTGTTGTTGTTTATTTTTAAAATATTATTTCTCAAGACACATTTCAGATTCATTTTCAGGCAATTCTTTTTCTATGCAGGTCTTAGATGTTAGTGTGCTCAGATGTATTTCCTTACATTTTTTTCTCTTCTCTTCTTTCATATTACTTCTGATTTAGTTCATCCACTATTAAATTCTTAACTAATTTCTGTTTGCAGATGGCAGCTAAAATTATAACTCTAACATCTCCGAATTTCACTCCAAATCTCAGATTTGCAAAACCAGCTGCCTCCTGGAACTTCCATTTGGATAATCCATGGGTAATTAAAATTCATTAAGTGTGAAACTAAGTTCATGATCTGTTGCCCACCTCTGCTTCCTAACCTCTCCTTTTTCTTCACCAAATTCTTATTTCAGTGACTGATGACAATGAACATCAAATTGCACCAGTTCAAAAACCTGTATATCAGCCTTTGATTTTTCCCTCTTCCTTTCTGCTCATATTTCACAAACTGCAACAATTTTCCTGTCAATTCTACCTCCTTAATAGTTTTAGAATCAAACCCTCCTCCCATCCTTTTCTTAAGGTCCTCATCATTTCTCACCTGATGCTCAACTTATCTGTTTTCCCTTTCTCCATTTTCTGTGCCACTCTTCTTCCTTCTCCTGCCTTCTTTTTTTCTCTACAAACTGCCAGTCTCATCATATCACTGCCTTGCAAAGATATTTCAATGTGTTCTCATTCTATTTATGCAAGCTCTCCCTTGGAGCCTCTCTCTCTCTGGCTAATCAGTTTTCTTCAAAATAAATAAAGGAAATGTACTGTTCTATGTAATTAAATGCCCAGATATGTAGATCTGACTTGCCACAAGGATTTAAGGCTCAAATATGACTTTGAGATACATCTCTTCATTCGCTTTCTTTGCTAGTTGAACCTGTTCTCAAAATCCATGTATTGGCTATTGGCAGCTTTAGGCTCATACCATTACAGCACCTAGTACAAGAGAAAATAAAGTTCATGCTATGGTAATTGAACCCCATATCTCTATATTAGGTCTGCTTGGCTCTGATTTACCTGAATTGATTCATCTACCTTATGAGGGGAGGGTGAAAAATATAGACTGACTCATTCTAAGTCATGCACTACACTCTTGCTTCCTGGAGAAGGGTCAGTTCTAGATAGCATAGACATAATATGACTTGGTTTGCAAAAGAGAATACTTGAAAATAACTGAAGTGGTAAACATTTTAATCACCCCTTACATTGAAGCAAATTATTTAGTTTTTTGACACTGTGTTGGCTAATGCATAATTATGTGTGAGTCCTTAGATATGTTCTCTAAAAATTCAAATGCAAAAATTAAAAAATATATACTTTTTAAGCAAAGGACTGCACCATGCATCATGTATACTTATCTATATAACAATCACAAATGGCATACATTAATAAATATGTTATAGACTCATGTTTAATCATTCAGATTCTTGTGAAATAGATTCTTTTTTATCTTTATGTAGAATATTTTTGAAATCTTTTATACTTTGGCATATGATTTATAAGCTGCTTTTAGCATGTATTTGTCATCAATTCTTTACTTTTTCTCATTTTTAAAAATTCAGTTTAATTAACCAATTAATATGGTGTGATTCACTTGTAAATGGGAGATTGAGTATTACTTTTTACATCAAAATTGACATTCTGTCTGAAAGTGAGATCTTCAAAGGCAGTTTAAGGGCACCAGTTTTTGATGTTATTCGTCTAGGCTAGACAAGCAAAATCTAGAACAAACAATCCCAGTGATGTTACATAACAACACCAATATCTTTTCATAGTTAATCTTGAAAGGAGTTAGCAAAGATAATTTTAATGGGTACAAACTATAAAAGCACAATTTTAGTGATAAGATAGTATCAGGGCACGCCATCATTGTTTTAAAATAATAATTGTTATCTTGGTAACAGATATATGCTAAGGGGAAGAAAATACCAAAGTCACACAGTAAAGAATAAATGATAAGAAATTATCGTTTGTCATTTCATTGTTTTGACATAGATTCATTCATTTATAACTCATCATATTCTTAGAGTATCCTCCTGATTGGAAATTTTGCTACTCTATTTATATTTTTCATATTTATCTTCCCAACACCAGTGACTTGCATGTTGCCAACAAATGTCTGTTAAATGAATAAACCAGATTTGTTTTTCAAGACAACCTTTTCTTGTGACTAATCTATAATTTGTATCTTTGATTTCTATAAATGAGAGCATTATTATAGACATTTAAAACCCGACTTACCTGAATTCTTGGAAAATATTGTTGAGAATATTTTGTCTATGTTTTCATCTGGTCTTTTGAAAGAGTCTTGTATAACAGAAGATATTTTTCTAGAAGCTCTTAGCTTAATTGGTGGCACATAGTGAAGCAATATCATAATCAAGTGCCTATTCTTGGTGATTATACATGTCATATGTGATTCATTCCAAAGCTACATTAGAAGGTTTAACCGTGGACTCCCAAATGATGTGATCCTCTTAAAATATCTCCTAATGCTGATATACTGATGAGAGCGTGAGAGGCATGTTCTCATCTAGTTGCCAGTTTCCCTTCATACATTTTAAAATCACAGAATGATGACTGATGGTGATGATGAGACTTTCACTTCCTGTAATCCCAGAAATCAGTCATTTTTTAATGTTAATGTACTTAGAGGCATAAAAGAGCATATTATGTCATAAGGGTGACCACTCAGAACATTTGCTGAATGAATATATGAATAAATGTAGAACCTACAATAAGCCCTTCAGTCTACATGTCTAAGAACTCAAGAACAAAAAATAAATAGATAAGGAAGGAAATCTTTAACAATGCATTATCTACTTTTTACATATATTTCAATACTATTTTTTTTACTTCAATTAAAGTTTTCAGTGTTATTATTTATGGCCAATATTAATATTAAAATATATCATTTTTTGTTTTACTGAATCAAAAATATAAGTATATATTTAAGAAGTTCTGTATAAATCACTGGAAAAGTTTGGGAAATTTACTTACTATTTTGATGTCTTTAGAAATACTGAATAGATGTAAGCATCTAAGGTAAGATGTCTTCATTGTGCAGTAGTACTTAAAAAAGGATCTTCATTAGCAAGTTTAAAAATATATACTTTTGGGCTTCCCTGGTGGCGCAGTGGTTGAGAGTCCGCCTGCCGATGCAGGGAACACGGGTTCGTGCCCCGGTCCGGGAGGATCTCACATGCCGCGGAGCGGCTGGGCCCGTGAGCCGTGGCCTCTGAGCCTGCGCGTCTGGAGCCTGGGCTCCGCCAACCGGAGAAGCCACAACAGTGAGAGGCTTGCGTACCGCAAAAAAAAAAAAAAAAAAAAAAAAATATATATATATATATATAAATATATATATATATATACACTTTTTTTTTCTGAGTCTCCTAGGTATGATAACTGAATGAATCTAATCTTTTCTAACCCACAAAAACATGGACAATCCATTTAAATTAGAATAATATATTTATTTCTCCCTATTTTGCTGCTTTGCCTGCAGAAAATTCACCAAAGCCCAGATCAGACTTGTCTGGAGAAAATTCTCAAAGGGAAAACTAGGTTTTCTGTGTGTATTCTGTTAATAATTTTCTTTGTAGATATGGGAAAAATAAGTATGAATAATATGCATCTCTATGTGAATGGAGATACTTATATTTACTACAGCCGGTGATCATTTTATAATATCTATTATCATTTTGGTTATTAACATTATCCTATGACTATGTCAAAATGAAAAAGTAACAAACCTTGCCATAAATATGCTCTTAACTTGATTTGTTTACCCTGAATAATGTATAGAGTTAATACCCACAAACTTAACAAGTAATGGTTTCAGCTATACTTACTTGTCTTTATTCATTTTATCATTATACTGTTGTTTTCCTGTTTATGTATATTAATGTATTTAGATGGATAATTGCACACAATAGCTGGTTCTCTATATTTTCAACATATTTTTGGAGATTTTGACTTAACATGGTAATCAATTGTCATTTTAAGGACTGTGGACACTGAAGTGAGATGGGTGATCAGATATTAAAAGTCCATGTATGACTCATATATAAATCATCTGTTGCTAAAATAATGCCATGTAACAAATGACCTGAAAACCTCAGTGTCATGAAAAAATAAGCAATTTATTGCTCCAGCATGAGAGATAGTCAGCGTGGCAGGTCTGTTGACAAGACTAGAATCACCCTTATCTTAGTGTTGGCCATCTGTTGACTGATGTAGACTGGATTTGGCTGAATGTATTACTGGGGCTGCTTGACTATGCTTCACATCTCTCTTATCCTCTAGGCCATCTGGCATGTTATCAGGTTGATTTTTAAAAAGGCACAAAACACAGGGCAAGTTCAAACGCTTGAGGGTTCTTCAGCATTTTCATCTGTTAAAGCAAGTCATATGGCTGAACCTGAAGTCGGAGTGGTAGGAGACTGCAAAGTTACAGAGCAAAGGGAGAGGACACAGGGAATTGTGAAGAATAAGGGCCGTTTGGGCAGTTTATTTTTACAAAAACATATGACTCTGGTTACCTCAAAATATCGCTATTAGAAAACTATTATAAAATTGTTTCAGGGGCTTATATGGTATTTTAATTCCTGGATCAAAGAAAGGAAATTCAAATGGTGGTTCATACTTGGAAGTCAGGTGCATAAAATGTGTGAGAAATCTCTCTGTGAGTGAAAGGACCCCAATAACTGTAGTTATTGGAATGAATGAAGTTCAGGATCTCATTCTGAAGGAGACATACTGTATGGTCACTAGATAGTACATTAGGAATTAGGGGCAAAGTGGCATTCTGGTACTCCAGAGTAGGCCACCAGGAACTGTAGAACATGGAGAGGTAGATGTGGATTACCAGAGACCACTCACACTGCTAGTGCCATGAGATCCAATTTCAGCAAGGAAGATTGAGGACAAATTAAGCATCTTGTCATTTGTGCCACCAGATTCTGGGGTGGAATGAGAAATTGATATCTAAACCCATGAGGGAGCCAACGCTGTTGCTTTCTGTTGTGGTGATTTTAGTCTAGAATAATGGTGAATCACGTAGGACCCTTTTCCTGACTCACAAAAGGAATTGGGAGAGGGTGTGGTAGATGTTAAATTTACAGATAGGACAGGTAAGATTCCTTCAGAGTTTGGTCCCCATGTTGTTACCATTTCAGCTGTCTCTAGGTCCCTAATCACAGGAGGAAAATGTCTAATGTCTCCCCTTGAGATGGAAATGGAGAAATAAAAATGAAGATTTCTCCAGAGAACAATGTAGTTTTTTGTTTTTTGTTTTTCTTGCATCAGCCTGAACTTACAAAGGAGTGGAATAGAGAGATTTTAAAGATGAACAGCCATTTACATTTAAGTTGACACTCAAGCTGATTACACAGAGGAATTGTGAGATTCTGTCTTGAGGGATAAAGAACAGTGGGGAACCAGTACTTCTTAGGAACATTTGTTCAGACCAACAGGGGACCCAGTTACACTTATCACAAGTGTGCAGGGCATAATCCTGTCAGTTTCTTAAAGAGCCTCTCAGGAAGGGTATAGGGTGCTTATTAGGCATTGCCATATCTGGGAACTTATTAAGGGGCTAGAAAATGAAGGTAGGAAAGAGGAAGGGAGTCAGGGGAGAAAGAAAAAACACTTTTTATTCAGGTATTAATTCTGAGATATGGGGTTAGATAGAACAATAAGGAGGAAGAGATTGAGGCAGGCTCCTGTGGATCAGAAAAGGTTAAACAGTTATTTTTCTAGCACGAAGGTTCTAGAATAAGCAGTTATTTCCCAAGGGGAATAAATAAGAGAAAAAGACACTTTTATAGAGTAGAACTAGCTTCATGCAGTCTTTGCTTCTTTTTTGTTTTTTTTTTACTTCTCTGGGTCTTTCTCTGACTTGATTTTTGGGTCATGTTTAGGTAGCTGAAGGTTTGTTCTGTTCTGAAGTGCAGACATATTTCTTTTTTTGGTCAGAGTTGTCTCAGGGCTTAGAGAAGGATTGATGACCAGTGGGACAGGTGGAAAGTCATTAATGAATTCAGCATGGGGTTGGGAGGGAGCTGGATGAAGTCAGAGGCAGCAAATTAAAATAATATGTCATGTAAAAAATTAATTCATTCACCTATTATTGGCTTCTAATTATCCAAGGCCAAAACCAGTCTGGTATAAGGATATAAGGAAAGTAATAAGCAACGCCATGTTCTAGTGTATACTTATACATGTTTATACACATACATTTCTACTACTTTTTGCCCTGTATCCATTTTCTCCTTCTGGTAATAGCCTCCCAATTTTCCTTGGGAGATACCCCTCTCCCACCATTAATTATAATTCATATAGTTTGATTGGTGATATCCCACCCGACTGTTCCATGTATGAACACAGGAACAGGCATGATGAATCAGAAACACAGTGATTGGTCAGCACAGGTCATGTGTCCTAATTCAGGCTAAATAGAGTCAATGCGTATCACACCTGGGAATTTTGCTGTAACTGTCAGGAGGATGTCCCTCTATTTCTACTGTAATAAATGCACATATATACCTTCATATACCATGTTTAAAAAAAATAATGCGTGCATTCTCTGTGCATAGTTATTTATTTTAAAATATGTCAGAGCATAGTAATTTATTTTAAAATGTGTTTATTTATTTTAAAATAAATAAAATTTATTTTATTTAAAAATAAATATTTATTTTAAAATGTGTCAAATCTAAATTTGGTTAGATACAGTGCAACCAAGGTCAATGTCGTAAACTCAGTATGTGTCCCTTATATGTGTCCATTAAATTTATGTTTTTCTTTGCCTAATCTTAAAGAGGACATAAGTCTGAGTTCATAAAGTTAGAACTAGATTTATTCCAGGTCTCCTGAGGCTGCCTTGGTCCTTAGGGATAGCTGAGTGTAGGTCTGAAAGAGAAGCACTAAGGATTGTAATTGTGAAGTCCAACATGGGACACTCTTGGAAGAAATTGGAATTGAGAAAATGGGCTTTTTGTCCTTCAGAGAAAACTGGAGATCCTTCCAGAGAACCGGACATCTGAAGCATCTTTCTAGAGTAGGCCAGCATCGTCTTATCAGACCACGGTGCTCATCTCTGCTTGGGTGTCGGAGTTAGACAAATTCTCTTTTGGATTGCCTGAGCCTCCAGGAGACTGGGAAAAATCCAGCAGGAAGGGGGAGACCAAATGAGGGATACCAGACCTCGTTGCTACTAGTGTTGATAAATTCTTCTGTAACTACTTGGAAATAGAAGAGGTTTGATGGTTTAATACTCTTTCATCTTACTTTGTTTGACTTATATTAACTGAACGATGATCTTTGCGAGATGATGGGAAAAAATGGCGATCATTTGGAGATTACCGTTCTGAGCATTTCACAAAATGCTTAAATAGGCATTATTAGCCTAATATTAAATATGTAGTACCTGAGGCTCACACAATTTAAGAAGGTGAAATACAGAGGAGGTAAATTGTGGAGTCAGAACTATAACTCAGATATGTCTGGCCGCAAAGTCCACACTTTTTCCAGTATCATACTACTAGAGCATGCCATCATATGACATCCTCAAAACTGACCCTTCCACTGACTGTATAATCACTAGTACTGAGAGAGTATTAATAGTTCTTTTCACAGCAGGTGACTAAATCATCTGTCCTATATATAATACTTCCAAAGGCTGGTCCATTCTGTTTCATAGATTTGTTCCATAACCACTGGCTAAACACTTAATTTTGGTTTTCAAAACCCCTCATCTTTGAGACTTACAAGCTTGTTTGAATTATTTGTTGGTATGTTTTTCCTGCACTGCGACAAATCTAAAAACTTGAAGTTGCCCAGTATATCCTTGTAAGGTTTCTTCTGTATAAATGTAAACACACAACGCCAGCTGTTGAGAATTGAAAGAATGAATCTTGTGTTTGAAACATTTCTTCATAAGAGTAATATTCTTTCAAAGCACTATCTTCCTTCTAGAAGAAAGTACATGTCTAGAGGAAGCAGATGGTAAAGATGTTTAGTGAGCTATCATATTTAAATCCAGTGGGAAATATAAAGATTTAGAGAGCTGATATCCAATAGTTCAAATATAGAAAAATAAATAAAGTTTATTTGAAACAACTGATAATTTTTGTTCATAAATATGGTCCCTTCTGGGGATCAGTAATTCATACTCCATTTATTGGAAAATATGTTTGTGTGATTGCTCCATAAAGATTACTTCATTTCAGTGAATAACTTTTCATTAGTTGTAAAATACAGTATCATTACAGAGAAAAATAAACTTACATTCAATGTAAATGTACTATGATAAGTACATCATTATTACAAATACATTTAAATAAGAAAGGGTCGCATTTTATTTTCAAAGAATTATTTTTTTCCTATAGTTGATAACTATCTATATAGAATGTGTTAATTTTTGTGAGTGAAGTGCATGTCATGTAAATATGTTTGGCATTTCCCATATGGCCTAGATCCCAAATGTATAATATTGTAAACTCCTGATAGCATTTATTTAAAAAGAGTCTCAGTTAGAAGTGAAGGAGAAAGTAGGATCTGAGGTGACTTTTCCACATTGCAGCTGTCACTTTCCTTTACCATAGAGAGGCATGTGGAGTTCTCTCCTTCTGTATTTCTATATTTGGAAAATTATTGCAGTGCTGCTTTTCTAAGGAGTGTTCCATTTTGCTGCAGCATTTGGGGTTTCTGCTTTGACTTTGATCTTTGTTGCCAATCAAGCATCTGTATCTTTCAGTGCTACTGTGATTAATCAGCTACCAAATGTCTCCAAATAGTTGTGTTTTTTGTTTGTTTGTTTTTGCGGTACGCGGGCCTCTCACTGTTGTGGCCTCTCCCGTTGCAGAGCACAGGCTCCGGACGCGCAGGCTCAGCGGCCATGGCTCACGGGCCCAGCCGCTCCGCGGCATGTGGGATCTTCCCGGACCGGGGCACGAACCCGTGTCCTCTGCATCGGCAGGCGGACTCCCAACCACTGCGCCACCAGGGAAGCCCCAAATAGTTGGTTTTTATTTGTTAAAAGATATCTCACATTCCAGAATGTTCTTTTGCAATTGCCTTATCAACTCATGAATACAAATGAGGCCACATTTTTCCCAGCTTTGTTGAGATATAATTGACATACAACATTGTATGTAAATTTAAGGTGTACAATGTATTGATTTATATACTATATATATTGGAAAATGATTATCACCATAGCATTAACTAGCACTTTCATTCCATCACATAATTGCCATTTCTTTTTTGTGGTTAGAATATTTAAGATCTACTCTCCTAGAAACTCTCAAGTATATAATATAATATTATTAGCTATACTCACCATGCTGTACATTAAATCCCTAGAACTTGTTAATCTTATAACTGGAAGCTGTACCATTTGACCCATATCTCCCCATTTCCCTGCATCCCACAACGTCCCTGGTTACACTACTATGCTCTGTTTGTCTGAGTTTGGCTTTTCTAGATTTCATGTACAGTATTTGTCATTTTTGGTCTGACTCAGTATTTGTATTTCACTTAGCATAGTGTCTTCAAGATTCATCCAAGTTGTCACAAACAGCAGGATTTCCTTCTTGCTCGTGGCTGAATAATATTCCATTGTGTGTAGAAATAATACATGTGTATAAAATATACACACATATATATACATATTTATGTATATATATATTATATATATTCTCTTCTTTATCCGTTGATTCACTGATGGACATAAAGAGATGTCTGCAGTTCCATGTTCATGGCAGCATTATTCACCATAGCTAAGACATGGAAAAGAGGCCACATTTTTGTTTACATCTCAGTTCCTGGTACCTCAAGCCCCTCTCCTTGACTAAAAGCTTCATAATATTTTTCATAGGTTTCCTTCCTTAAAATATTTTCAAGAATACCTGATATCATAAGAAGAGCTCACCTTTGTCAGATTATGTTGATTATGATATGAAGGTTCACACAGTTTATTAGCAAAGAGTATAAAGAATAATGCACATACACACACACACACACACACACACACACACACAGTTCTCAACAGAGATATTTCGGATTTCACATCCCCCTGGTTCTCAACACTTATAGATTTTGCAGTAGATAATTGACGTGCAATCAGCTAATGGTGAGATTTCACCATGTCTCAAAGATTTCTATATTTACAGTGGAGATCAGATTGATAACTCTCCATTACATTCAAGCTATAACAACTGACTTACATTATCTCTATCTAGAGTGTGTTCACTTTTTAAAAAAATTTTTATTGTAGAATAGTTGCTTTACAATGTTGTGTTAGTTTCTACTGTACAGCAAAATGTATCAGCTATGCATATACATATATCACCTCTTTTTTGGATTTCCATCCCATTTAGGTCACCACAGAGCACTGAGTAGGTCCTCATTAGTTATCTATTGACATATATACACTATTGATAGTGTGTTCACTCTTTGGTAAGGGCTTTCTTGCTGATCTTGCTCAAAAATGATCAAGTATTTTTCTAGAACTAGTTTGTGGCACCTTAACCTAAGGTCTTTCTTACCTATTACGTAGATGACAGCATATTTGAGAACGACTTTGGTGAACAGGTCATAAATTTATTATTGAAATGAAGCAAAATTTAGTAAAGGGCTAAGCAATTTATTTTTTCCAACTGCTGTATATAAAAATAATTGCAAATGTTTCTCATACTCTTGGTATACTCTGTTAATTATGATTTTTTGGTGGCACTAACAAAACAGCACTAGCCAGTTTAATCATAAAAGGAACTTATTTGGAAGATATTAGTCCACAATTGATAGGAAGGCTTGAGAATAAAACCATTATATGAAAATCCAATAAATCCACAAGAATCTAAATAGGAAAAACACATTGACAGTGTTGACAGAGCACCACCAATTGAATGAATGAAGTCCATTCATTTTTCTGATTTCTGTGTGATTGCACTCCTAATTTAAATTATGGGGAATGAGAATAGGATCTATGTAAACTCTGCTAATTCTCTGCTGTGTCCATCTTTTGGCTCGGTGAGGGCAGGCCTCTGGATTTATGTTGCAGCCAGAGCATGACAGAGCAGAAGAGAGTCGGGGTGCTGTTATCAAAAGAAAGTAGAAGAAATGTTAACTACAGTTAGATGTGATTATGCTTATGACTGGATCCTGGTCCTAGTTGCTACCAACCCTGGCAGAGTTGAGATTATAAAATATGTAGCTTTGTCTTTGATGTAGAGTTCTGCTCACCACCTGAGGCTCCTTGTTTCTTCACTGTAAACTTTGGCTCCAGAGCACAGTTATCCTGTCCTAACTATGGTTTTAGGAAGCTGCAATGAGGTCTGTATTATTTTTAGAGTCCTGCCATCCACTTAAAAGAGATTGGAATTTTCTGTCTCTCCTGAATTAGTAGTTGCACATATGTAAGAATAGAGGGCACCTCTCCACACACTAGCAGCATATAAGACCCTTAAAACCATTAAGTACACTGGGGACAAAGAGATGATGAAACCCATCTACCTCTGGGTTACACCACTGGCATTGGCAATGTGCTCTTTACATGCAGTTTTTCATTCTGATGTCTCAACTTAATGTGAATCAAATGTTAGAGTCTTTGACCTCTTTATAAATTGAGCCAATTGTGACTGTGTATTTGGTCTGCAATTATCAAGGACCTTTAAATGTATTTCAGTAATTAATAGGAAATTCAATCTGACCAATCAAGAGTAGAGACATTTTTAAGGAGAATTTCTTTTAGAACCATATTTAATGAAACCTGAAATAATTAATATACCTACATGTATCCTAACTTTAAGGAGGATTATATATTATTCCAAAATTAGGGTTAAAACACCAAGCAAAAGCTAAAGCATGAAGGAAATGAAACCTGACCTTACAACCTTTATAAAAGTAAACAAACCTAATCTGTTCACATACTTTGAGGTTTCTTTATTCCATCATGCTTCCATATAGCAGAAAATTTTTAATGATACTTATCCAGGGAGACAATAGCTGGTAAACCTCCATGGAACTATTAAAGGGTTTTGAGAGTGACATTTAATGGAACCACGATATCCTCAAAATACTTGGCTAATGTAGTATAAATAGGGAATCTGCAGAAAATAACTGTCTCTCTACACTAGAAATTTACTCTGGTAAAGGGAATTCACCAGTATATCACCCTGAGATCAAATCCCCATGTTGAACTTACCCACACAAATATATGGCATTTGTGTTAGCAACACTTACACTTGCTTCGCCTAGTGTCAGTAGATCACTGCCAAAATCTATTGAAGGGAACTTACATCTTGCATATGGCAATTGAGGTGTTTCTAATGACTCCATCCTTATTTCACAGTGACTCGCCAGTATCTTCTGATCTTGTCAGCATGCATATATAATTAATAACTCTTTTCAGGGTTGTCGTTCTTCTGCCAGCTCAACTCTACCAATCTCCTGAACCGACTCCTTACTTCCAGCAAGATTGATTGCAATAAAGAAAAGATCTAAAACCCCATGCTACTAGCTGACACACTTTGGAAAACTCTTAAGGGACCCTCATTTCCCGCTTTGCTATAAATTACCTATATTTTATTCTGGCAGGAAAAAAATGTTTTAATTTTCTCAGTTTTTTCCTTTTCAATTATTCTTCAAATAAGTATAAAAAGGAGTTACAGAAATTATTTAAAATTAGAAATTCTGAATGAGAGCCTACGTGGAAATGAGCAATAGTAGAAGACAAAGAGCACTTTGAAACTGCAAAAGGATAAGTATACTTAAATTGTGTGTATGCTTAAACTGAAACAATTCAACTACCTTCTCTGTGTCTGCTTTATCATGAGGAAAGCCTTTATATCCTTGAAATTCTCCTCTAATCCAGATGAGGTGACCCTCTTTCAGACAGTCTTAGCTCTTGCTTCAACACTACCTTGAGGTTCTGCTTGACCGTTTGTAATGGATACCTCCAAGATTGCTCTTTTTTTTTTAATTGAAATGTATTTGGCATATAACATTATATAAGTTTAAGGTGTACAACATGTTGATTTGATACATTAATATATTGTACTATGATTGCCATTGTAGTGTTAACTAACAACTCTATCACATCACATAATTATCACTTCTTTGTAGTGGGAATAATGGAGATCTAGTCTTTTAGCAAGTTTGATGTTTATAGTATAGTATTGTTATCTATACTATGTGTTGGATCTTTGGGACTTATTTATCTACTAGATGCAAATGTATACCCTTAAACAATATCCCTTCTCTTCCTGACACCCCTGCCTCTGATAACCACCATTCTACTCTCTGTTTTTATGAGTTTGGCTTTTTTAGATTCCACATATGAGTGCTATCATACAGAATTTGTCTTCCTTTGTCTGACTTATCTCACTTAGCATAATGTCCTCAAGGTGCATCCATGTTGTCACAAATGGCAGAATTGCCTTCTTTCTCCTGACTGAATAATATTCTGTCTTTTTTATCCATTCATCCATTGGTGAACACTTAGGTTTTTTTATAGACACATAGACCAGTGGGATAGACTAGAGAGCCTGGAATTAAACCCCCACATACATGGTCAACTAATATTTACAATGGAGCCAAGAACACCCACTGGAGAAAGGATAATTTCTTCAACAAATGGTATTGGAAAAACAAGATGACCACATGCAGAAAAATGAAATTCAATCCCTATCTTACACCACTCACAAAAATTAACCCAAAACAGATCAAAGATTTAAATATAAGACCCGATACCATAAAACTCCAGGAAGAAAACACAGGAAAGAAGCTCTTCAACATTGGTCTTGGCAGTGATACTTTGGATATAACAATAAAAGTACAAGCAACAAAAGCAAAAATCAACCAGTGAGACTACATCAAACTTAAAAGCTCTGCACAGCAAAAGAAACAATCAACAAGATTGTTCTTTCATTCTCCTAAACTGTCAGCAGTGTCAACTACTAACAGCTCTTGACTTATTCCTAGTCTAGAAACTGTCATCAGCTGAAGAGAGCTGCTGTGACCAAGATCACACCTACACCTGCCCAGCATCCAGCATCCAGCATCCAAGGACTGGTCCAGTTGTCCCATTGGGATGAGGTAGAATGTGTTATATAAAGATCAACAACAATTGCCTCAAGTTGAGACAACTCATAGGTATTCGTTCTGAAATGATTGCAGGCAAATAGCTATCTTACAGTCTGTTTCCAGGGCAATCAACCTAAGTCATCCTTCATGGTATCTTCCAAAACAAATCTAACACATCAACCAGAAAATGATATTTTTGCGAAGTTAAGCAAAAAGATTGAGATGAGGATTTATATCATACTTACACAGCATAAAGTTTAAACAAAGAAAATATTTATTTTAAAACATATTTCTTCTTTTTACTCCATTTTTTCTTTTTCACTATAGACCTCCTTTGGATATCTGTATCTCTCACACTGCCTCCAAACTCCCTCTATTGTTATAATAGGACTGTTTCCTGCTCCTCACCATGTCTGGTGGTAGCCTTACCTACCCATACCTGCAAGAGACATATGCAAAACACAACAGAACCTAGGAAATCAAGCCTAACGTCTAACAATGTCAAGTCTTCTTTTAGGGGAAAATTCTGCTTGTAGGAATGTTTTGGCTTCTCCCCTTTTTTTGCATTCAGTTTAGCCTGAACTGAAAACTGAAACTCTCCATGAGGTATCCTCTCATGAATTTTCTCCACCAGAGGCTCTTCTTCTTCCCCACATGTACTCTCTCATCAGTGTTTATCATCATGCAGATGCTTTTAAAATTATTGGTAGAAAACCATTGTCCTAATATTTAACTAGAGTCTATGCTGAAGTCTATGGCTTGAGGCTATGAGCTGCGATTGAATCTATTTTCTTTTTTGATAGCATGATTGTAATCTTGTCCAACAGTAGGTAAATAAACTGTGATCCTACATCCCAGATAACTTAAGCTGGGACTAGTCAATTTTATCAACCAGTTTGATGAGTCATCTCCTTGAGTTAAAATGTCAGTCAATGAAATAATTTCATTGTGTTGAGATCCTATAGACTGAAATTGCAATAAAACCTCAGAATATAAAGTCCTTAATCTTGTTAGGATAAAAATATAATAATCATAGTAAATTAAATTATTTCTAGGATTACCCTTCTGCCCAAGACTTTGTCAGCTATTTATTATCAGGTTTTAGAGGGATTACTCTCCCTTGGATTCTCATAGGTTAAATGATGTATTTTTTTTACTAGACAGTAACAACATCTGTATATTTCCCACATAATTAAATTATATTTTTGTCCCGTTGAATTGCATTCAGGTTTTAATAATACATTAATGACACAGTCCAAGTGCCTTTACTTGTTACATAAAGGGCATATTACAAAGGTGATTCTTGTGTTTAAGTAAGCCTCAAAGAAAAAAAAAAGCACTTTTTTCTTTATTAAATAGATTATCTTCAAAGCAAGAGGATATTTAATAAGAAATAAAACTAATATGAAAAAAGTAGTAAATGTCAGATACTGAAAGCAGTAAGCCTCTAATAATAACTTACCTAAGATTTCAAGAGCTGTGGTTTCTAATATTTATCCACTCATTAAACACCGTGCTAAGTTTTGACATTTAGATTTTGCCTACTAGTGGAATTTAAATAAAAATAATGGTCTCTGAGGCTTAGTAAGTAATACTGTGTGGAATATCTAACTATTGGTAAATTTAAGTATGTAAGGTCTGCTAAACAAAGGTTTCATTTAACATTAATTTATATGTGTGTATACATAAATATGCCCGTGTGTGTGTAAGGGGATGTGTTATTCTTGGAGAAATGTGTATTTAAAATTTTGATTCTTGTTTCTCCTTTGTTTTTAGTTTCATGGTAAGATAGATGCAGATAAGCTTATTATTCTAGATTTCAATCTGTCAGTTTATAGTAAACCCTGATTGTTTTTACTACCTTTAATGACAGTAATGTATCTGTAAGACTATGAAGAATGCCAGTTCATCTAGAGTTGACTTTTATGAAGTGTTAAGTAGCAGGTGTTAAGGAACAGATGCTGGAGATAAGAAGTGGCTCTTCCACAGTTACAAACCTGACTCCATAAGAAATCAGCTTATTCGTATTATATGATGTTCTTAGATTTTTTTCCCCTTAGACATTTTTGTCAGAATTACATGATATTTTCATGGTATTTTTGAAAGTGAAAACAGCTAGAAACAATCAGCAAAGAACTTTGCAAAACAGCATTTCAAATCAGAGGTGAGAAGGACAAGTTATTGACCTATTAGTAATTATCTAACATATTTATAGAAGAATCGAGAACATGTTTTTATGTGACAATATGACAATTATCCCTGCCATCTCCAAAACACTCATAGTTAAAAGATTGAACTAGATCTCTCTTGTCCTGATATGACACTGAAAATGATTGAGGGTTGAGACTGCATCTGCAGATATGGGTGATTAAAGACAAAATCCACTGAGGTGCTAGCAGCCAGGTGTTAGGGACATGGATGTTTAGCTGTACATGCTTTGTGAAGATGAAAAATTAAAAATCTTTTGTTTATATTTTTTGTGGCCTACATGTGCTGATTAGCACAGTTCTAATCTATAAGGAAAAAAATGCAGATTAGGAGAATTGAGCCTTTATGTACATTTGTATTTCATTTGTAATCCATGGCTCCTTTAAATCTACTTTTTCCAAGACAAAATTTCTAAGCTATAATAATATTATACATTCTGAATGTAGTTATAAATACAAGGGATGCTTTAAATTATTTATTTCAGGAAGTAAATATTTAATTATCGGAAAATATGCTTGAACAGGGGCATTATGAAAAGTATTCTTGAGAATGTGCATTTAATGTCTCATCCTAAATAAACTTGCTTAAGTTGTGGAATGTAGCTGAAAGACAGGTAAATTAAAAGTTACTACATAAATTGAAATAATATGTAGCTATAAAAACATGTTGGATGTTTCATCTTTCAAGTTCTTAAACTTCTATTTTTTTGTAATATTCCCCAAATGTAAAATAGAGGAAAATACACTATTTGAATAGACTAACGGTGGCTTTTTCTGTTAGATGCTTTACATTTAACAGCTTACATTCATAGCATGTTTTGTACTGTGACACTTAATTCCACCAAATACTTCATATGCAGAATCCAAACCCCCTCTCTTTTGTAGTGTGGTATGATAAGGAACATTTTTAGATGTGACTTTGCCTGAATTTACATAAACCAATATTTTTCACTTATTAACTCATATTCATATGGTGACATAGACCAGTCTCTATGTGTAAGTAAGGAGAAGGTGCATTATGTAAACCTTTTAGGATGGATGCGTGAATTTAAATCAAACCTCAACCCATCTTCTGTATCCTGAGTCTAAATGTCAGTATTGTGAATATTTATAATTATACCTAATTTGTATCTATCAAAATAAATGTCGACTTGCTTGGCGTTATTTCACACTGACAATTTTGTTAAGCTCTAAACCCTTTTGAGTTTGTGGAATTATTGTTAGCATGCTAAATTTTTCATAATGTGTGAACCAATTCAAGCCTATTGGTAAAATTTACTTACACACTAAGCCCTATAATTTCATCACTCCATCCTGACTAGTTTAAACCATTAGGTTTTAGAGTGATTTGTAAGTTTTATGATAATAACCTTGAAAAGATAGTTCAGGAAAACATTATCAAATGTCTAACTTAAAAGTATTGGATCACATGCTGATACCGAAAATGAGTTAATTATATGTTTTCTCCAAATTGATCACTTTGACAACATGGTTTCTTTAAAATCTCCAACAAGTTTGACAAGGTGAATCTATCTAAAACAGTAGTTTCTTTTCCTCCCTTCTCTTTGCCAGCATCTCTCATAGCATAATCAGATAGACTTTTAACTTCAAATAGAGTTAACAGATGTGAGGAGATTAAAGCAATATTCTGGCAGAAGCAGGCAGAACTATGGTGGATAAATCATTCCTAAGCAGCTGAATTCAAAGTACCTGTCTGGGCCATGGTGGGTGTTAACAACAGTGTGTGAAGCTACCATGGCAAAGGGCAAGGAAGCATGAATTGCATTTCAAAATCAAATAGACATCCTAAATAGATTTCAAGATGGGTACATCAATATTTAGGGCTCCCTCCAGCCCTAAGTACTTTCTCATAAACTAATGGCTATCTTTGAAGAAGAATTTTTTAAAAAAATAGAAATTTACAGGAAGACACACATTGAAAAAGAAGGTTAAATAATCAAATTTTAGGAAGGACAAAGTGAGAACAAGTCTGGGGGTCTAGAAAAGAGGAAGAAATGAGGATTTGTTTCTGGTAACTGCTGTTGTAGTGAATTAATTCCATTTAATTTTGCTCTTTGTGGTAAATTCCTGCAGCATAATCCAGTTGGTTAGCTTGTTTCCAAATTCAAGCACTAGACCAGGGGAGGGTAGGTAAGGCAGCTTGATTGACAGAACAAAGGTTACAGAAACAAGGGGGAATTTTAAAAATGGAGGGCCCTTAGCAAAAAGGAGAAGTGTATGCTAGGCAGGTACAAACAGTAAATGACCACCTCACACTGCATTTTAGGCATCATGGAACCCAAATGAACACTCAAACACAGTCTAACATATCTTCTTAAAAGGATGAGTATCTTAGTGTCAGCCTTTAAATTTTACTAATGGAGTTTAAAATCATTCATGAGGAGGTAGCTGGGAGGAAGCCTTCAATGTTTGGTAATGAGTACTAATGAGATTTGATTTTTGTTACTCTAAAATGAAGTGAGCCCTGTATCTAATTTGATCACTTGTAATCTCACTAACAAAATCAAATCGAATAATGGAGTGAAGGATGAATATAATATCACATGGTATCAAGGTCATAACTTGAAATTTTTAACAGAATCAATCAACCCATTAAGAAAGGCTTCTCTAACCTAAATGTAGACACTTATGTCCTAGTCAAGTTGTCTATGTCTCAGAGCAGTGCTGACAATAGAACTTTCTTCAGTGATGGAAATATTCTTTCTATCTGTGTTGTCAGATATGATAACTACTAGCTATGTGTGGTTATTCATCTCTTAAAATATGTCTAATGTGACTGAAGAAATTCATTTGTAATTTTATTTAATTTTAATGAGTTTAACTTATGTAGCTACATTTGTATATTTCCTACAATATTGGAAGGCGGAGACTTTGAGTCTTTACTTCCATCTGAAAAGCAAACCAAAAGTAGAGACCAAAACAGAAGAAACTGTATTTGCTAAGGAATTCAAAAAATATATTGCTGTACTAAGAGAAGGACTATATCTATCAGTGTTCTGAGTTGAAAACAATAGATTTCACTCTTATTAGAATATACAGGAAAAAAATATTATTGAGGGATACAGACACCACAGCTTGACTGCTGACTCTTGGACACTGGACTCTAGAAACTTTGTCACAACTGCTTCCCAAAGGGGCATGCTTCTGCTGTCACCTCCACCAGAATGGACTCTGTACAGAACGTACTTTCTCATGCCATTTTGTATTGCTATCTCCTGTGAATATGCCACATTTAAGGATCCCAGGTTTCATGCTAGCATCCTTCCTGTAAAGAAATCTAGGTAATTGTGTTTATATCTTCTGTCTCTGGATATACAGACTCATAAGGCGCATTTACCAAGGGTGCTGGGTTTCTCAAACTTACTAATGTTCATGAGCATAAGGATGAGTACAACTTCATTATAACATCAATCACCATATTCTTTTTTTTTTTTTGTGGTATGCGGGCCTTCCTCTGTTGTGGCCTCTCCCGTTGCGGAGCACAGGCTCCGGACGCGCAGGCTCAGCGGCCATGGCTCACGGGCCCAGCCGCTCCGCGGCATGTGGGATCCTCCCAAACCGGGGCGCGAACCCGGTTCCCCTGCATCGGCAGGCGGGCGCGCAACCACTGCGCCACCAGGGAAGCCCCAATCACCATATTCTGAGAAACATTCCTACACATGTTGCAAGCAACTTTTAACTTACAAAAAAAAGTTCAATTATATATGCTTAGGAAAAATAAAGTAGTAGGCGATTTATATATGTATATATATTACATATTCTGTTCACAAATGTGCCTGTCATTCTATTCAAAATTGTACATGCCCTGGAGTGACTGGCAATATAAATCCACTGTTATCTTTATCGAGGACTGTTTCCTGTAGCTCTCAATGTAAATAAAGTATCTTACAAATTTGATTATGACTAGTGTTTAAAAATAGATATTTTAAAAATTCCACTTGGCTCCTATACAGGAGCTAACTACTCACAGAAATTTCATTTATCTTTAAATCATTTGGTTGATTGAGAAAAATGATGAATTTGTCATTTCTCCAGGCTCAGATGATACGGGTAATCTGGGGAATTAAAATTAACAAATGTTTCCATACCAAGTCTCAAAGTTTCATCTTTTCCCAGCCAGAGTCCCATTCTTGGTATAGCAGATGATCTAGGATTCCAGTTTTACCTTCTCTGGAGTTCTGGAGTTTTAAGATTAAATCCTAGTCTTTAACTTTCTCTGCTTTCTGGCTACAGGAGACACATGGTCTTTAGTCTTAAACAGATAATCATCTTCAGCCTGTCATTATAGTTCTCAATGCACTAGTTACTCCAGCAAGAACCATCTAGTTTCATTGTTCTTGTAGTTACTATTCTCACATGATTCCCAAACACTTGATTCACACCACCTTTGAGGACATGTCCTTCCGCTAGTACTTTATCAGAGTTCACTACCTCCAGTGAAAATTTTACAATCATAAGCTACCTTGTTCCATGGGTTCTCTGTAATCTACACCCCAGTGATTGGGTCCTCATTGCCTGACAGACAGCAGGTAACCCAGCTCCGAAATCTCATCTTCATGTCATTTTTCCCAGGCCATTTGTGGCCCCAGTAATGCTAACTTGGGTTCCCCTTAAAGAAGACTCTGTAATGGAGGTTGTCTTAGAGGATGTGTATTATTAGGAAGTGCTTCCAGGACCAATATTTATATTTGTTGGTCTATATCTGACTATCTTTGTTTGTTTTTGTTAGGTTGTCTTTTCTCCTCATGTGCCTGAGATGTGTGTGCGTGGATGACATAATAATTGTGAAACTGTTGGAGAGAGAATTTGAGGCTTAGAAAGATAATATTTGCCTCCAGAGAGAATTTACCTTCACTTCTGCTAGTAAAATGAGACACTAGCAATCCAGGATCACATCAACCCAGTTTCTGGAATTGACAGAATTAACAGCTGAACTGCAGACTGTATGCAGTGCTTTGTACCTCCATTTCACTCCACTTTGTGGGTGGGAACATTCAGATTCCCAGCTGAAAGTAAAGAGTTCATCAGTTCCTGTTTATCAGGCTATGGGCTGCAATTTTTTCTCCCTAGATCCACAAGAATGGTAAATCTCTCATTTCATCCTTTCAGCCTCTCATTGCTCTCTGTGGAATCAGGAAATGTCCTCAGGAGTTGAGGACTGTCTCTCAGCTCACCTCTTTGGATTTCTATCCTACTTCCTGGTCCCCAAATCCTAGCCTGGCAATTCTTCACCCTTTTATTAACTCTATGATATCTTCAAGAAGATTTTTTAAATGTTTTTTCCAACTTTTAAAATAATTCTCAGAAAACAGGTTTGTGCAAATTATTTAATATACCATTAACAACAGTCCAAGTGGGTATCTTTCAAAGTACATTGTAACTGGCCTTATGGGCACTCTTAAGAATTTTTAGCTGAAAATGTGTTGTATTTGTTACACAAGCATTATAATGAGACAGTACAGATGTGAAGACATGCAAATTCCAAAGATTACAATCTGTACTGTACATAGTACAACTTTTCCTGGAACATTGTGTGCACATTTGTTTAATATCTATCTGGTCAGAAAAAAAATGTGAAACACGTATCTTACATGTATGTGAGATAACTATGATATAGCTATAGTTTGTTTTAGAAAACTAAATTGTGTTTGAATAGTTGAAAGAGATTTTGAGGAAGTCCAAAGCAAATAATAAAAAGAGCTAGTAGGGAATTATCGCTCTAATGTAATGTTTTTCTCCGTAAGAATGTAATGTGTTTCCCTCCCTGGATTAAGCTGAGGAGTGTTGTCTCTGTGAAATCAGTACAGGAAATATTATCAGTGGCATTTCTATCTTTCTTTGGTGCATAAAGAAAAAATATTTTGCTGACTGAAGGACAAGTTTTTGCTTTCAACTAATCTCTCTTACCTAATTCCTTAATTGAAACGGAATTTGAGATACAAACCAAAGAAAGCTATATTTGGCTTGTAGGTCATAGGAAGGAAAAGGTCAATGAAAGTATAACCTTTGAGGAAGAAAAGGCAAAGAATTAAACAGAAAATGTGTTCATTTAACTTCTGTGGTATGTGCTAGTTCCTGTTTGGTATAGTTCCAGAGAGGCTAAATAATGTAGATACTTGAAAGACACAAAGATTTAGAAAATGATAATATGAATGTATCACACAGCATGATAGAGAGAGGGGGAATCTCCATGTTTATCTAGGGTATTTATCCATTAGTTCTACTGAACAAGTATATCCTATTCATCGTGACTTCCTCCTTTGTGCCTCCCGTTTTTTTTTTAAATTAGATTTTGTAGGATAAACTCCCTCAGTTCAACTCTAACAAATATTTATTGTGCACATATATGTGTTCAACAGACACGTACAATAAAATAAACTTAGGGTCAGACAACCTGATTTTAATTCATAACTCAAATGCAGTGCATGACAGAAAAGCAGGCACCCAAGAAGAGAAGTCATGCTCAATCTTCCTCACCATCACTATTTTATCATCATTATCATTTGCTAGGTGTTGATTTAGATGTAAAGATTAATATCACAGGGTCCCTTTCATCAAAGGGGGAGAAGGAAGTTAGCCAGTTCGCAATGATGGATGTATTGCCTGACTACTGTGAGAGGCTAAATGAAGGTATTCTGTGCTCTTGATGGGAGGAAATTCTAAAGGAAGGAAAGGGATTTTCAAAATGACAAAGTATCTAACAGTATAGTTTATGCAGGAAACTTAAAGCGGTTCACAACTGCACTAGTGTAAATCAGTTCCTTGGTGGCATGACATGGGTTTGTGCGGTTGACAAGGGCAGGGTCGGGAAAGGTTAGGTATATCATTCAAGGAACTTAGATTTGGTACTATAGGTGATAATATAGTGTTGAGGGATTTGAAAGAATGTTTTATCTCTGTCAAAACCTGAAACTCTGAAGTAATATGAGAAATTAATGTAAGAGTCAGATTCCAATTATTTTGGATATAGGGTGCCCTTCAACCATATCCATCAGTTTTTCAGAGTGGTCCTTCAGTGTCACCACTTCTTAATTCTTTCATAAAGCTGATTTTTCTTGTCTGCAGAATATAAACACACAGAATATGACCTTAGCCTTTAGCTCTATTCCTAAATTTGTTTTGTTTGGTTTCATTGTTGACAAGTATCCTTCTTTTATGGAGGTTATAATCTCTCTGAGGTTTACATTGTTTTATGGATACATTAATAGAATAGAGCTAGGTGAGGCTTTAGAACTCTTATAATTCTGTTCATTCATTTCAGAGCACAGGGGACTAGAGGGATTAAATGACTTATCTAAAAGTACACAAGCATTTTGTGGCAGAGCAAAAAGAGAATGACGGCTTGTCATGTTCTCTAGACTGTGCACTTTGTACTCTTTCCATGTCCCCCTGTTGTTATGCACCCCCGTGTTGTTATGAGCTAACCACACTCATATCTAGAGTCACATCATATGAAGGCTACATACTGTCAACATGATTTATGGCTGTTGATATTGACCTTGATCACCTGACTGAAGTAGTGTTTGTCAGAGTTCTCCACTGTCAAGTCACTCTTTTTTTACCCCTTTCCATACTGTACTCTGGAAGGAAGTACTGTACTGTACTGTACACTCACCATAGAGTGTACACTTGAAAATTGGGAGTTATACTCTTCTTCTTTTAGCATGGACCATCTGCATAAATATTTGGAATTCTTAGTGGGAAATTTGTCTCTTCTCCCAATTTATTAATTTATTCAATCACTTATTTATATCAGTATAGGCTGATATAAGTAAGTATATCAGTATGAACTAATATAAATAAATATATGGATATTCATTTTATACTTTGGATTATCATAGAACATTAATAAGTTCTTTTTTGTTTTACTATTAGAATTAAAAGAATTTCCCCTAGTCCATTTTAGTATCTAAAATAATTATTTTCAATTTTCTAAATTTTTATTCAATATTTTAGAATATTTTAGCATTTTTAGTGAATTTTGAGCCAATTAATTACATATTTTTCAAAAACATGAAAAGATGTCTGCAGATCAGAGAACATGAAGGCATTATCATGTGTCTTGTTTAAGTAACAATGCTATTAAATCTAAAATGTTAAAAAATAGCGTTTATCTTCACAAAAGTTAGTAAATATGATTGCATGTTGGACAGGAAGTTTATATTAAGAACAAATATATTGTGTACTGGATAGATTTTTAAGTATATTTTATAACCTTAAAATTAAATGATTTGTAGCAATTTAAAACATATTACTGATCCAGCAAATATTCATTAAATGCTCAGTATGGTACTTGCTCTTGAAAAGTATAAGTATAGAGAGACCTAAAATAAATAACTTTTTATAGTGTGATAAATGCTGTAATAGAAAGATATTTGAAATCCCTGCTAAAAATGTTTAAACTTCTTTAAGCTGGGTACAGAGAACACATTAAGAAAATGAAATGTTATAAATGTCTGAAAATGATTTTAATCAAAGCAAAAGAGATTTGTTATTACTTTTTTCTTCTAACTAGAACACAGATTATTTTAAATATTTGATAATTCTTCGGTCAATGAATAAGTGGATTGATGGGTCTTCATGCAGTTGCATGCTGGATTTCAACTACAGTTAAAAATGACAGGTCAGATATAAAAGGCAATTGGCTGAAGAGCACACTAAATGCTTACATAGTAGTTTTCTGAAGTTTTTTTTTTTTAACCTAACTTAGCTCAGTTCTTTTGCTATTTTAAAATATTTTCCCCAAGGCTACTTAATTAAAGCACTCTTCATTAATCCTTCAAATGCTCATACACACACACAGGAGGATTTAATCTTTGTAATTCTCATTAAAATAAAAAAAATTACAAGGAGATCTCATACTGTGTAATAATTTTTAACTTTACTTACAACCATGTATATAAATGATAACACACAAGATAATTGAGAGAAGAAAGGGATATAAAGGAATTTATAATTTTATCTTGTATCACAGATCAGATAACAGCTGAGTAGGGCTCTTATTTCACAGAGTTGACTGTTTCAGATAATAAAGCATGTTAATTAATCACATGATATGGTTTTAAGCCCTGAGAAACCTTTTTTTATATTTTAACCAAAATAACACAAAGGACAAAGATTATATAAAGATCGGTTTGCATACATATTTAACGAAAGTGCATGTATATTATTTTAAACAATGTATAAAGTAATGCATTTCACCATGCTGATTCAAGCAGAATTCCATCTTTCTAGATGCAAAAAGAACATCTCTTGTTATTCATACTTCCTGATCTACCACTGCAGATCACACAGAGGCTTATGTACTTTGTGAAATCTCCTTTAAAAATAGCAAGGTGATGTCATCCTAATTACTTTGAGACATGACATTATGGATTATTTCCCTGTGTGATTATGGAATTAACTTCAGTTTGAAGTTTAAGTAAGATGTTTAAAATCCCAATAATATGTGTGTTTACCTGATTTCTATTAGCTTTCCTTTAAAAAGTATGGTATAGTGTTGAAATTATTGTCATGAAGGCCAAAAGAGTTTCCAATTTTCTTATTAAATGAGAAAAGTTTCTTTGCCCAATACAAATATGAATCGAAGCTCCCTCTCTCACCTGGCTAGCACAGAACCACAGTAGGCACCAGAATAGCTGTCTAGAACTAAGCGTGGCAATGCCAGGGACGAAACTCAAATGGAATGGCCAGTCATGCCAGATTCACAGTCTAAGTTTCAATAATGGAGATATGATAATATTGCTATTGTTTTATTAGTAGTAGCCATTGCCATAACTTAATGATAGGAGTTAATATGTACTTAATGATAGGAGTTAATATATGCTTAATGATAGGAGCTAAGTAGCCATTGCCATAACTTAATGATAGGAGAAAGTATTATGCATAAGGTACTTAGTTTTATTAAGAATTTTTAAGGCAATGTGATAAGGGACTTCATGCTCATTATCTCAGCTCCAAACAACCCTGGTAAATAGGGTGTGTTACCCCTAAACAATGGTGGATTTGAATATTTGATTTTTGTTTGGCCCTTCATAGCAGGCTGGGAATTCTCTCAGCTTTCTGAAATCTAAAATGGGGTAGATTTATGGATTAATATAAATCAGTGCTTGTTAGATCAATTAATAATAACAGCTATTGTTATTGTTGAGAAAACTGAGGCTCAGAGAAGACAAGCAACTTGCCTAAGATCACATAGCTATTAAGTGCCAGGGCTGAGATTTGAACATACCTATCTTCTAGGTCCAAAGTTAAATCCAAAGGACTCAAATACAAAGACCGAGTTTAAAATGAGAATGTCATAAACAGGAGTTGGAATCGAGGGTAAGAATTGTTTCGGAGGCTTGCCTGGTGGCGCAGTGGTTGAGTCCGCCTGCCGATGCAGGGGACACGGGTTCGTGCCCCGGTCCGGGAAGATCCTACATGCCGCAGAGCAGCTGGGCCCGTGAGCCATGGCCGCTGAGCCTGTGCATCCGGAGCCTGTGCTCCGCAACGGGAGAGGCCACAACAGTGAGAGGCCTGCGTACCGCGAAAAAAAAAAAAAAAAAAAAAAAAGGAATTGTTTCAGGAACTTAATTGCTTGGGCTATGGTTAATCTGAGAAAGTAGAGTCAAAATCTGAACCAATGCATTTCCAGTAGGATTCTTTTCTAACTTATACTTGATACTCAGCAAGATACAGAAACTTTGAGAAGTTTAACATAAAGGAAAAAAAATATAATAAAATATTCTGTAATACAATATTTAAATTAAGATTTTAAAAGAAAATATTTTAAACTATTTTTTACAAACAGTGTGATATTTCACAGTTGTAGCTGAATGAATTATTTTTAAGCTGTTTTAGAAAGTACATGCTCTCCAAAAGGCTTGTTAAGCTATCAGTCCATTGGGAATGTTTTTCTAATCATTGCTTGCTTACATATATTACCACAAATTACAATGTGTGTTTAGTAAAAAATGAAAAGTAAAACTACCATAGTAGATTAATATATAGATAGATTATATGATCTTTTATCTTTGCAAGTATCATACTGCTAATTTATATTTTGTTTGTAAAATAATAATTTACAGTAACTGAGATTACTTTAAATTTATTATATAATTTCCTCATATACTTAATACATTTCACTTCTTTTTTACTCATATTTTCATGATTTGCTTTACATGATTCCTTGGGAGTATTGCAGAATTATATTTAATTATTGAGAAAAAATAGATTCCACTGGCAAAAATTCTCAAGTTGTTTAATTCAATGCGATTTATATTCTATGCAGTCAACAGTACAAAAATGCATATGTTGAAAATCAATCTGTAGTGCTTGGATTTACTCTTAAAAGGATTATCAACACAGATTGTATGTCCCTAAAGTCATTAGCCGTAAATCATTTGGGGAGAATTATTAGTAATACATTTTTAATTGATAAGCACACAAAGAACTAAAAGAAGATGAATAGATTAATGATAAAATTCCTCAGTGTTCATTTTAATTTTGTTTTAATATTTTTGAAATTGTTATGAAGCCTATCATTATTAGGAATATTTTGAAATTCCCAAGATTGGATATAGCAATGTGCTATGGGGAATCAAGACTCCTCTAAGATATCCACACCTTAAATCCCAGAAGCTGTGAAAATACTACCTTACATGGCAAAAGGAATTTTGCAGATGTAATTCAAGTTACAGACCTCAAATTAGGGAGATTATTCTGAGTTATCTGGGTTAAATCAATCCGATCACATGAGCCCTTAAAAGCAGATGAATTTCTCTGGCTGGGAGCAAAGGAGCTGCGGCAGAAAAAGAAATCAGAGAGATTCCAAGTGTCAAGAGGATTCACCATGCTTGTTCTGAGATATTGGAGAACATGTGTAGGGACTGAAAAGGAGTCTCTAGGAGCTAAGGGCAGTCCTTGGGGACAGCCAGCAAGAAAACAGAGACCTCAGATCTACAAGAAGAAGCTGAATTCTGCCAACAACTTGAATGAGCTTGAAAGGAGATTCTTCCCAGTGCCTCCTGGTAGGAGCCCTGCTGGCCAACACCTTAGTGTCAGCTTTGTGAAACCCAGAGAAGAAAAATAGGTAAATCCAACCCAAACACCTGACCTTCAGTACTGTGATATAATAAATAATGTGTTGTAAGCCACTAAGTGTTTAGTAATTTGTTACAGCAGCAGGAGAAATGGAGGTAGCAAACTGCTTTAATGGAGGTGGCATCTACCTACCGCCATTAAATCAGTAAGGTATTGTTACTCTTTTCAAAAGTTCCCTTCAAAAAATCCCAAATAAATATATACTGTGGGCTATTTCATTTTTGTAATATGAAATAGAGAACACTTAAGTTATTGTGCAAATAAAATACATTTTTCAAAATTCAAACTTAAAATTCCAAAATAAAAATTACACACTCAATTGTCCATACTATCCAAATTACATACTCAGTTATGTACCCAATTGCATATTCAATTGTACATACTACCCAAAGTAATCTACAGATTCAATGCAATCACTATCAAAATTACAAGGTGTTCTTCACAGAAATAGAACAAATAATCCTAAAATTTGTTTGGAACCAAAAATGACCCTATATATCTAAAGAAATCTTGAGAAAGAAGAACAAAGCTGGGGCATTATGCTCCCTGATTTCAAGCTCTATTACAGAGCTATAGTTGTCAAAATAGTATGGTATTAGCATAAAAACAGACATATAGATCAATGGAACAGAATAAACATCCCAGAAATAAACCCATCATTGTATGGTCAATTAATTTATGACAAAGGAGCCAAGAATATTCAATGGGGAAAGGATAATCTCTTCAATAAATAGTGTTGGGAAAACTGGACAGCCACAGGCAAAAGGATGAAACAGACAACTTTCTTATGCCATACACAGATGGATTGAAGACTTGAATGTAAGATCTGAAACCATAAAACTCCTAGAAGAAAATATGGATGGTAAGCTCCTTGATGTTGGTCCTGGTGATAATTTTTTGGATTTGACACCAAAAGCAAACGCAACAAAAGCAAAAATTAACAAGTGGGACTACATCAAACTAAACAGCCAGTTTGGGCAGGTACCTTGGTGATTTTTCTATCTACTAAATAAGAGAAAAGTGAAATCCAGTATTTTACTTCAACACTATACGGCAATCTGTGCTAAATAGTTTTGATTTAGAATTGTTATTTCATTAAAAAAAATCACATAATACCAACTACTTCCAGTTTTGTATGCATCTGTGAAGAAGTATTCATTTTTTTATATTAAAAAAACATCTTTTTTTCTGCATACTTGTGTGACAGGTATTATTTTAAGTTTGAGCACATGACAGTGAAAAAATAAGCAAAAAATACCCCACATAGAGTTTATATTCAACTCTGGGTCTGGTATGAAGTGGTAGACAAACAAATTAACAAGTAAAATACATAGTAGATAATATGGTAGCAGGTGGTACAAAGAGAAGCAGAGCAGATAAAGTGTGGTGAATAGGATGCTATTTAAAATGTTGAAGTCAAATAAGACTTTAATAGTGAGGTGACATTTGAGCAGATACCTGAAGAAGGTAAGGAATTGAGCCATGTTGATGTCTGGAGTATGTGTAAGAGCTTTCTAAGAAAAGGGAAGAGAGGAAAAAAAAAAAAAAAAAAAAGGTCCTGCAGTCTGAATATACATGGAATGTTTGAGAGGACATCAAAAAGACCATGTGGTTGTATCAGAGTATGACCTGACTTGTTTTGACAGAATTACTATGGATACTGTGTTGTGAAGAAAACGTTATGGATGGCAGAGGTAGAAGGATACCTATAAAAAGGTTAATCCAAAGGGGACGTCAGAAGATGTCACATGACTTGAGCCAGGGTGATGGTGGTGGTGGTGGGAGTGATGAGATGTGGTCGATTCATTGTAATTAAAGAGAGATTCGGGGCTTCCCTGGTGGCGCAGTGGTTGAGAGTCCGCCTGCCGATGCAGGGGACGCGGGTTCGTGCCCCGGTCCGGGAGGATCCCGCATGCCGCGGAGCGGCTGGGCCCGTGAGCCATGGCCGCTGGGCCTGCGCGTCCGGAGCCTGTGCTCCGCAGCAGGAGAGGCCGCAGCAGTGAGAGGCCAGCGAACCGCAAAAAAAAAAAAAACCAAAAATAAAGAGAGATTCATTTAAATTAAAGAGAAAACCAACAGTGTATCATTATGGATAGGATACAACATAAGAGAATGAGAGAAGTCAAGGATGACTCCATGAATTTTAGCCTTAGCAACTTAAAAATTGTGTTGCCTTTGAGTAATATGAAGAAGATGATGGAAGGAACTGGTTTGAAGGAGATGATGAGGAGTTCGGTATCAGATATTATGTTTGAGATCTCTTTGGACCTCCAAATGGAAGTGAGAAGTAGAGTGTGAGTCTGAGTATTGACTTCACAGGAGAAGTTCAGATTGGAAATATAACCTTGGTGATCTTTAGATTATAAATGAAATTTAAATTCATAGGACAGGATGATATTATAAAGAGAGGGAATGATACAGATAGAGAAAAGAATAAATCTAAGCACTGAACCCTTTGTACCCCAATGTTTAGAAAGCAGAGACAGGATGAAATACCAACAAACGAGACTCAGAAGTTAGGTAGAAGGAAATTCTGGAGAGTGTTGAAACTTGGAAGTACAATGAAGATATTTTTTGTGTGTGCAGTTTCAGGAGTGTGACAGAGATAAGAGACTGATTAGAATGGTTTCAAGTGTGAATGAGTTGAGAAATATAGTATAGAGAGCTCTTGACAAACATATTATAGATAAGTTGTAGAGGTTGCTATAAATAGATTCTACGAGGTTTTCATGGGAATAAAGATATAACAGACTGTATGTCAACAAGTATAGTAGAATAGAGAAGGGGCATGTTATGCTGAGAGAGAGGAACAATTGCTGGAGTAGTGCCTTTGAATAGGTAAAAGTGGTGTTAATTATAAGATCATTTGGAATAACTTCATATACAATAATAAAAGACCAGAAAGTCCCCTATCACTTCTTGCCAATTTTTTGTTCACTGTAAATTTAACAGAGCAAATGCTTTGATTCATCTTAGTCTTCTCAATTTGAGTAAATCCAGCTTTTAAAAATTTCTTAGAAAAAGATTAATTTGGATTTTTTTCAAAAAACATAAAGCAAAGTACTTTCTTTAACTTTGACTGAGTCCATTTAATATGTGTGAAAAGCTTTTATGGTTGCGTGTTTCATTTGTATATAAAGAGACATCTTTTTTCTGGATTAACAATATCAGTTTGCATTAATCATATTGAACTGGGTAATAGAAATTTATACTTAGTTTTTATACTTGACAAGATGCTAACACTCAACAATTTACAAACTAACTAATAATATGTTTTAAAAGGTAGTTAAGCCTTGAAATAATTGAAAGCAAAATCAAGTCAAAGGATAATTCAATTCAGTATACTCTTTAACTCTTTAGTGTAAAAGTAAAAAAATATTTCACAGAATGCAGTGCTCTCAAAGTGAAACTCTTCCTTTACCTTATTTCATTATATTGAGATGTCTCTCGATAGATAGATATATGATTGATAGATAGGTAGATCATTACGTTCCCACACATCTCTTTTTTCTTTACTCCATCTCTCTTTCACCTGCTGTCTTTTGCACCTTTTTTTTCTGGCGATGGAAACTTTAACATATTGCTCATTTTTATTCTCTTATTTTTAATTGTTGATATAATTTTTCTTATTATTCCAGGTATATCACATGATTATTTTCCTTCAACTGGGAAATATACAAGGTGTACAGACCATATTTCACACAAAGACACTGCACATACCATTGCAGAGAAAAAGTAATGATTCTTGAATTACTATTTAGACAACAGACCATAGAGTACTGAGCATAAAGTTATGAATCCTAAAAGTGAAGTTCAGAATTTTCTTGCCATGTGAAGCATGGAAGGTAATGTGAACATGGCCTTCTCCTGTCTTCCGTGAAATTGTGCATTTCCATTTGCACTGTTTTCTCAGTACCATCTTCCTCCGAGTAATGCAAAGATTCTGTACTTTGTACAGGATAGGGTCTGTACTTTGAAGTCAGCATGGCTTTGGACAACTTACTTAATGTATCAGAAACTCCCATTTCTCTTTTATAAAATGAGGATAAAACCACCTTTCTCTGAGGTTTTCATAGTAAGTACAGAGGCTAATCTGTATAAAATACTTTGCACAGAGAAAGCAGGTAGTACAACGTCATTAGGTAATGTATTCACTCTAATACAAGTTATTTTCAATATTTTAAAAATTGTTCAGTCATTTGATAAATCTGTTGAGTACCTAACTGTGTGCAAACATAATTCTGAGTAGTAGGGACACAGTGGTTAAAAAAGGCAAAATTTCTGCTTTCATGGAGCTTATATTCCAGTTTTTTTCTTCACATCATTTTGAATTTGCCCTTCTTTCAATTCTATTTGTGATTATTATCTCTGATCCTTTTAATTTTTAATCTTTTAAGTCATCTTTTGCTAAACAGGTTTGAAAGTAGTTCATAGAAGTCATGATTACTCAGGGGTGTGTAATGAAATCTGAAGGAAAATAGATGAAAAAAAGCTTGCCATTGGATTTAATATACCACAGCCCTGCATCTCCTCTTCCACTTATGTGTTCTTCTCATTCTTCTCTTTTGCATTAGCAAATCTCAAAAGTTCTGTATCTGTCATGGCAAGCTCACCAGTGAATATTTTTTTGATTTGTCTGTACCTGGAACAAAGCTAGGTACTATGGATAACAAAGTCCATGAAATGCTTTGAAAAATTATTTATTTATTTTCCTTTGCCTTATTTTCCATTCCAGTTTTGCTTTAATCATTCTGTGTTGAGGCAGGGCAAGGAAATCCTGGTAGAGGTTCTCTTTCTTCTTCAGGTTGATTTAAAAAACCCAATTTTCACTTTTAAAAATCAATAGGCCACCATCCAGCTTCCCAAGGAAATCTACAGTTTCTCTTGAAACATAGAAAAAGGTTAAATATTCTGTATTAACATTTAAATTTAAATGCCACCCATTCACATAATTACTCTCAAGAGCTCTTGCCTTCAGTTAGCAAAGTAAGCACAGACACTGTGAGAAAGGGAGGATTTCATGGTAGTATTAGATTTTCTTTATTAAAACTTGAAACTTCTTAACATCTGTGTTTTGAGTGTCTCATGGAATCTGAGCTACAAAATGTGAATCATATTCTGGCTTTGTACACATATATGACATAGGGATCTCAGTGGTTGCCACCTGTCGTGGTGCACAGCGATATTGCAAAGGTTTGCTGGCAAAGCCTAGGGGTTTTTTCCTCCAGTATCATTCTTTGTGTTTATCTGTACCAACCACCTGGCACTCTCCAGCTTTCACAGAAAGCCAGGGTGGGCCCTTCTTCAAAATGAGTCTCCCTATTCCCTGAGAGACAGATGAAATAACGTCCTCTCACAGATGGTCTATGGTATATACCTTAGTTGAATATCTAATCATGACAAGTAGTCAGAGATTAAAGGCAAGTTGCTAGCATCAACTTAAATTGTGACACCAACCTATACTCTAAAAACATAGAGCAGAAGAGATTATTTCAAGATGACAACAGCGTTGGCAACTATACTCTATTTAAAATGTGTGTTTAGCAATTGCATTTCACTTCACTGCAAAACGTCTAAACAGCTCAAATTTTATGAAGTGCAATTGAAAAATATGCCTGTTCCATTATAAAACACTAGTTTGCATGATTGTACTTTTTTAAAATGCTAGTTACAGTGCTTAAGGCTTTCATAAATGCTTAGTCTAAGAGGAACATTTTAACTATTAGGATGGTTTTGTATATATATTTTATATATATATATACACATATATTTATATATATATAATATATTATATTTTTCTAAGGATTTCTTTTAAACCAGACAAACATAAAATTATAGCTAATATCTCAGAAGTATAGTGTTTGATTTGAGAGATTCAAGAAAGGTTTTATTTTTGTTTTACTGAATGATCCATCATCTATGCCATGATACATAGAAATATCAACAGTTGGATTTGTGCTGTAGGGAAGGAGAAAGTTTTCCTTAACCCCCTTAAGGTCCCTGGCTGGCTCTGAAAATAAACTGACAAAGAGAGAAAAGCATACAAACATGTCCTATATGAGTTTTACGTGACATGGGAGTCTTCATGAGAAAATGAAGACTTGAAGAAATGGACCTGAGTATTTTAATGCTAGGTTTGATGAAAAGTGGATATCATGAAGAAATATGATATAGGTCAAGGAGTATGGAGGTAAGTGTAGTAAACTGGGAGAAAGTTAGCAAGGCCTGTTTGTTAGGATTCTTCTCAGAATCTTTTTGTCTTCAGAGATTAGGACTCTCTGGGTATAGAAAGTGTACCTCTCATATTAGGGTTTTATGACCTGTTTCAGGAGAGAAGAGTGGGGGAAGAATAGAGTAATCTTCCTTCTTGTTCACACAGACTCCTTCAGTTTGAAATATTCAGTGTGCCAAGGAGCTATACTTTGGATTATTTTGTTCTGACCCCCATCACTGAGAACATTTTAATGTCTTCATTGTCATCAGATAGCACTCAAGAGGTTATAATCTGGCTTTTCTTTCAAGTCTACCCTACTCATAACCATATTCAACTCAGCCTAGACCAAATTCTTGCATTGTTTCGTGTGTTTTGTTTTCTTTTTTTGAGGCAGGGGAGAGGGCAGAGGAGTGTAACATGTTCTGCTAATATCTCCAGCAATAATTTTTCTTGAATTTAATTTACATGTAAATACTTTTTCAATATGAATTTTACTCTAATTAGCATTTCAACAACCTAAAAACAATGAGCTATGAAAGATTGGTCTCTTAACCACGGTCAAGCCCTGCTGTCAGTGGTGTGAACACCATTTGGACCAGAGTTAGAATATATCAATACATATTTTGTCATCATTGCCTGGCCTTCCATTTCCTTAACTCTTACTACTGTCTACTTCCTGTAATGCTCCAATGGCTTATGAAGGATGTTCTCTGATAACTGTAATTAGTTTATGTCATAAATATGACCCAGGCTAGGAAAAATTAGAGTCAGTCTTAAGAGTTTTACTGGAAATGCCTGGAAAGTAGTTCCTGTTTTGGAAGGCCATGGGAAGAAGGACAGGAGGTGAAGGATGTCAGTTTTGATGATCATCTTTGCCACCATTACTGGGAAAGCCAACCTGGAAATTAAGCCATTACGGAGGAGGCCAGAGAAATAGGCATGCTTTTTAGTATATCTTAGCACTCATAAATTTGAACTTAGGTAGTTTCCCACCTTCCCCCACCACTTCCATTTTGTCTGGGAAAGAGAACTTATATTAACAAAGAGATAATAGGTACATGAGAATTATGCTTAGCAATTTTATGTAACTTTGCATTTTTCTGCCATCTAAACTCAACATTTAATACTAAACATCTTAAATTGTTTATGATGTTCACAGTCCTGATAAATAAACACAAAGGATAAATCATTGAATTCAGTAACTTCAAAGACAGAAAATGATCAAGAGTGTCAGCACCATCAAACACTGCTATTAAAAACGCAGGCTCAGGCAGCAGTTTGTGAATTGCTTGGATACTTCCACATTTACACTCCAATCTGAGTTAATTTGAATACTATATCTAGTAGTCACTTCTGCTCTTCTCATTATCCAACAAAGTGTTAAGACATAGATGAGGCAGGAGGTAGTATGTGTGAGAGGAGATGTTCCTCACATCAACAAGGTTATTGATTGAATATACATGTATATATCAACATATATACACATATATATGTATATTTATAAAAATTATATTGTTATTCATGTGTTCATCCCACCTGTTTTAAAACAGTTTAGAACTTCAAAGAACTAGCAAGATAAACTCACAGAGAAATGTGGTCAGTTATCTACTTTGGTAACTTATAAAGGATATTCTGGGAAAAGAGATCAAGGTATTGTTCCCTTGATAAATTGTATATTAGCATTTAACAGTTCACAAATTATGATCAAGGTTTTTAAAACTCTCTAAGTGGGTACTCATGAAACCTCCTGAAAGTAAATACAGGCACTGGTCTTTTGGAGCGTTTTTTAGTAAACATATATTAGGCCCTGAAAGCCAAGTATCTATTTGTCTTGCTAACTCCTGAGCTCAGTGTGAACTGACTACCCTTCCTTGCCCTACATGTGTGAGGAGGTCATGAAATGACGAGGGTCTCCTTTCAAGGCGGGAGTAGAGGAGAAGGCACTTTTTTATTCCTATAACTTAGGGATGTCTTTGCTTGGAGCATAGTATTGAAAGGATCATTCTGGGATGTAGCTACACAGAGGCATCCATATCTGCAACATATTCAAACCCAAAATGAGATAAGTGAAAGACATATGAGGAAAAACTAAACACAAATCTATTCCCTGGAAAAAATGCTAGGGTTTTTCAAAAAGTTGGAGGAAGTTTTATGTCTTAGTGGTTTGTATTATTGCTTGAAGGTGAGCGTACATCTTAGATAGAATGTTGTTTATTTCTTCCTTTGTAGAGACTACAAAAATACACTGCCAAGAGACATATGATGTCCTAATTATGTTTCTAGGCATGGCCTTAGTGTTTTCTAAATTAAGACAGAGAGAATGGGGTGATATATGGTTAAGGAATTTAAATGCACACATGCAAATTGTCTCTATACTTAGAGAGAAAGCAGAAATATCAAAAGGAAGTATGGAAATGCAAATTTCTTTAAGCATTTATATGTTTTATGAAAGGCCTGGATCTTTTTTAATATATCAATTTTATTAAACCAATTCATATTAATTCCTATTAAATTATTCATTCTTATTTTGAAAATTATGTTCTGTTTTATTGCTAAATTGACAGCAAATTGGGAAAACTCCCATTCTGCAACCTGAACAAAGGAAAATTCAGGTATTTAATTGATAGTATTTGAGTGGAATTGAACACTTCTAGAAATAATTTACTTTGAATATCCCGTATCGTATTCTTCACTGTAAAGAAAATAATGGTAATAGCTTTTAAATGCCTACTTAAAATCTAATTTATTACATGAAGTGATTTTATTCTGTTTGTCTAAGTGTGCTGTTAAGAAGCAAGAGAGATGAAGGGAGAGGGAAAGATGGGTCAGGAATACAAGTAAAAGGAAAATGATAAGCAGTGAAAGAGATGCCTGCCATGGAGATAAAAAAAGAGGAGAGTCAGTGGGAGACCAGAAGATGAGAGGGCAGAGGAAGCCAGACCTAGAGGAGGCAAGGATGAAAGAAAATTCAGGCACAAGTCAGGAAGCTTGGGAGGATAAAATCATGCAGAGAAATAATATAACTAGGAAAACCTCAGCTGAAGAGAAGACAAAGAATATAATCTAATATTTACTAGATTAAAATATATACATATATATGTATATATACATATATGTGTGTATATATTATATATATGCGTATTATGTTATTGAAAAAAGAAGTTCAAAACTCAAGCCAAAATTTCAATGGTTAGATATTTATTTGGATTTCCTTTGTAATATCATTCAAGCTTTGTTACAATTTGAATCTACTGATTCTGCTTCCTTTATAAAGGAGAAAAGCATCCACAATTTAAGTATTAAAGAAAGGATTACATTATTATATGCAGACATTCAAAATTGAATGATTAAGAAATTTTTATTTGAGGGACTTTTAATGGACTTTATATTATATAAATTATAGATTAAATATTTCAATTAAGCACATTTGTATCAAAAACATATCCGTGTTTTTATTTTACATATATAGCCTCATCAATATTCTACTCAACTAGTATTCATTAGAGCTCCTTTGGTTGCAAGAGAAAGAAAACCAGCTCAAATAAGCTTAAGCAATAAGGAATGTTACAGGGAGTTCTTCAGCCATGACTACGTCCAGGGTCTCAAACAGATTTCTCTTTTGATGTCTTTTTTTCATGTGTCCCATGGTGTTGGGCTTTTATTCTTAGTCAAGTTTGGTCCTTCCAGACGTATGTTAAGGCTGCTGATAGCCAAATACTTAGACTCATGACTGCAATTACTAAGGAAAAGAGGCCTTCTCTCTTCTGGCATGCATAAATAAAACTTCAGGGGATAATCTAATTTATCCTGTTCAGGTCCTTTAGCTGTTATTGGTGATAGGTATGGTACTGCGACTACCACAAAGAGGGCAAAGGAAGTGGTTGCCCCCAAAATCAATTTAAAAAAGAAGGGATGCTAGGCAAGGATAAAACAACAGATGATACATACATCCCAATTCTTGACAGCCTGGTTACATACACACACACACACACACACACACACACATACATACACATACATATATATGTTTCTAATAGAGACAATTTCAAATTGCCCCCTCCACACCTAATATAACACAACTATCCCAACTATAACTCAAATTATCCTTGCCCAGAAGGAGAACATTTAAAGTTGTGGTTTATACTTCTCATTTCTCTCTCATGTTATCTAAAAGACATTTGCCATCATGTTTATGGAGACTTAAAGTAATTCTATTGAATGAAATTTGCTTAATATAGCCAATACTTACCAAAGTATTCTCTGTCTTCACACAAAATAAAAGGAAGTCCAAATACTCAACACACTGAAACATCCCTCACTCCTGTTTATAAATTTTATTTTTTGTTAACCTAAATTTCACAATGCAAATATGAAAGAATAACTCAGAGACAGTTAAAATGCTGAATATGTACTTCTGTATACATGGGAAAACTGACTGTGAAGTTTTTTGCCCTATCAAAGGCAAAGCTAGGTCTTACAAAGACAAAATCCAAAAAGTGTCACACACAAAAAAGTGACTGTTTTGTTTAGGTAAATCCTTGGTTTGTCAGATGAGTTGCACTGGAGCTCTGTATAAGCTCTTTACGGTTCCACCAATTCCATTAAACTCAGATTTCTTTCTAAGATCTGTGTGAGTCCATCTGGCCCATTAGGCTGTAGGTTTTTAGTTTAGCTGTTGTTTTGTTTGTTTGTTTTGTTTTTAACATCCATGGCTTGTTCTCAACTTATGGCACAAAAAGTAAAATTGGAGCACAGAGTCAAACAAACACAGAATCCAGTGCTGCAATCATGACCTTCCTCTGTATCTACATATTAAAAAAATGACTGTTGATGCTCTCCTATTATGTACCTGACACTATATAAGGATGTAAGGGATGGGTACTAATAAGTAATAAGGTAGCTTTTCTTCTTGCACTCGTGGAGTTTACAAAACAGGAGAGAGCAAGTAACATTAATTTAGCATCCACTATGTTCTACGCACAGTACCAAGTAAACACTTTACATGCATTTGTTATTATGAATAGTATACTAGTATGAATGAATAGTATGAATAATAACTCAATAAGGAAAACATTGCATTATCCTGATGAGCCAACAGACATCTTTACTTCATTCTTATTTAACTTATGCAGTAGATTATATAACTAACTTAACTGGTTTAAAATGAAAAATACACAGCCAGATCTTTATGTATGGGGCTATGTTTATACTGACTCATAAATCATGCGTATGTTTGATATGGTATCAGTGAGGCCTATAATAGCTTACCATATTTGTATCTTAATACCATATATCTTCCTCTTCCCTGTTTTCTTCATTCATATTTCTTTTTCTAATATATGTCTGGGATTTTAAGTAATTTTATTCTCCAATTATTTTACTCTGCACTAACGTATGACTAACTAATGGATATGACTGGAGCTGGATGGAGCCTTAAGCATTTTAAGAGTGAAGCATATTAACTCAAGTAAATTTATGCAGTATTTTAGTTTGAATAAATTTGATTTATTTCACTCTCTAGACAAATCCATATACTGTTTAGTTGTGTTTTTAACAAAAATTTCTGTTAATCATTTCCTGTACTTGGTACCTCATGAGAAAATTAAATCAACATTGACATTACTTTCTACATAAAGAGAAACTAAGCATGAACATGATAAATAATTTTACCTAATATATGAAAATATTGAAGATTGTAGCTTGAATCTGGGAAGAAGATACATAAATGAATTGACTGTGTAATTTTTCCTGCATGTTTATAATAATCCAATTATTGTGTGAACAATACACTATAGTTGGTTATTTTAATCAATGTTTTTGTTTCTTTAAAGAATTTTGAAAAGAGCTGAAATATCCATATGGAATACTATCTTTGAATCGAAATCTAAATTAATCAAATCTGATAAATATAACTTCTTGAAATTTGATAAACTGATAATAATTAAATGATGCACTATATATCAATGTCAAGATTTCTTTAGATTTTTTCTAGTGAAAATCTATTTCTGTATTACCAAGCAAAAAAATAAGATACAGTTATTCTTTTGAAACAATTTGATGTGTATCATATTAATGGGGTATATTATTTTTAGTCTACCAAGATTTAATAAGAATTTAATTTTGATTAAATCATTAATTAGGATTTAAGACTGATTTAATTTTGAGCATCCTTGGCTCAAATTATATTTAGTTTGATGTGACATTGCATATTTTTAATATAAATCGGAAGCCATGGGAAGAAAGAGTACATCCATTATTTGCCAAACAGTATTTACCAAGAATAACAATAATGCATCCTTGGCTCAATGTATGTTGATTGCACTATCTCAATCCACTAGAATATCATTCTTAAACTAGAGTTTAAAATGTTTATAAGGAGTTAGCAATTTCCTGGTAATTTTAACCTAAAGAATTTAACCCAAAGATTCTATCTTAATGAAGTTTGATGACCAGTCTTGTCCAAAACCACTAGTAAGTTACTCAGTCTGCCGCTTTGCTTGACAGTAAAGATCCACATGATAAAGTTCAAGTACAACAATTTAGGGAAGTGAGGCAGCACTCCACAGTGCCGAGGTCACCTTTCTGTGCTCAGGGAACAAGAGAGACCATTTTAGCCTCTCCTTAGTCTGAAGTGTATAGTTTATTGTTTCTTGCTTTTAGGAGAGCTTTCACAAACATTACAGCATTTCAACCTTAAAATAGCTCAGTAGGAAAGACAAATACTATTCTTAAGTCATGGTTAAGAAAAAGAAAATGAAGGCACAGAGATTAAGTGACTTGGTAAGATCAAATAAGTAGTTGGGGTAATAATGAAATTCAAGAAATATTTGAATCCATGCCTCTGTTTTATTAATTTATACCAACAAACATTCTCCGGTGCTAGATGTATCTGTGTAATATGTATTCTGTATATTTAACAGACATGGGTGAAATATTTATGTGGGTAACCCCTTATGTATCTGTATCTCTACTGTTAATATTAGTCAGCATATGGCTGCTGAATTAAAAACAGGGAATTAACAGTGTTATTTATGTGATAGATATTTAAAGATTCTTCTTCTTTCTCTATTCAGTTATCTCTGTTGCTAATTTATTTGAACCCAAATTGTGGGCTTATTTTTATACAAATCACTGAGTTTCACATTGTTTCACATGTTCAGACTATGCACCATTCTTCATGTATTTCAACTGTGTACGCCATTGATTACAAGGGATGATAGCTGGGAGAATCTAAAAGAATGCAAATCCCTCATGACTGCTGATAAGCCAGCAGGACTGTGCTTTCCTGTCTGTTAGCTATATAACATTTTCAATGTTTACAAATCCTAAATGTATATTGGCATCATTTTTTAGGAGCATAGAAAACACTAAAGAATGTAATAGAATCAGCCAGTTCAATGCATTCATTCAGGGACTTATATACCCCATAAAGACTGTAAAGCCAAAGGGATTTGTATGACACATAGCAAAGACTGTTTTATTCTTCAAAGTGTTTAAAATGGCATTAGCTGTATACAGCTTCTGCAACAATTGTTAGTTGTCAGTTACATATTCCTGGTAATACAGATATAGCTTGCAAAGCAAATTAGAAGTACTAGAAATGTTCTTTAATTTCCATTCCTCTGGATAAAATATTTTGAATAATAGCTTCAAAATAAAACAAGCGTTTTCTAGGCATTTTATTAATTATCGATTTTGAAAGAAGCTCATGAGACTTATTGGTACTAGATATTTTTTCTTAATAGAACTAACTATAAATGTATCATGATATCCTTCTTAAAATATTGGGAAAGACATTTAGACAAAAAGTTTTATAAATAAATGTTACCACTTTTTAAAAGTGTTTGCTAAGACCATGGGAGATGATAACGGTATTGAATAATCTGAATATTTTCTTCTTTTTTTAATCGAGAATTAGCCTCTTTCAACTTTTAGATTGGGAAAAGAAACATTGTAAATATTATAACTCGATATCAGCATTCAGCTCTCTTTGCCCAAGTTTTCTATAACACAGAGTGCTGGGCTAGACTGGTTTTTAAGGTATTACTAGGTGCAATATATTATGTTGCAAATTTCCAGGTTCTTTGTGCTGGATACTCTTGAGTATTTGAAAATATCAGGATATTATTGTCAGTTATATGTTTAGGAGGTGCCATCTGTTTGTGCATATTTTATAAGCAATTTTAAAAGCACACCTGTTTGAACAACAGCAAGATATACTGGAACAATCATGGACTTAGAATAACACAAACCTAATTACGAATCCTGGCCCTCCTACCAACTAGTTAAATGTATCAGGCAAATTTTTAACCACACTTAGCCTCAGTTTTAATTCTTCAGCATAGTAGGGATAATATTTTTTATCTGGTAGAGTTGTAAAGAAAAAATGAGCTAGTGTGTATAGTACTTATACTTGAAATACTTCCTGCTAATTCTGAATGATGCTTTGAAAACCATCTATCTAATATAAATCTAAATAAATGTATGATATCTTAATGTTATTAATATTCATGGTTTTCAAAAGTACATAGTGTAATATATAATAGAGTTTGCATGCTCACTAAATGTTATTATCTTTCTTGGTATTTCTCTTCAATATACTTTTAACTCATATTTGTTTATTATAAAGGCATAAATTTTTTACCACTATTGCCATTGCATGTAGTGCTGGTATTACTAAACAAATATAACCTAGATATAACCACCATCAATTAAATTGAGAAATTACTAAATTTTTATTGCTGGTGATGATGTTTGAGTTAGGAAGAACATTTTGAATTTTAGGTATCATTGAATTTGCTGCTGGCAATTCTTAAACAATTTTTTGTTCTGTAAACTGCCAAAAATTTAGATACAAATTTTTACCTGTGAAACAAATATGTCTGTAAAATTTTTACCAAACAAATTGCCTTATCTATTTGCACTTTATTCTGAGTACAAAAATATGAAATCTGCATTAAGTGCAGAAAAATAAGTGTATTATTGATTTAAAATAACATTAGAAAGATGGTAATTTATACAAAAGAATGTTTGAATTGTCTTCAAAAATTGTTTTCAAAGAAATTGAAATTAAAATATTTAAAAAATTAAAAATTTGAGGATGGATTAGATGACACAGTGAAATAAATTCTTTATGACTTGATTCATCACAGTAGAAATAGATTAACACTCTCATTACCAAATCTTTGCCCTAATTGGCCTGTATTAATTGAGGAGACTGTTTCCTTTTGTTGGTTTACTAGAGTGTTTAAAGAGGAAAAACTATAGCTATGGTGATTAGTTATTTACTCTATCTTTAACTTTTTTTGATCCTGTGGATAAGTTAAGAATTTCACATTAACAATATAAGTCATCTCTCTCAAATTTACCAATTGGCCAGTCTCTCAAAATTTACCAAATTTACCAATCTCTCTCAAATTTACTCAAAACTCTTTTAGAATAAAATAGTTTTTAAAAGAGTGAAAATGAATAATTGTAAAAAGAGATGTAATAAAATTAGACTTGGGAGAACAATGAAATTAATTTCTCCAACTCTATTTCAAGTTAACCTCAAATAAAGGAAGACAGAAAATAGGAAGGAAGAAGGGAGGAAGCAAAGAAGAACGGGAGGAAGGGAGGATATTGCATCTATCTTAGTAGTAGGATCCTTGACAATGAGGTAATAATATTACTGACGAGAGCACCAACACCCTGTACTTCCCAACACACACAAACACACATACACACACACAACTCTCTTTAATGTATGAGGAAACAGATCAGAGAAATTTTAAAAAGATGTTCAAAGTCATTAGTCTTATATAGTGATAAAATCAGCATTCAAACCAAGATCTGTTACTCCAGAGCCCATGTTCTTAACTGTACAGTGCAGGCTGGGTAAGTAGTCATTTACTTCAAGGAAAACAAAACCCCAAGCAAACACTTACATTTTTAACTTCAAACTCTGCTACCACACATTTGACTTTTCAATTGCATTGACCTTTGTGACCTTTGCTTAAAGGTACAATAAAATTGAATAATAAGCAAAAGTACTTGGAAGGAAGTAACTGGCTGATTTCTGTTTATATCTAAGAAGAATGTATGAAGCTAGTTTGAAGAGCTTCCAGAAAAGTATACTATTAAGTGAATAAATGGAGCTCTGGATTTTATAAAAGGAACTAGAGATGCTATAATATTAAAATATTTCAAATATAAATTGTCTACTTGTAATCAGGCCAAAGAATAGCTAGAATTTTGGATTCTTCTAATATGCTCCTTAGTGTTAATGAGGTGAACTTTTATCATCATTCAGGATCCACAAAACAGTTTATTTAAAACCAACTGCTTTATAGGCTATTTCTTCTTAGTTCTGAAAGTAACAGGTTCTGCAAATTGTCATCATTATTAAATGTATGTTTATACTGCCATGAAAGTGTTACATTTAGTTTAAATGTATTGAATAAAACATTGTTTTCTGAGTAGTCACTGAAGCACCTTTGCATATGGCAGCAAAACTTTGGTCTGGGAATTAAAAGGTTGGTTTTTATTGGCACAGCTAACTAGTCCTTACTTCCCGGAGCATTATCAAGTATGTTATGTTAACTCTGTGATCTCAGTCAAGGTACCCTTCCAGATATAAGTACTTGCTGAGCCCTCTTCACCTTTTGGAAAATAATGGGTATGGAATATTTCCCTTAAGTTACAAATTTTCACAAAGAAACCAAAAATAGCTAGTTCAACAGAGAGAAAAGGAATAATGTACAGACAAACTCATGGCCAGGGACATGGGGCAGATGCATCTTATCTGTCTAACCAGGAATAATGGCACATTAAAAGGAACAGGGGCAGCATTTAAAAGCAAAATACTACATCTAATGAATGTTTTTCAACCCTGTTCTCAAAAATTGTACACACAAAAAATGATAATATTTTTATGGCACACGGTGGAAAATGTTTGTGCCTGTTTATGTCAGAGGGGTCTGGTACAGGGTTTCGGCAATCCAAGGCCTTACCAAGCCCCCAAGCCCTATTTAGAATCTTCTGAATGGTATCAAGGTCCACCTGAAACCCATTTTCCGTACACCTTAGAATCAAAGAAACAAATCCTATAAGGCATTCAGTTTTGTCTTTATGACGCCTCGTTTTTATTTTGTTGTTGTTGTTTATTTAATTCTGTTTGCCTTGACACTAAGTACCCAAAACACCCTGGGAACACATGGACTCTGGATCATGATCCTTATACATTTTTATTTTAAAATTTTCTTTTGGTAAATATTTGTTAAATACTCTTTGCAACATTCTGTGCAAGGTGCTGGGAAGATACTGAGGGAAAAAAAAGAGCAAGAACTTTGCTCTTACTAAAGATTATATTCACAGTGGAGGGAGGTGATGATCAGACAATAATCCAGTAATAAAACCGAAACTGACCCTTTGGACAAGAGTTATAAGGTGGTGGGAGGTGTTTTGCCATTCATTATCATGAAAAGAGCAGTGTATTCTAATTTTTAAAATTAGATGAAGCTAATTTTCTCAAACCATCCTGTTAATCTAGAACAGTTTGTCTGAACTGAAAAACAGTAGACAACTCAATTATTTCCAAAAGAAAATGTAACCATTGAGGGATTTTATCTTTAAAAATGGCACAGGTTTCTTAGCAGAAAATGGTGGTTTACGTAGCCTTAGAGTCAATGTAAATTCTTCATTCTCTTAGTGGTTGCATTTGGAAATTATATGACTGGAATATTACCATATGCCATTTCCTTTTCACTGAAAATGGATTCCTCTGTGGCATATTGAATTGTTTGAAGAGTTTCTGGAAATGCATCTCAAGTCTGGCACAATTATAGTAACCAAAATCTTTTATTTAATTCTAAAATTTGTGATTATCCTTCATTGCCAGAAACATTTCTGTCTATTTAGGGCTAAGAATCTCTAAGAACAATAATCTAAATAGGGAATTTAATGGATTCTTATGGAAAATATGATAGATTGATTACTTACTTCACTCACTTTTTCAATCTATCAGCCTTTGAGTGCCTAAAATGTAGTTGACTCTTCACAAAATTTTGTGTAGGGAAGTGTGCAGAAAGGGTTAACCTTGCAGGCCTGAGACCACTATCCTTCGAAAGACCAGTTTTCAAGGTTGACCCCTGGCTGGCATTTGGGAACTTGGATTTCTTGAGAATTTCCATCATTATCAACTGCGTGTGGCTCATGCTACATAAATTATTTGTAAGAAAACCCCATGAATTTGGTTAAGTACCTGCTTCCCTTCTCAGAGTCTGGGATTTTCATACATGCTAGGCAATCAACATTGTCTCTAATGAGCTTCTCTGATACACAGCATTTTACACCTATTGTTACAATTCACTGCTGGAGGAATTTCTTGCATCTGTGTGACTCCAATGGGAAAGGGCTTCTGGAAGCTGGCACCTGGTTTCCTTTGGACTTTGTCTCATGTGTCTTTTCCCTTTGCTGATTTTGCTTTGTATCCTTCTACTGTTAATAAATCATAGCTGTTAATATGTCTATATGCTGAGTTCTGTGAGTCCTTCTAATGAATCATTAAACCTGAGAGTGATCTTGGGGAGCCCTGTGACTCAGGAAGGATACACACACACACACACACACACACACACACACACACACACAAACACTAATTGTGATCTCTAAGATTAAAATTTTATTTGTATATGAGTTAAATTTGTACATGAAAACCTTTTAGATCAGTGGTTTTCAACCAATGGTGATTTTGCCCAAAGCGGGATGTTTGGCAAGGTCTGGAGACATTTTTGGTTGTCACAACTAGGGGAAGGGGAGTTATCCAGTGGGTAGAGAGAGGTCAAGGAGGCTGTTGAATATTCTACAATGTATAGGACATCCCCCTCTGCAGTGAGTTATCTGGCCTAAAAGGTCAATAGTTCTATGCTTAAGAAACACTATACAGGAGTACAAGATTATACTGAATCAAATATCAAAACAAAGAATGTAGAAAATATGTATTAAAGCAGAATGCCACAAAGGAGAAATAATTTAATCTGAATTGAAGTTGCTACCGAGCCTAAACTTAGAATGCTTATGAAACTCATGAAGACTAAGACTCATATTCCTTTCCAGTAGTTTGTGTATCCACACCATCCCCAGTGTTTAATGAATAGATTGAAAAATAGAATATTGTTTTCAATAAGAACAGCATCAGAATTCCTTTCTTGCAAGATGTGTACAACTCCACTACTTTAAATGTATAATATGTAAATATTACGCATATATCCTATTGTTGCTACCAGGAAATGGATTTGGAACACAGAGTTTCAGATATCTATTATCTCTGCTGGAATTCTGGCTGTGCTTCTATAAATTATACTCCTAGTATTAACAAGAAATGAGCACTAAAAAGATTACTTTATATTGGTCCTTCACTTTGTAAAATAAATTCTTCCATTCTTTAGAAATAACAATGTAAATGATAATGGCAGCACTATGGGTTAAATAAATAAATGAGTCATTTAAACTTCAACCATGCCCACAAACTGAGACTATTCTCAGTATATCAGTATGGTGAGTTTAGAGAGATAAGAAAGTGAGGTAAGGCTTTAGGGGGGCTTCCAGTTCAATAAGAACCTGGGCTTTATTGTTAAGCTAGCTAGATAGATGACAGGCAAATCTTAAGAAAACAGAAGGGAATAGGAATGCCTAGCACCAGCCATGGTTTTTCTCAAATAACTCTTGATATGTAATATATATGAGCATTTGGGGATATATATGTATCTCCATCCTATGGGTAATGAAATTGTGTCAAATTAACCTTGGGATCCATCCAGGGCATGGGAGAGCAGCATTATGTAAACTTGGTGCTAGTCCAGGGTGAATTAGGCATTTTGGAATCAGATCTGGAGTCAAATTCCAGTGATCCTATTTATTGATTGTGTGACTTTAAGTAAATTATTCAACTTTATTGAATCTTCTTCTAAAATTTTGGTGCAATTATGATGTAAGCTTGATGTGGAGCTCAAAGTAAATGCTTAATTTTATGTTTAGCTATTGTTCTTGTGGTGACTTTTCCTCCCAGAAGATGCACTGGAATGAAGGGAACACGTCCTGGCAAACTGAGTTGGATCATTTATCTTTGTGGACACATGGGAGGGTGAGGACATAGCGTACAATGACATGAGGGTAACAGAAGCTGACAAAGACAGAAAGATAACGTGTGGCCACCCCCAATCACTCTTGTAGGTAGATTCCTCACCTAGAATGAGTGATGTGTTGAAATAGTCAAAGGTAGGATGGAAGCACTTGGTTTCAGAATCACTGTTTTCAGTAATTAAAAGCAGCACAGTCCTCTCCATTGCTGGAAATTAAGGACGCCATGAAATATTCCTAAATTAAGTTTTCTTCCATGTGGTATAGAGCTAACTAGTTTAAGTTTGAGGTTAAAGTGCTGAAAGGCCAATTTGAAGCTTAAAATGTGAAAGAATATGAAACATGGTAGTTGGGGCACATTTTGAGAATGTTAAAAAGTAATAGTGACTTAATAGTGAAGAGTTTAAAGAGGAGGATTTAGTGTACGTGGAGCTATTTACCTCACTGTTCAGAGGAGAGGCTATTCTGACAACTATTTCAATCAGTTATATTCCTATTACCTAAAATAATACCTTGCTAGACTACCACAACTCCAAGAAAATAGTCCATAAAAATAACTTCTATAAGGTCTGGCTCACTCAGCAATATTGTAACTAGTGATTAAGCTTCCCAGACATGTGGAAACTGTTAAAGAAATGTGCTGGCCCATATTTGAAACCACTTGGGCCATCACAGCTGATTGATTTTACATTCTGTTTTTATATATTAGCCAGTTTTTAAATCAGCGAGTTCTGCTCACCACCCCCATTTTTTTTAACCTAAACGGCCCTGTATTAACTGACAAAAAATAAGCTTCCAAACGTGCCAAGAGCATGGAAATCCCATGAAGTAATAGCACTATGTGGAAACCAGCCAGAAACCTCCTGCCAATCTTACTGATTTCAAGTTGAATGCCAGATTTGGTGTGTTGTGAAAGCAGCACATTCATCCAGCATGTGTCAATAGACACTTGCCCACTTAGAGAACTCGTTTACCCTTATGAGATATATTATACACTTGTTGATTCTTTTTGTTTATTTTGTGCAGTGCTTCTGATTAGATCACTTTCTTTTTTATGTTTTTTCACTATGTATAAAAATGGATTTGGTTTTTGTTTCACCGTTCTTTGAATAGTATTTCCTATGGTTAAAGGCAATCAGCAATCTAAGTTTCATCTAAGCTCCAATCACATGCAATTTATAAAATCTTAGAAGAACACAGGCAGGTACTAAGTATTGATCAACTTACTTTTGGAAGAACTATTTGATTTTTTTATTATCTGCCACAGTCATAAGCCCAGTGAGTTGATTTAAATCATTGAGGTATGATTGCTTTTGAAAGACTTGATTTTACCTCTTCTCCTGAAGTACCTATTAACAACAACAAAAAAAGTCTATTGAAAAATTAACATAATTCCATGTCACAAAGGAAATTTTACTTAGAAAATTTAGTTAGTGATCAAATAAGAAAGGCTTTGTGAGGAATAGAGAACTTTGCAATTTGTTGGAAACATTCACAGGAGAAACATTTGTAAGCAAAGACAAATGTATTTACTGAAGTACTGAGGGATTATCATTTCCTGTCCCTCATTAAGGAATAGGTGTCTGTTCACCTGGACTGTGTCTGTTGCTTAGACCTGCCACAAATTTGTTGCTCAGACATTTATTTATTACAATATATTATTAGAGAAATAATTACTGACATAGAAGGAGATATATATATTTGGAACATTTTATATTTTCTTTAGAAATATAAATTCTGAATTTGAATCTTTAAATATATATTTTTTATAACCACCTTCCATAGCCTCCCTGTTGTCTCTGTTTTTCTTAACTTCATAGTCTACAGGTTTCTGGAACATTCTAGTTTTCTATTTGAGTGTTTAACCAATTATAAGGAAAAGATACTTTATGATTTTTAACATGCTGTAATCAAATAATATGTTGAACTTTGATAGTTTATGGTCACTACATCTAGTTCCTGTATCTAGTTTTTTTTCCTCAAAAACTGTGTTCTCTCTTGTGTGTATATTTTTGTACATTAGTTATATATTTCTGTTTAACACATTATCCCAAATCTTAGTTAATAAAGCAACAAACATTTATTATCTCACAGTGCTTAAACTAAGTCCTCTGGGTGTGAATACCTCATGAAGCTACAATCAAGGTCTCATTGAGGCTGTAGTCATCCCAAGGCTCCATCAGGGAATGAGTGGGTCCTCTTCCACGGTCACTCAAGTGGTTGTTATAAGTATTCAGTTCATCCCAGTCTATTGGAACGAGGGCCTCCATTCCTTGCTGGCTATTGGCCAGAGGCTTCCTTCACTATCCTGTCATGTGAATCTTCTTTATTCAGCAACTCACAACATGGAAATTGGCTTCAATAGAGGAAGCAAGTAAGAGGGCAAGAAAGAATGAGCAAGAAAAAAGTCACAGTCTTTTGTTATCTAATCGTGGAAGCTATTAATCTCCAGCATGATTAATCTCAAACCCACTATCAAGGGGAGGGGACAGGACATGAATATCAGGAGGAAGAGATCACTGAGGGTCATTTCAGAAACTGCCTACCACGATGTGTGTGCTTTTGTGTATGTGTGTGTGTGTCTTTTATGGAATAAAGATTTCTTCTCTTAAAGCAACTTGATTTTACTTTCTTTGATTTTCTTATACACCAAATATTCTAGAACCTAACACAAGAGGATAAAGGCAAATTTTAGCATATACTTAGTCACTTGAAATATTTAGGAATAATATTTATGAGCACAGCATAAAGTATGTTATATTAAGGATGCTACTTTTTTTTTTTTTTTTTTTTTTTTGTGGTATGCGGGCCTTCCTCTGTTGTGGCCTCTCCCGTTGCGGAGCACAGGCTCCGGACGCGCAGGCTCAGCGGCCATGGCTCACGGGCCCAGCCGCTCCGCGGCATGTGGGATCTTCCCATACCAGGGCGCGAACCCGGTTCCCCTGCATCGGCAGGCGGACGCGCAACCACTGCGCCACCAGGGAAGCCCTAAGGATGCTACTTTTGCCCTATATTATTTTGGAAAGGATATATTCATCTCTCCTTCTCCTTTTTCTCTCAAGTTCTAGTGATTTATAATGACTAGATTAAAGTATACTTAGAAACCAGATTAAGGGCTGTACTTTGGGATATTTGTATAAGCTTATTAAAGTGTGAATAAGTGGTCCTGTGTGTATTTTCATAATCTTTAAACATTTTTTCCCTGTTGTGTCATCTGTTTGTATTTGCATAAACCAAATGTGGCTTTTGATATAGGATCTTTTGGATAAAATATGAATTAATAGTAGCATGCCACTATAAATGAGTCATATAGCAACATGTAGGGAAGGGGGTTTGATTGCAAGACAAGCCCTAAATAAACTTTTAAGTCCTTCCAAAGTTGTATACCTTCTCCTTATATATCCAGAACATATGTCTCAGATTTCACTAGTCTGAAATCATATTTTCCTCCAATGCCTGAATAAATAGCCTGACCCCAGTATTACTTGATTTTATGTAAGAATGTAATCATTTACCGGATATCCAGAGATTTCCAGGGACATGTATCTGTTCCAAAATCTTTTCTGGTTTTAACTTGGCACCTCTATTTGCCATCTTGTTCCAGATCAGAACCTCTAAGCACTTTTCTGCAGGTTACCCATTTCTGATTTTTGTCATACTCAAGTAGCTCTTTGCTAAACACTTCAACTGAGTTGTGGACACCTATCCATCCTTTCTGAAAATGTAGTGAGAGGAAAGGCAAGTTTGTAATTTTTAACAAAATTATGCTGAAGATTTATGATAGTGATGAAAATGTTGACACAAAGACATTTAAAATTTAGTAGGCAATATGACTGTTGTCAAAGAACATAAATCCATAATCTTTATAGTTGTTCACCACTGGGTAATGTAAAATCTGTGAAAGAGGTAGACTTCTTACCTAACTCCAGGCTGCCATCTTAATACAGGAGCTAGAGTACCACCCTACTATGAAATGTCCTTGGGCATTTATCTCCTTTCTAGAAAGCAGGCCTTAAATACAAGTCTCTGAGGAAAGAATATATTTAGATCTCACTCCAGCATAAGGCCAGCCTCCCCAGCCTCATATAGAAATCTACAGCAGACATTTACAATCTCTTCAGGAGAAAACCAGTGTTCCAGGACCATGGGTGGATAACCTTTCTCTGTGTCCCTCAACATGGCAAGGTCTTCAACATTCAATGCTTAGTATATTAGAACATTTTCCAAGTCTATCTTCTTCAGTCTTGAGTAACATCATCATTCCTTTTAAGTAGGGACTTTTACCAGTTTATCATCTAATGAGTGGTAACAGCTAGGCTTGCACACAACCTGTCTTTATGTTCTCTGTTCCCAATTTCCCTAGCCATCTTCTGAAAAATATCTCACACACATACACAATCTAAGGATGAGCAATATTAAACAGGTATTGGATATTCTAGGTTCATAATTTGGAAAGTTTCTTGCATAGACAGCTTCTTTCATGATCACACAGAGAAATGCGGTGATAAGGGTAGAGTGTTAGAATGTTAGTTGTTTTCTATAAAGATCCAATGACTTTATAAAAAAATAATTTTGAGTGGAATACGCTTAAAATAAGTGGTCACATATATACTGCTACATACATCCAGATTGATTCTAACAAGTTATGATGAAAGGGCAATGTTTGTTTAGCATCCGTCACCTTAAACCTACGCCACCATTTGTTGTAGGCAGAGTATTGGGGCCCCAAAGATGTTAATGTCCTATCTCCCAAGTCTCTGAATATGTTAAGGTACATGGCAACTGGAAATTAAGGTTGTTAATCAGATGACATTGAAATGGGGAAATTATCCTGGGTTATCAAGGCAGGCCCAATGTAATTGCAAGGATCCTTTAAAGTGGAAGAGAGAGGCAGAATAAGTCAGTGCCAGAGAAGCTCATATTGAAAAAGACTCAACTGGCCATTGCTGGTTTTCAGAATAGAAGGGGGCCACAAGCCAAGGAAGAGGACCAGCCTCTAGAAGGTAAAAAGGCAAGGGAATAGATTCTCCCTTCGTGTCTACAGAAGGAGCACAGCTCTGCCAACATTTTGCTTTTAGCTCAGCGAGATATATTTTTCACTTCTTACCTCCAGACTAAAAGATAATAAATGTGTGCTGTTTTAAGCCTCCAGTTTTGTAGTAACTTATTACAGCAGCAATAGGAAACTAATATATCATTCTTCATATTTCTGCGCTACCAATGATTATACCTCCTCCAATATGTAAGTCTTCTCTTTCAATTTCTATGTAACTTGACCATGTGACCTCCTCTGTTAATGGGGCCATTAATGATCTCATGACATTGTGAAGAATATATAATATTTGGACAGAATATTTTAGTAAATAATACAAAAACATATATAGTCCTAGTTCATCTCTCTTTCTTTTCTTTTCATCATATTACTTACAGCCAAATGTCACTTGTCTGTGATAGTGGCGTTCTAATTCTGGATCTCTGCAGAAAGTGATGTGGACATCTAATCTAGTTTAGGATAGGTAGATCTTTTTAGCCACTCTGATGGTCACAACATAAAAAACCTAAATTAAAATATGTGGAGTCATTACCATCATTTCAGCCAGGTTATTAATTCTACAGACATTATTTTCAGATGTACCTTTTAGAAACTATTGTTTCCATATTCCTGTTTACCTCCTTGCCCCATGATAATCTATTCTAACATAGCAACCAAAGAGATCCTTTTAAAAGCCCATGTCAAACCACATCATTTCTCTGCTCACAAATCCTCAATGACTCCCCATCTCATTCTGAATAAAAGCCAAATTTCTTAAATGTCCTGCGGGTGCTACATGGTCTGACCTCTTCTTAACTCTCTGACATCATCCCCATAATAGTCTCCACTTCCATCACATGGCTCAGGTCACAGAGTCTATTATTTTCCTGGAACATGTGATATCTATTCCCTCTCAGGACACTTGCACTGTTCTTTCTACCTAGGATGTTCCTCCCTTATTATGCATTTGGTTGGATCTCTCACCTCAGCTTTTCAGAGGGACCTACCCTGGACACCCTATTTAATACCGTAACCCACCTCTCTGGCCTCCTTATACACCTTCCCTTCTTTTTTCTCTGTAACTGATCACCTTCTAACGTACTATTCACTTATTTATTTTGCTTTGTGATTCCCTGCACTAGGATTTAAACATCAGTGTGGCAGTTTATGTCTCTTTTGTTCATTACTGTGCCTTGTTAGCAAAAAGAAAGGTGCCTAGCACATTTCTGCTCATTAATATTTATTAAATTAACCTTTAATTACTAATTTGCCATAGATTCAAGATCTTAAACATAACAGTTTCAGAGTTTGGGAAAAAAATCTACGATGTCATCAAATTCATTCCTTCGACTTCACAGATGGAATAAATGAGGCCCAGAGAGATTTCACAGCTATTTTCACCAAAAGTAGAAATAGAAAGCTGCCCTGATTTTCTTAACTATTTAACAAAACTGAGTACAAGTCATTTACGTAACTTTTTACTTATAGTAGTAGCAGCCTAAAACTCCTTCCAATCTTAAACATTTAGAAATGACTATTGTGTTCATAGTAGTTTATTTTACTCTTAATGGAATTGTTCACTTCTAATATGACATTCACTCTTATCTTTCCAACACACTTTCTTAACACTGTTATTTATTCAGTAAGTATTTTAATAGCCATGATGTGTAAAATACTCCTGTACTACAGTGAGTGTTTCAAAGATGGATTAAAGTGTTTCAAAGGTTTATGATTGCAGCTTCAAGATATGTACATACTAAATCAGACATCTCTTATGTGCCAGCTAAGATCCTTTCAGTCTCACCTGTCTCTAGGACAGATGGCCATTGGACAACAACTCTGGGTAGTCTTTGACCAGTTTCACAGGTGCAGCCCCGACAGGGGCTCACCTTATGTCCTTGCTGTGCTTCTCTCACCTCCCCCTGAAGGGCTTCAGTGTTACCACTGAGGCATGTGATGCTTTGGGACCCTCTTAGCACCCATATGTATGCAGCTTAGTTGCATAGGGAGTTGATGCTCCATTGGATAAACATTTGATCAGTGGGAAACAGGAGCTTGCCTATCATTTTGTCCTCCTGGAAAGAGTTTTTTTGACCTCTCTGAAGACAGTCCTTCAAAACTGAGTGTTCCATCACCCATGACACCAGCAGTGACCAGCTCAGTATCAGGCTGTAATATTGGCTCTGCTCTTCCTTGCCTCACTCCCCTTTTCCCTCACTCCTGACTCTCTGGGGCTGTACTCCTAACAAAATTATGGGACACTAACTTTTGCCTCAGGCTTATCTTTTTGGGAAAGGCTGACACACTGCCTTTAAGGACCTTGATACCTAGTAAGAGAAGGTCAATTCAGACCTACATAACTACTATAAAAGACCTTGTGATATATCTTACTAAACACACACTAAGGACTACACAAGTTCAGAGGAAAGAGAGCTCTTTTTTTGACGGAGATATGGAAGGATGTTTGCTAAGAAAGTAAACTTAATTAGGTATTAAATTATAAGCTACCTTTTGCAAGAAAGAGAATGATGACGACAACAAACTATATAGTGCTGGTAATGGTCATAGCATGTCCAGGATGTAAGTGCATGTGTTAAAAGTAGTTAAGTCTGATTACATTCCTAGATGCAGAAAGGTGTGTGTGTGTGTGTGATATGTTGAAATCATCTTCCAAATGCTACTTTGTAGAAAATAATTCTAATGGATATTGATCATTTGAAATTTTAGATTGATAAAGTTACAACCCTGACTCTGAAATGTGAATTTTACCCTCTACTAAATTAGGAATTACCGCTTTTATCAAGACAAGTGGCCACACTTTAGAGAAATAATGCAGTGATACCATTGCATAGGTTTCCATGCTACAGAGCTAGGTGCAATACCCAGTGTGCCAATATCCAGGATTGTTGTGAATTCTATACACTCAAGGGAGATAATCTTAAAATGAAGTTTGACTTGGAAACTCAAGATCCTGACATTCAGAAAGCATGGTTCTGAATTTATGTGTGTTTCTGCTACAGTATTCAATTGTATATTCAGTACTTCAAACAGAATTTTTAAAAAGGAAAAAAAAATAAGCAAACTTAACAGCCAGTAAGTCAGATAAGCCCTTTAATGCACTCCAGTCAAATTGGACTGATTGCCATTCTCATATCTTTTAGTGGCTGACAAACCCATATCAATAATTGATTTTAAAGGCTCTGAGGTCTGATGAACAAATCACTCTACTTAGAGGTATGAGTAGATTTTCTTGATTAAATATGTTTAAAAAAAAACTATAGGTATTTTCTTAAGAGATAGCTACATTGCTATTTTGATTCTGATTTACATGGTTTTTGTAGATCAATGCAACTTCAGATTACTTTTGAATTTTATGTTTTGTCTCATTAATTTCTTATTTTTACATTATTTAACATTAAATTGACTATGTCACATTCTGATTAAAATGAGTCTTACCTTACAGACTTTCTAAAATTTCATCTTGAATTTTAAAATTTGAATCTAAGTTGGAAGAATGAATAATTTATGTGTAAAAATCTCAGGAGAACTTTCAACCCATGTTATTTAAACTGAACCATTTTACTATTTTAATGAAAAGAGGCAAGAATCAGAATGGTTGCCCAAAGTAAGGTTTTAAAATGCTGCAAGTAGGTACATACATCTGTTAACTACACTTAACATTATCTTGAAGTTCATACATTCTCTCAAAATCAGATCTGGGATTTTTGAATTACATTCTTACAATGTGCCCCTCTTAACCTCCTCCTTGCCAAAGTGTCTCTCCATTAATTGAGTGTGGAGATGAAGAAAACTAGTGGTGGATGAGAAAGTGATAATTTTATAGGCTGCTTGTTATGTTGTCATGGGCAAGTTACATTTCACATTATAGCTTTGGAAACAAGATAAGAATGACAATATTTTTTTAGCTTATTTTATTTAGCCAAAATCTTTACCATCTCTCCATTGTTCCCACCCCACCAAACATATACACTGCATACTCCTAGGATTTAAATCAATCAAAATATTTAAATATTTTTCACAGCCTCTCAGTGATTCCATAAGACTGTGGATGGAAGGATGTTGATGACATGTTTTATAACAGATACTTCTACTTCTGTAAAGTGAAAGCAGATAAATAATTTCATAACATGGAAATCAGAAGAGATAGTGGGAAGAAAATTTTTTTGTTTTTCCGAAAATCAGGTGATAGCAACATGCCCACCTAATTAAAGGTACAGACAATCTGTGGATGGCTTTCATGGGTTTGGTTCAATGTTAGTTGCTTTATTCATATTATCTCATATAATCTCTGCCTCAGTTCTCTATGATATGTGACATTATTACCATTTTACAGACTTGCTCAAAGCTAACTCAAGGCTAACTAATTAATCAGTGGCAGAACAAGTTTAAAAACTAAGTCCATCTGAAAACCGTATCCATTCCATTCAAAATGCAATGAAAATCAGAGTATGGGAAGAAAATATAAATTTCTTCTTGTGTTTGTTTTAAAAGTAATATTTATCAATATATGTGTGGCTGTAAATAGTACTATTTTTAACTTAATTTTTTTTTACCTTTTAATTTTTTTAATGTGATTTATTGATAGTTCTCTTGAACATTCTCTGGGAATTTCCCTCCAAAAAAACATAGGGGACCTGAAGCCTACAAAGAATCATTAAGTGTTTATCCATATGACAAAATCTATTTCTTCTTGTAGATTTTTCTATACTCAAAACTTACATAGATTTTAACACAAAAATCCCTAAAAGAGGTAGTATAATAAAGTAGCTAACAATATATCAGACATTTTTTAAAAGTCAATTGTATTGAGGTATAATTTATATGTAATAAAAATTATTATTCTTAGATGTACAGTTAGATGTACAGTTCTTTTAAATTGTGTTTTTAATTTTCATACAGTAAAATTCACACTTTTGTGTGAGGAATATTATGAGGTTTGACAAACACATAGAGTTTTGTACCTACCACCACAAAAAAGATACTGAAGTAGTTCCAGTACTCCAAAGAAACTATTCCATGCAGCTACTCTGTAGCAAAACTCTCTCTTTCCTTATAGTTTTGGCTTTTCTTGAGTGTTACATAAATGGAATCATAAAGTATGAGCAGCCTTTTGAGTCTGACTTCTTTCATTTAGGATAATGCATTTGATATTCATCCATGTGGGTAGTGTGTATAAATAGTTTATTCCTTTTTATTGCCAAATAATACTCCATTGTATGGATTACCATAGTTCATCTATCTGCTCACTAGTTGAGCATTTTGATTATTTCCACTTTGTCACCATTATGAATAAGGGTGTTATAGACATTTGCATACAGAGTTCTGAGTGAACATAAGTTTTTATTTATTCTGGGTAAATACCTACAAGTAGGGATGCGAGGTCATTTTGTAATTAAATAATTCCCTTATAAGAAACTGCCAAACTCCTTTCCAAAGACGCTGTATCATTTTGTATTTCCACAAGCAATGCGTAAGTGTCAGTTGCTCTACATCCTCACCAGGAATTAGTGGTATCAGGTTTTTTTGTTTTTAAATTTAACCCTTTTTACTAGATATGTAATGCTATCACATTGTGGTTTAATTTGCATTTCCTTAATGATGTTTGTTGTTGAGCACCTTCTTATCTGCTTAATTGTCATTTATATGTATTCTTTCATGAAATGTCTGCTTAAGGCTTTGCCTGAATTTTTTTTCTTATTACTGAGTTTTGATAGCTCTTTACCTATCCTGGATGCAAGTATTTTGTCATACCAGTGACTGGCAAATATTTTCTGCCATTCTGTGGCTTGTTTTTTACTTTTTAAATAATTTCTTATACAGAGCATTTAAAAATTTTTTCATAAAGTGTATTTTATCATTTTTTTCTTTTAGTGTTTATCTATGAAATCTGTGCTCATTCCTAAATGACTGGTTTTCTTTGATGTTTTCTTCTAAATGTCCTATAGTTTTACATTTTACATTTTACATTTAGGCATAGGATTCATTTAAAGTTAAATTTTGTATAAATGAGAAGTATAGGTCACAGGTTATTTTTTGGTTTTTTTTAGAATAAGGATGTTCAATTTTTCTGGCACCATTTATTGAAAATTAATTATTTTCCTATTAATTGCCTTTAAATCATCTTCTTAAAAAATAAACATATTTTTGTGAGTCTATTTCTGTGCTGTCTATTCTGTTGTGTGCCTGTCTTTAGCAACAAAACACTGTTCTGATTAGTGTAATTTTCTAATGTCTTAAAATAAAATTTCATGAGGCCTTGAAATATAACCATTATCAAAATGTTTTGGTTATTCTAACTTTATTCCTTTCTACAGGTTCAATTAAGAATGTGTAGAATATATAGATTAATTTAAGAAGAACTGATGTCTTAATAATTATGAGTCTTCCTGTCCAAGAACACAGTATATATACCTATTATTTAGGCCTCCTTTTGTTTCTTGTCTTTGTGTTTTTATTTTTTCAGCATATGTCTCATGTACATATTTTGTTAGATTTAAATCTAAATAATTCATTTTTGTTGATATTGTACATGAAATCATTTAAAATTTTTGATTTATAGACCTTCATTGCTAGTGTACAGAGATACAATTGAATTTTGTATATTGTCCTTGTATCCTGCGATTGACTACACTCCTTTATTATTCTAGGAGCTTTTAAAAATGTATTTATTTTTGTAGATTCCATGTGATTTTCTTTATAGACAGTCATGTCCTCTTTGAATAGAAAGAGTTTTATTTCTTTCTTTCTGAGCTGGAGTATTTTATTGATTTCTCTTGCCTTATTTTACTTGTTAGGACTTCCAATACAATGTTAGGTAGTATTAGTAAGAAAAAACATTCTTACTTTTTTCAGTCTTTCACCTATGGTACTAGCTGTAAGTTTTTATAGGTGACCTTTATCACATTAAGGAAGTATCTTATTTTGTTGAAAGTTTTCATCGTAAATGAATGCTGAATTTTATCCAATGTGTTTCTGTAGATCTATTGATTGTTTTTCTTATTATGATAATATCAATAATTATGTAGACTGAATTTCTGATGTTAAAACAAGCTCACGTTACTGAAATGAACTTCACCTGGCTGTGATGTATCAAATTTTGTATATGTTGCTGGGCTCATTTGGTTAATATTTTGCTAAGAAATTTTACATCTATACTCATGAGGAGTTTTGATTTGGTGTTTTCTTTTTTCATAGAGTCTTTGTCTGACTTTGGTATAAGGACAACACTGGTCTTATAAAATCAAGTGGGAGGTATTTCTTCCTCTTTGATTTTCTGGAAGAGGTTGCATAGAATTGTTATTTCTTCTTTAAATATTTGGTAGAATTCCCCAGTGAATCCATCCAGACTAAAATTTGATTTGTTGGAAGGTGTTTTAACTCTAAATTTAATTTCTTGACTAAATGTAGGATATATCTCAAGATATCTATTTTCTTCTTGAGTGAGTTTGGCAGTTTTGTGTTTTTCAAGGAGTTGGTCTATTTTATATTTTTGTTGAATTTATGAATGTAGAGGTTTTTCTTAGTATTTCCTTATCATGCTCTTAATATTTGTTGGTTCTACTGTTACATCCTCTCTTTCATCATGATATTCACCTCTTTCTTTCCCTCTCATCAGTCTTCCTTAAGGTTAATCATTTGTATTCATTTAATATGCCCCAGATCATTTAGCTAGATTTCAGCTGATAGGAATTTCAACTTAGGTTTGTCTGCTTTCTTAATCCATGCTGTCTGTAATATACTGTGCTGCTTCTTTAAATGTCTACTGTTTTACTTTAAATATAAATTCTGAAACCCAAACACTTTCTGTAGAATTTTTTCTTATCTACTTTTATATTGATTTCTTTCTATAGCTATTCATTGAATTCAAAGACACACCTACATGTTATTACCTATGTGGTAATAATAGTATAACAATAATGAGATTGATTTTGAGGAATGGTCTGTAGAATCAAGCTCATTATATTATAAGCATATCATATGCTTATCTCTTTTTTAATAAGTGCTTACCTCTAAGAGTACTTATTTTCTTGGGAGATTAAATGAAATTGTTCTTTAGTATTTGCTTTCTTATTAGGTATTTCTGAGCTTTGTAGTCTGTTTTTTTTTTCCTCTCTTAAAAAGGGATGTAAAAGGTTTTTAATATTGCCATTCACCTCTGCCCCTACAAAAGAATGATATAAAGAAGTGTTCAAAGATTGATAAACTAGAAAGCTCTCATTCTGTAGCCTGATCTTGGGCAAGTGCTTTTTAAAAAGGGAGAATGATGCTCTGAGGTTTGGATGATTGTATTTTTTACTGTTGCCTACATGAGTTCAGACACATTTCTGTTTAAATCTCCTTTAGTTCACATGCTGACCTGTGACAACCAAGTCAGTGCATATTAGTAGTTTTTGTTACCAAAAGTGAATTCTGACATGCAGCTCCTCGATTGAAAACAGTTGCCTCAGTATTCTAAGCCCAACCTTTTGTGCTTGTCTTTACTGCCAACTATTATTAAGCTCAGCCACTCACATGGATGCTAGCTATTATTCCCTCTTTCTCGGTTTTAGCTTAAGGCTGCTCTTTTGTGCAAAAAAAAAAAAAAAGCTATTAAAAAATACAATTTTCAAGTTCCTAAATAACTTCTACTGACATACAGTGAAGTATAAGCTTTAGACTATTTCTTTATGAACAAGGCAGCTGTGTTGCCTTCTTAATTACATTTCTCCTTACATCAGAGAAATGAGCTGCTAAATTATAACTTTGAATCAAACTTAAATCTATTGCTTTGTCATAGTCCATTTAGCTCATCACTTCATAATTTAAACCTTTATTCATTTTCTCAGAACATAGGCAACCTCTTCAATGTTTTTAATCTTAGAAGTATCTCCTTGCACTTTTATAATTTAAATACATGTTTGTAAATAAGAAATCCTCATTTATAGGGATTTTTATTAATAATGGTTAAAGTAGTAGTATCCATTATTTCTGTGATCTGTTTTTCAAAATGAATCTCAACAGTTGGAATGTTCTGCAATTCAATGTGATGTGTCTTATTTTGACAGTCAAAGCACATAAAAATCATTTTTTGTGTTTGTAGCTAGTGGGAGGGGGAGAGAGAGAGAGAGAGGAAGAGAGAGAGAGTAGTTTTCTTGTGAGTCCCCAGTCTTATTTTTTCTCTCTATAGTTTATTAAACCATATACATTTTACCTATAATCTTTCAGTGAAGGTATACTACTATCTACAACCAATAGTAATTTATTAATGGACAGGAAAGTCAAATCTATTCAAATAATTTATATAGTCATCATATGGAAAGATAATTATTTTAATTAAAATTTAAATCAAGCATTGTACTAGGGAGAAAGTGGTGAACTAAAACAGTTATATGTCCTGATCCTGTGAGATTCACTATAGTTTCCCTATATATTTTTAGTTTGGGGACAGACCTAGAAAAAAATGGTGGGTTTGCAACATTTTTCTTTAAAAATGTGCTTAATAATTTCTATTAGCTGAGCCATGAAAACATTGGGGTATTAACTTTTTAAGAAAATATCTTCTCCCTAAAAATTGAATATAGAAGAATGCACTACAGAAATGATTTTAACATGTTTTTCAGACGAATGCATTTGTTTACATCACAAATGTGGCAGTTACAAAAATGTAATATTAACTGAACAGAAAATATGAACACACATAAAAAGTTATGTGTGTGACCTAGAAAGGTCATGGTTTGGGAATAATAAGAAGACATTCCTGTTATTGAAGAGGTGTCAAATGATTGTCTTGAAGGTTAACCCTCTTTGACATGGGCTTGAAGAATTAAACTTCCCAAATCCTATGTCTGGTTAATGAAGCCAAGGTATGAAATGTAATGCTATCTTTAATGAATTTCTTGTTATTTGAGAAACCTCCAAGATCTTTTTATTACATACTTGGAAAAAACTACTCAGTCAAAATGCACTTTCTCAAAAGTTCTGATTTCCATACTGGAATTAGATCATAATGCTATTAAATTCAGTGATTAAGGCTCTTGAGAAATGTTTTGTTGAGTCTTATTGAGGATAAAGATTAAGTATTTTACAAGATATATGTGTACACATCTGAACCTATACATAGTACATTGAATGCAAACACAGTCTGAGTGTATTCTATAAGTTCTGTTATTTCACGTACCTGTCTCTCTGCTTGCCTCTCCACCACTGAAAAAGGCTGCCATTTGGTTGTGACTGGAGAAGCTATTTACAGACACTGGTGATGTTTGAGATAGACAGCTCACCCTCACAGGATACCTGACACCTGTCTCAAAAAGAGATCTCCTTCTCTGATTACAGTGCTGTGTCCCACTTTACTGTCTGACATTATTCATTCTAAATAGTGTATAGCTGTGAAGTTGCAAAAGAAAATATAAGCGAAGAATGAAAGGACTGCTAAGTGGTCAGTTTCTGATGTGAAAATTGAAGCTCAGAGGAATTAAGTAGCTACAGTCAGAGACATTAGCAACTTCACGGCCTCTATTCTATTCATCACCCTATATTACTTCATTGACAAGTGTCAGACACAGAATTAAGATGACTGCTTGCTTCTTCTGGGGAACCAAAGCACAACATATTGTTCCAAAGTTCATCAAATCAAAAGTCAAATTAGAGTTGGTAGGAAAAGAGCTTAATATTTTTGATAAATTTATTATGTTTTGCTTCTTTGAGTCTAGGGAAATAAATTTGTTTGGCAAATTTTTTTTAGTTAATTTTTTAATCTACATAAATAAAATTCTTACAGAATAGAATACAACCTGATAGATATATGGCCAAATAAAATTAAATGTTCTTAGAGCTTTATCATGAAGTATTTGTTTCATAATAAAGTTTTTAGGCATGCTGATACTTTGCACACAGACTGTATTCAGTGTATATGAATATACACTGTGTATATATTCATGTGTATACTTTGCACAGAGCTAAAATATGTACTGGGTTTTAAATCTCCCATGGTCAGTAGAATTCTGAATAGTTAATCAGTCCAGATTGTATTTAAACTGTCACTTCCTCAATTTTAGGAAGGCCACAACAAAGCAGATAGAAAGAATTAGCATACACTAGCAATCTGAGCAATACTTACTGTGCTGGTATACAAAACAGAAACAGTTTTTCGCCCAATACCAGTCTTATTTACCTAAATACCCTGGTCTTCTGCTTCCATCCAGAGTGTTAACCTGCAGAATGACATGTGTGACTAGTTTTGGAATTTAACAGTGTTGAAATTTTTTCTTTGATGTGGACTATTAATTGGAAACAACTTTAAATTATTCCCTTTTTTTTTGAAATTTTATTCAGTTACAAATGGCTATGTCTAAGCACACATGCCAGATTGAATGAATTCATAAAACAAAATGTAAACAAACAACTGTTCTAAATGTACTCCAGTGCATTGAGGGAATGTTCAAATATATTTGTTATATTGCCAGTGGTTTATGTTACCTACTAACTAGGGGCATAAAGAGATAATCTCTTTAAATTTTGAGGTGGGGACTGAAAGCTATCTTTATACCTCTTATCCATGTTAACTTCTATCATACACATATTACATATTTTAAGCACAGAGTGCTAAAATCTGTTTTACTACATAGTGAAGTTCAAAGTTCATCTAAAATTCCCATCTATTTTATAATTATCATGATAAGTAAATTTAAGGATGTGAATTATGATACAATAAACACAGAAAAATGATTAATTCTGTGTAGTGTTTCAGTTTAGACCTATATTAATCCCCAACCCACTTGGTTAACTATCTCTATTCTCACCATTTTACTGGTGAGAAATAAATTACTAAATTTATTTACTGAATTACTGCTCCTTCAGATTTGTAACCCCAAAGCCCCAGTGAAACCTCTCCCAACCATACAACAGGTGCCACCCATCAAACTTGTTCTCCTTTATTTGCACTGACATACAGAGGTCTTTCTTTCCTCTACTATAAATATGAGATATTTTCTGGGATATTGTCTATAGTACTTGAACTTTTTCAAAACATCCCTGCTTATTGTAAGCCTTCTTAAAATACATCTTTTCCCCATCAGTTTCTCTTCCATCAATATATTTCTTTATATGTTTCTTCCACTGTCTGTTGTGTCTAAGCTGTTATAATTTCATCATTTTATTTAGCAATCCTGAATTGACATTTAAAACAATAAGTTTTAAAATCTTTGAACTTGAAGGACAGACTTTTTTTTTCTCTAAGCTTAAATGTTCAACAAAGATTTTAGCTCTTTTTTTTATTTTCCTACTGGTAGGTTCTGGGTTATGCAGACACAATGTATTTTCTTTATGTCCTCTAAGACCTATGTAACAAATTGAAGAATGAGTGGAAAATATAACGGATGATTTCATAATATCATGTAAAGAAAAAAAACCTAATTTCTATTCTCTCAACATTCAAATTAATGAGTGCCTCAGAAGACCTAATTATCCTGACAGTATATAACGGAAATATCTGTAGGTATTTCAGAATTCAACAGTGTTTAACACATGTTTTCATCATCAAGGGCAGAAAAGCCAGAACCAGTTAAACATCATACAAATCTAAACACCATTAATGATGAAAGATCTGGAAATTAAACTATGAGAAATAATTATAGAAATGGGATATTGTATATGAAAAAAAGACACTTTATTGAAAATTTAGTTGTTTCCAATTCTGGAAGGTTAATTTTTTTTTAATTGAGTAACTTTTACTGCATAGCCACAGACATTGGAATGCAGGTTGAAAAAATAACATATATTTGGGTTTCAATAAAGTTAAACTACATAATTCATAAATGTGTATATTTTTAATTGGGATTTCTTTCTAGGAAGTGATCGGACTTTTATAAGCAGAGAAATCTTACTAGAAATCATGGATATTGTAGAGGTAATATTTTTAGTGTAATGTTGGCTATATAATAGATGTTTAGGTTTATACCTACTCAAAATTATTTGGTCCTTTAGTTTTCATACATGTAACAGCTGAGAGGTTTTGATTCTTTGTGTTTTCCTTATGTTATTGCCCTGGGAATGGATATCTATGGATTGTAGAAGGCCATATGGGTTCAAGAAATTCATAGTGACAATTTATTCCATTTCAATAATGAAGGTGACTTGTTTCCAAGTGTTAAAGGTGCATGTTTGTCAAATGTCTGAAAGGGAATGTTGCTAGACCTAGTCACACTGTCAGTATTCAAAAAACTGGTATGGTATTAGGGCGCCCTTAATGCTGCTTCGATAATATGTTGCAATGACTTGAAGTATCAAAGGAAAGGTGTTTTCTTTCTTTGGAGTGATAAATAGAACAATCAATGGTCCTGAACTCCTCTTGACTAGTTGTTCAGTTCCAGCAGGAGTTGCGACAACAGGCAGCCTCTTATCTGGTTAGCAGGTACAATAAGTAGATGAGTCAAGGAAGCGAGCTTTAAAAGAATCCTAAGGCTCTTCTGAATACAGTCTGTGCACACTGTCAAACACTGGAATGTAGTTCCTCAGGTACAGGTGATCCAATGTCCTGGTTTTCCCACATCAGGCAGAGTTACACCTGCTCTACAATTATTCACAGCACCCCATTTCACTCTCAAAAGTATTCTAATTTGGAAAAAAGTTAAACAGCCATCCTACTGCTAATCATAAAATTTGAAATGAAAATAATGAGATGATAGATTAAGAAAACTGAAAAACAAGGTCATTGAGTAAAGAAGTAAGAGAAATAAGATTAAAACTTTTTGCTTTGTGTTTTTTGTATATTTTATTTTTCAGCTCACATAAATGAAAGTTTCATTTTGTTCTAGACTAAGTATATCTTGCAACACCAGTCAGAAAAATACTTCTGCCTCTTCTACTTTGTGGCAGCAAGTTAGAGCAGGGTGGGAGCAGAAGCTGGAGAGGAGGTATAATTCAAAATCCTTTTGACACAAACAGGCCGAACTTAGTCTGTGGCCACTACAGAGGCTGCTATTTTCTACAGCAGCCAACAGATAATGAACAGGCTAATAATAACATAATATATTGCTATTCCAAAGCTCTGAGTGGTGGGTAATATAGTCTTGAGAGAGGAATGTTTCACTCAGAAATTTAACCAACAGTGAGAATCAAATAATCATTGTTATTAAATAACATTAAACATGATTAATTTTGAAACTAGCAGAATCCATCACAATACCTTTCCAGCGCTATTTATTGATTTATCTGTGTTTGTAACCCTTAGAGGCAAGCTCTTGTCACTAGATAACTGATGTTTCATTTACTGGTATTATAAAGAATCATCTCACGATCCTCCTCTGGAGTGGGGACTGACAGCATCGATTGGAATTAGTGCAATCAGAGGAAGAAGAATTACTCAGACTTTTGCTTGGTGGGATCATGTTAATGTCTTTGTGAATTGCTGTCTTATGCAAGATGTAATACTCAATTAGGGATTGTTAGTAATTGCTAAGACTTCTTGAATGTTTCCTTGTGACAGGCATATCACTAAAGGTTCTTTCTCATTTAATCCTCTAACAATAGAAGGTAGATACTATTATTTTTACTGTAATTATTATTATTCTTGTATCCGTTTTACAGAAAATAAAATTGAGACCTAAAAAGATTAAGCAATGTTTCTTTTGAAGGAAATATATATTTATTTCCTAATTTATAATAATGTATGGAGTAGGCTTGTTTCCCACTCTCCTCTATCCATCCAAGAGTAAGTGCAGAATATTGGAATCAAGCATAACATTCTTTATTTACCTTAAACAAACAAACAAAAACAAGCTGTTTCTACAGCATGTGATTAAATTTCAGGCACTACAGGAGTATTTGCAAAGATCTTGTTTTACTGGTTAAGCAACTGGTTTCTAATTGGAGAGAAGGGTAACTTCCACATAGTGAATCGTTTGCCTTCTTCTTCTCTGGAGTAAAAGAAGACACTCAGTGACTGTGAGAATTTAAGGCAAAAATCTATAGCCATATCTCCAGAGTCAACGTAGAGTTATTCCTCCCCAAAACCATGGCACTTCACACAAGGATGTCTAGCTCAAGAGGTGAAAATTTAAAACTCAGGAAATTGTAAGAACAAGTGTTTATTTCAGAGATTTTGTTCCTATTTTTTCAGTGATCTTTAGAATTATTACAGTTCATTATCTGAGAGAACAGTTATGAGATTCCATTCAAGAATGGAAGGTAATTTCACACACACACACACACACACACACACACACACACACACACACACACGCTTTATTCTGGCCTCTATGGGGATTATTCTGACTGTTTTTAAAAGGTGTGTGATCAGGGGTTAAATATTTGAAGTAGCCCAGTTTCGAGCCCAGGAGGAAGCCAGTACTGTGAGAATTAGCAAAATAAGAGGTGAGAGACAATCTGGATACTGAAGCAAAATACTGATGATGGAAAAAGAAGAGAGAAATTTAAACCAATAGCAGCGAAATTCACAGGGCTGGCAGAATATCAGAAAGCAGAGGCAATAAGAATGAGCAGCAAGTATATTAATAGTGGGAAGGAAAATTAGTTTTACATCTGAAACCTCCTTCAAAATATTTTAGATCTGAATTTTTTAAATGTGGATGCCCCCTAACTCTAGTTAAATATAAAAGATGAAATACATATATTGTCACCATTATTTTATTATACTACTAAAGTTAATTAAGGAGACAGTCGTTTCTCAGAAATATTACCAAACTACTTTATTCCAAAGCTACTGACATTTCCACATCCATATCTTAATTATTACCTTGGTTTTGCAGGTTTTAATTTACTTGCAAAGTTAATTTTTACAGTTTTGATTAATTCTCTGTGAAGTTTTAAGGTGTTGGTACATAATAAACATTTCTTTGGACGCAAACAAAACTCTTTCCTTGTCCAAAGAAATTCCACTCCAAGAATGAAGGTGACACATCACAGATACACACACATACATGCACACTTTATTCTAGTAAATTACTTAAGTGGAAAAGAAAACAACTAGAAATTTGGTTGAAACACAATCTTGATTTCAGCAATCCTTTTTTTCTGTATAAACTCCTTGTAAGCTCTTTTTCAACATCAACCTCTTTTTCTGCATTTTGTATGTATTTATATAGATGATATTTATGCCATTTAATAAGTTATATATCATAGCATCTCAGTGAAAACTACTCAACTCTGCAAGATTCAGCATCTTTTTCACATTTTAACCCAGGCTTACTCCCTTATTGGATGTAAATTGAATAGTATATGTAAGCTATGTCCCTCGGCTTTATACCTTGCGTCCCTGAAAGCCACTCTGCACTGTTGCCAAGGTGATTTATCTACAATGTAAAATTGAACTTACCCTTTCTGTTTAGCTTGTCTATGGCTCTATTGTGATCATCTATATGGCATACAACATGTCCTTTATATCACAGTCCTGGTCTGTTTCCCTGGCCTTATTCTCTAGCATGCCCCAACTTAATGTTCATGTTACAATAATATAGAACTGTTATTGGTTCCTCAAATACATCTATGTCTTTTACAATTGCCCACATTCGCTTATACTTTTCCCTTGCCTAAAACATGATAGCCCCTAACACTTACTTATCTAACTCATTACCTACACTGAAGGTTTATGTTAGATAGTGTGTCCTCCAAAAAGACATTCTTGACCCACTGAGCAAGGATGAGTGCCCTTGCTCTTAGTTTATATCATGTTACTGCTTACCTTTCTCAGAATTATCTGTTTGTGTGTTTCTTTATTGCATAAGGCAGATTCCTTGATGGTAGAGCACATGTGTTTTTCATCTTTGCATGGTCATTACTGAACATTGTAACATTGTATCTGGCAGACTTGGCGGTAAGCATATTTATTGAAATGAAGTAGCCAACATTTTCCATGAAATCAGAATTAGAATTTTGTTTCAAACATGTATAGAGTATCTTGCTTTCAGCAGCTCCCTCACACTTTACACAATAATCAAGTCCAGGTGGTTTGTAGACTTAATAAGAATTCTGGAAGATGCCGTAATAGAGTATCCTCATAAACTTGGTTTAAGAGTGATTTCTTATATGGGAGACTAAAGCACTAACCATGATGAAAAGATAGGTAAATTGTTCTACATTAAAATCTTAAATGCTCATCTCAATACATAATTAAGATAGTGAGAAGGCAATTCATAGAGTAGAAGGTTATATTTGTAACACATATAACTAAAAAAGAGTTAGTAGACATTATGCTTTTCTTGTTGATTTAGTGGAGTTTCCTACATATGCCCCTGGAGAATAACAGGCAAGAGGCTTCAACTAGAACCTCACAAGGAGGCTAACCCAAGGGGCAGTTAACTTATGAAAAGGAGTCCAATTTTATGAGGAAAATGCAAATTAAAATTGCAACTAGGTACTTCTACACACCCATGAGAAGGACTAAAATTGAAATGAAAGGAACCCAAAGTAGTTGCAAGAGTATGAATCATTCAGGCTTTTCAAAGACTGCTTCTGGTATAAATATGTGAAATAACTTTTAAAAATAGTTTGACATTATCTTCTAAATTAAATTAATACATATACTATGATCTTAAAATTTCCCTCCTACAAATATTGTCATCAGAATTGAACTATTTAAATACTTCTGCTAAGAGCATGCCCCAAACTGGACACAACTTGAATGAACATCAACAATAGAATAAATTGAATAAATTATGGTAAATGAATAATATATAGCCACAGATTACAATACAACTGAATTAATGTTTTACATCCTCCTGCAAGAATATGAATTTATCTAACAAATGTTGAGCAACATTAGCTGCCCCCTGCCCGCCACACACACAAATACTGTTTTATACCATTTTAATGACATTAAATAACAGACAAAATGAATTTTTGCTATTAGAAGCCAAAGGGGAGGAGGTATGGCAGAGGTTTCTAATGATATTATTTTTCTTTACCAGCATGGTGTTTTCATGGGTGTGTTCATGCTGTGTTAATTTACCAACCTGTACTATTAAATTTGTACATTTTTGTAAAGTATGGTGTATTCATCAGAGTTCTCCAGAGAAACAGAACCAATAGGAAACATGCACATACACACACACACACACACACACACACACACTCACACACACACACACACACTCACACACACACACACACATATTGGGAGAGAGGGAGAGAGAGAGAGATGCATAGGAGATTTATTATAGGAATTGACTCACAAGGATATACAATCTATTGTCTGCAAGCTGGAGAACCAGGAAAGTCAGTGTATAATTCAGAGTCCAAAGACCTAAGAATTGAGGTGGCAATAGTGTAAGTTCCAGTCTGAGTCTAAAGGCCCAAGAATTAGGAGTACCAATGTCCGAGGGCAGGAGAAGATGGATGTACCAGCTCAAGCAGAGAGTAAATTGGCCCTTGCTCCATCTTTTTCTTCTATTCTGGCCCTCAGAGGTTTGGATGATGGCCACTGCATTGACCATCATAGACTTTACTTAGTGTACTGACTTAAATGCTAATCTCTTCCAGAGACAACCTCACTGACACACCCAGAAAAGAATGTTTTACCAATTATATGGGCATCTCTTACCCCAGTCAAGTTGATATACAATTAACCATCACATATACTATACTTAAAATATGTAATATTTAAAATATTTTAGGGTCCAGTGGAACCAATATTATTACATGTAGTTATTATGATTTTTTTAATTTAATTTTTTTTACATTTTATTTTATATTGGAGTATAGCCAATTAACAATGTTGTGATAGTTTCAGGTGCACAGCAAAGTGACTCAGCCATACATTTACGTGTATCCATTCTCCCCCAAGTTCCCCTCCTGTCCAGGCTGCCACATAACATTGAGCAAAGTGTTATACAGTAGGTTCTTTTTGGTTATCCATTTTAAATATAGCAGTGTGTGCATGTCAATACCAAACTCCCTAACTATCCCTCCCCCAACCCTTCCCCCCTGGTAACCATAAGTTCGTTCTCTAAGTTTGTGAGTCTGTTTCTGTTTTGTAAATAAAAGTTCATTTGTATCATTTCTTTTTAGATTCCACATATAAGGGATATCATATGATGAATTTAAGTTGGTAAGAATATTTATGAAGGGAAACTATGTCATGTGTATAATGAGTATAGAAATAGTATAAATAAATTCTACTAAGAATTTATCTAAAGGAAATGATCATTGCTATACTATTTATGACTAAGAATGTACATCACAGTATTACTTTATAGAGGTAAACATTCCCATCTTTAAAAATGACACCATTGCCCACCTGGATTTCAAACTCTATACCTATCAATTTTTCAGTATCCCTCTCCTTCCTTTAATCCCACATCTGATTCAGTCCCAGAGTTAGTCTTTTTTTTAACTGTACTTCTCATTCACTACTCCAGTCTCTCATTCAAACTTCTCTGCTTCCACTCGACTTCTTAATATCCATTCTTCAGAAGAAAGGTCTTTAAAAAGATGCATTAGATTATATCACTTTCCTTCATATGTTCCTTTGAGTGAAAGGAGGGGGCTACAATAGAAAATAACCTTCTAGACACTCTCAATCACAGTGTCCTTATTTCTCTTATAGGAATTATTACTATCTGGATTTTTATTTTTTATCTGATTTCTATTTCTGTAATAGAACATAGGCTCCATGAGAAGAGGATCATCCCAGTGCAATAAAATAGAGAGAAAAGATGAAAGTGGCTTTAGAACAAATCTGAATGTCCAAACACAGTGTATTTAAAGTATTATGTAGCCATTAAAAAATATTGAAGTTGAACGTTTCTTCGTACAGAAAATGATTCAATGTCTTATTTTCCTCCCTAAATCAAGATGGAAATTTAATTATTTAAGACACTTACTGAGCATCAGTTGAAAGAATGTATTTAAAAGTAACCTTAAAAGTAAAAACATATACCAAATAATCATTAAGGCATAGCTGATTTTTATACATTCATGTTGTCCATTTGTTTTCAACTATATAATGACTAATTTGCCAGTAAAATACCTTTATGAAATATTAAAAGGACAAAGAAATTGATGCATTTACCTCCATTAAGATGTTAAACTGTGTAACATTCCAAGTATATTATTAGAATACATTAAAATATACATATATGTGTATTTTCCCCTAATTTTCAACACAGGGAACGCTAGATAAATGGATAGTATGATGAAAATTAAATCCCACTATTTTTATTTCTAAGGCTAACATTCTCCCATCATTTTCCTGTCACCCCTCCACCTGCTTTGCTCTTGGTTACACATTAGAAGATGCAGAGAACTACTGAATTATAGTTTCAAAGGTGAGATGGAACTGCAAAGTTATCATTATCATCATAATACAGTAAAAATTGTTTGCTAACCACATGGAAATCATGTAGAAATCCTTTTCTTCAGAACTCTTGTTACTACTATCTATATTCACTTAAGATAGGGCCTTAATAAAGAAATTTACATGGCATTCAGTTTATATCATGTTGATGACTTTTATTTCAAAACATGGCAAACTTTTTCTTCTGTGACATGATCTGATGGAGATATATTGTACTAATTTTTCTTTTACATGTAACCTATATTTCAGAATTTTCAAATCTATTACAAAACGCTCACCTTTTAAAGGTGACAACATCATGGATAAAGATTTTGAAATATCATATAAATGTAATATATTGTCTGAAGCTTATTTTTCAAATCATTTGTCAACACGCAGTTACCACTTCAGACATCAGATCTTTGTTCTCTAAAGAGAAAGAAATCTTGAGCAAGCTTAGGCTCTTTTTTTTTCCTTTCTGAGGAGGAAGATCCTCCTTCCATAAACATACTCACTTGATTAATATTGACTTTCCCTTTTAAATGTGAAAGAGGGAGAGGAATTTTTCTGTTTATTTCTTTAGCCAAGGAGTCCTTTCTTAAGAACATGGAAAAATCACCACAATTATCAAAGGTGGCTTCAGTAAGAAACCTGTACGTAAATGACAGTAGCAACAGTTAAAGAACGACTGCTCTCTGTATGCAAAAGATAAGATGGCTCAATTGTTGTGCAAGGAATAATAATAAAAGGTACTCCATAAATGTTGGCAATTATGTGCCAGGCACCATGTTAGCATATTTATTTGTTTGTGATTTCTGAATTCACCGTATCTAGTCAGAGGAACTATTATTATCTTCATTTTTCAAATGATAAAATTGAGAGTAAAGAATTAGAGAGGTTAGGTAATTGATCAAAGTTATACAGCTTTGACTTAGAGGAGATTTAAACCAGGCTCTGGCAGGCATCACAGCTGAGGATCTTTAGATGACAAAAATGACTTGGATGACAAATATCCCATTTCCCTCTCTTTCCTCTGGCAGATATAGCAAATAATTCATAACTTTTGTTTCTGCTCAGAAACACACACCCTTTAAATCCTTCTAAACACAGAAACTATGTAGCACTTACCTATTGAGATTTGACACCATGATAAAACCAAAGGAAACATTCTGTCCAAATGTGCCAAGTAGTCTGTTCTAATTTTCCTTGGGTGGCCCCATGTTACTGTATCTGAGTGATCTTGTAACTGTTTCAAGAGACTCATTTTACATATTGCTTTATCCCAACCCTTCAAATATTCTATTCCTTACTAGTTTCCAGATTTGTTACATTTTCTTCTAGCCTATGAAATCAAGCTGTCTGGGAGTGATTTCTAGCCAAATGAATGCCAACTCTGTTTTCTCACAATTTTCTATTTGGATGACTTTTTCTTTAGATGGCTGTGACTAGGTTGAATTAAAGGATGATTGTTCCAGATAAACATGGACCCGTTTTTCCTCTTGATTGCCTCATCACTTATAAGCATCACCCATCTCATATATTAAGGCATTCTCTCCATATAAGTATTGATTTAGGAGTCTCCCTGCCAATTGTAAAGAGAGGTGCAGAATGCCACTCAATAGAGAATTTAGCAAGTGACTAAATTATATCTCAATGTCTTACAGAATTTAAAAAAAAGACCAATAAATTGAAGAGGATTTTTATATAAAAAACCCACCTCCCTCCCTTCTTTCCTTCCTTCCTTCCATGATATATCTTGAGAGCTTGTAAATGGAATGAGCAAAATTAAGCATAAACATTTCTAGAGAGGTTGAAAATTGCAAGTGAGGGATAGTTATAGAGGGAAAAATCAAAGCAAAATAAAAATATAAGGAGTGACCATGCTGAAGTAGAATTTAAAGTAGAAATTTAGTGTAGAAATTAAAATACCTTAATAGTTATTTACCAGAAATAATCTGTTAGATCAGAAATGAGTAATGGGAAGGTTTTAGCTTTCAGCTGCTGATGTTATTTTTCTTCTTACATTTTTCTAACACCCATACCAGATTTAAAATAAGTTTTAATACAAATGTGTAATGTTTTGTAGCTAACTAATAAAGAGTATATGTTCTTGTAACATACTTTATCTTAAAAATAATATATAGCATTTATTGTTAATATAACCTATTTGACAATTATACAGTTTGTTCTTAATGATAATTGTTTTCTTACTCTGAACTATTCTATTCATTTATTTTTAGTTAGTTAGATTTGGGCACATTTCTCCTCAGCCCATTTTCCTCACTTTGGGACAGAAACCATGTCCTCTTATAATGCTTAGTTCATATAACATATGAAGCTTATTTTTCAAATCATTTGTCAACACGCAGTTACCACTTCAGACATCAGATCTTTGTTCTCTAAAGAGAAAGGTTTATTAATTGTTTTGAGGAGTCATTTAAAGTGTTGGCTTGTTGATTCCACAGATTTTGTAAACAAAAGAAATTTTCTTAGAACTTGAGTAAAATGTTGAGTATTATCTTGTCCCATTCACTCTTGACACTGTCATATTAATTTTTATAATTTGAAGTCATTATTTGACATCCTTATAGTGCATCTTGACATTTGACTGTTTCTACACCTTGTTCGAAACAAATTCCTTCCAAAATTGACAACACTGTGTTTATTTCTATTCAGGTAATTTTTTTAGTTGTAGTCTTAAAGCCTATCACAATAATGATATTAACACAAAAGTTAAATCTTATTGAGATCTTATGTGCTAAAAGACTTATGTGTATCATTTCATTTTAATCCTTTAACGGTTACAATTATCCATGATTTTATAGGTGAGACAGCTGAGAATAGGAGAGCTTATATTATTCACAATGGAAAATCCTGGACTGAAGCTCAGGCCTAGCTGTATCTAAATTCATGCTCTTAAACACGTTTCTTGGGGAAAAAGAATTCTATTTTTTTCTTGCCTCTCTCATCAATCTCTGATAACCATAGATATTTCACTCCATAAATAGTGTAAGCTGACTGACAATCACTGAAGTGTGAAACTTACCCCCCTGGTAATTATTTTAGCATTGACTCCTATTCTTTTGAACATGGTCCCTCTTTCATCCAAGACTCTCTAATCTGGTCAATTCTAGATTTAAAATTTACACAATATTTCCCTATCCATTTGAAAATACTTCTTTAGGGAAAAGTGAGTGATATAAAATCATATATTTCACTGAGAGTTAAGTTATTGGAAAAGCAATGCACTTTTGAAGCCTATTTTTCCTTCAGAAATCGAATTAGAGAGTCAGTAGCCCAACACAGCTCTGAAGTTTCCACTACTCTTAATACAATAGTGTCAGAAAAAGTATTTATTTGTTTCTACTCAAAAGATTAAGAAATCCAGATCTCAGAAAATGCCACCAATTTAAGATGTGATCATTGCTTCTTAACATGTATGTTAGTTAATTCTATTTTATTACATAGTGATAATCTTTTAGAACTTCAATGGCACACTTCATATCAAGAGCTCATTTACTTGTATAAAGGAAGGTGCGACTAACTATAAGGAAAGAAAGATAAAAAGAATCTCAATTGTCAAGATTATTATCATTCTTTCCAGTTCAAAAAGAGAGATAAGGAGAAATGTCATGATGAGAATGACTATCATTTTCCGAATACTTATTTTGTGCCTGTACTTATGTTCAGAATGTGGCATCATTATCTCATTTAATCTTTACCATAACTGTTTTCATTTTGTTGGTGCTGTACCTGAGATTGGAGTTCTCACCTGAATGACAAGCTTATTATTCTGAGTTCTTTATCAGAGATGTTTGGAATTATTCTGTTTTAGGTTTAAGAGTAACTTAGGCATATGAATTAGTTTAGAAAACCATGGAACTTATATTTCTAGATCTTACATAACTGAAATCACAAACTTTAAACATTTTTAAATTTGTGGACTATTTTCTATGCATGAGCTGGTTCAGGAAAGGGTAAATCAGAGAACAAAATGTTTAACCCAGTTAGATTTCACCTACAAAGCATCTGACTCAAGAAGAAATCAAAACTTAAATGCATGAGAAATTATATTGATTTTGAGAGTTTAAGCAGTAAGAGATAATTTAAATCTCTGAATTAAAATCCTGCTGGAAACAAATGTATACAAGTTTATGAGTTAAAAAGCAGTGACAGGTTCTATAGATCGATTGAATATATGATTTTTTTAACATATATAATACATATATAATATGACTATATTGGGCACAAAGAAGATATCACAGAGTAGATATGATCTTGCTTTTGAGGTGTTCTTCATATATATATATATATATATATATATATGAATACTGAATATACAGTGAATATATTTATATATATATATATATATATATATATATGAATACTGAATATACAGTGAATATATTTAGTTTTATAAGAGGATGCACAGGTAAGAATTGGAAATATATCTCTTTATAAGTGACATATCCTGTGAGCTTGATCTAAATGAAGGAAGTAGCCTGTAAGTTCAGTTCAACGTATGCAAATGAAAATAATAAAGCTAAAAGATACTATGAACCAGGTTTTATAATTAATATTGTTATTTTTCTCACAGAAGCACTTAATTTGGGAACAAGTAAAAATTATTGGAGACATTTAAAATTATCAGCTCTGAAATATAGTTATAATTAAATATTACCTTGAATTTCATGGGAATTTTAAAATATATCCTTTCTTTTTTCCTGTAAAATGGCTGAAGTATTACTATTGTGCCCTAATTATGTGAAAGAAACTGTGATTTCTATCTCTAAAATTTGGTGGTGTCTCTGTTCCCTTCCCCCACACCCCAAAAAAGGGATTATAAAGTCAGTAAGGCTAACTTTCTGAGTGACTTAAACTCCATAAGTAGAAAGCCTACAGAAGGCATAGGATGTTCTCTCCAAAGCTGTCAGACTGTTTCTGTAAGTCACATGTAAGAATCACAGGCAAGATATAAAGACAGGTCTTATTCAGAAATCCAATTTCCTTGAAGAATGATGATATCTATAGTGTTTGTACAATACAAAAATTCAGATGAAAGTGTGGTTGAAAAGCTTAGTGTTGTCATTAGTTGTTGTTTCAGTGCTCTCATTTCCATGCCTGAAAGCGTACTTTCCCAGCTTCTGCAGCAGAGAGCTTTCACAATTAATAGGTTGTTTCAAAAATCATTCTTAACTCTAAATTTGCCAGTCATGAGGTTCATAATAGTTTAAACTGAGGCCGTGGTATTGAAGCAGAATTGTAGGAACACAATGGGTTCCCAGCTACGGGTTTTTATAGCTAGAAAGTTACATCAGGAGAATTTCATGGGGAAAGCTTCTAGTGGCTATGGACTATACCAACCCCATCTAAAACTTCACACAGCAATGAAATATATAGTAGATCACCACTCGTTAACTATTTTTAGTGAACATAATTTTTTGTAGTCTTATCCTAATTACAAATAAAGTAAAACAGAAAAACAGGGAATTTAGTGTTTTCAGAGATATATCTACAAATTTAGACACTGAAGTGGCTGCTTTTTCAACAAAGATGCACTTTCTTTGTGGGTTCTTATATCTGAAATTTCTATTAAGAATATGTTGTTAATAAAAATCGATTAGAAGAGTTTGAGAAGGATAGGGAAATGCAAGAGGGAGGAGATATGGGGGTATATGTATATGTATAGCTGATTTACTTTGTTATAAAGCAGAAACTAACACCATTGTAAAGCAATTATACTCCAATAAAGATGTTAAAAAATTGATTAGAAAAGCAGATTTCCCTCTATTATGCACTTTTATGAATCTGCTGTACACAGTCATGAATTATTTTGTTCTTTCATTTTGACCATTCCATATACCAGCTCTCTTGGGACCGTATGCAAACCATAAGCATAGATCCCACCCCACCTGCTTAGAGGAACTCTCTCTCAGGGCATAATCTTTAGGGAAAATCCTGGCATTTTCTCACTGACCTTTGTCCCTTAAACTTATTATAATATTCTATAAAAGGTAATGTCTTATATACCTATTGTAGTATTGCTTTTCTAGGGAAACTGAGGTAATGAGCAGAGCTTCAAACATAATAGGTTTTTTTTGTTTTTTTTTTTTTTTGTGGTATGCGGGCCTTCCTCTGTTGTGGCCTCTCCCGTTGCGGAGCACAGGCTCCGGACGCGCAGGCTCAGCGGCCATGGCTCACGGGCCCAGCCGCTCCGCGGCATGTGGGATCCTCCCAGACCGGGGCGCGAACCCAGTTCCCCTGCATCGGCAGGCGGACGCGCAACCGCTGCGCCACCAGGGAAGCCCCATAATAGGTTTTAAAAGTAAGTGAATGATGTTAACAAACCTTAAGAACTTTAGCTGATCTATCATTATTATCATTATTATTATTATTATTAATGGTTTAGAGACTTCTCATAGCTTAAAATGCAAAATTCTGATACTCTGGCTTAGAACCTAACACTTTGATATTAGACCCCAGCACCATCTCCCCAAACTATTCCCCCACAGCTCCAGCCATGCACACACACACACACACACACACACACACACACACACACACACACACACACACACACACACACACATACAAATTTTGGTACCATGAGTGAACAAAGCTGTTTCATGACTGCTTTGAACCATGTGTTTCACTTAAACCCCTGTATTAATGATCTATTGCAAATTACCTCAAACATAGCAGCCTAAAAAGCAAACACGTATTCCCTCAAATATGCCATGATAGGAATTTTAGGAGGGGCCTAACTGGATGGCTCTGGCTCAAGGTCTCTGACAAGGCTGCAGTCAATCTTTCAGTTGTGTCACTGGAGTAAGATCTGCTTCCAAGCTCACTCAGGTGGCTGTTGGCAGGCCTCAGAAATCTGCCTCCTGGCTCCTTTACTAGCTTACGGCACGCCTTAGTCCATTGCTCTGTGGGCCTTTCCACAAGCCTGCCTCATGACATGGCAGCTGGCTTGGAACATAGTTTAAAAAATGAATTTTGTGTTTTGAGAAAGTTCTCAGTAACTGTATTCTCATTTCCATATATTATGATCTGTCTTCAACCTGCTCTTCCAACCTGCTCACAGCCAAATATCCTAAAGTTCATTGAAACATACTATTTTTTGATCATCCTGTGTTCTTTACATTTCCATGTTTTTGCATGGCCTACAACCTGTGCCAGGAATGTTCTTCTTTATCTGATGACCTTTCAGTCATCCTTCAAAAATATGCTCCAATACCACCTATTCTGCGAAATCTCTACCTACTGCCCTACCCCCACCCAGAAGAGTTGTTTACATTTTTTCCCAGACACAAGGGACATCGTACCTCCTTGTATTATCTATTATCACACATACTCCATCACAGTTGATCCTAAACAAAGAACTTGGGGTTTAGGGTGCTTACCTGAATGTAGTCAAAAATCTGCATACTGCTATCTCTGCCTCAAAAAAAAGAACTAACAAATAAATGGAATTGATAAATAACTCACCCAATGGCAGGAAGCTGAAACAGTTTGGATAGAATCAAGACTCAAACCCTAGTTCTTTTCATTCCACGTACTCTGGTCTCTAATCACACACAAATTTTCTCCACATTTTTTAAAGATATGTAAAATGAAAATATAGTTACTATATGTATTGAAAAAAATCCACGTATAAGTTAATCCGTGCAATTCAAACCCATGTCGTTCAAGGGTCAACTATACATTATTATTTACCTGTTTGCTTGTCTCTGTAGAAGTGAAAAACAACTCAAAGGAAAGAATATATCTTTACCGCTATCTGCTCTGTACCTAACATAGTCATGCAACTAGTATATGATATTTGCTTTTGGGGTAGACATCATTATTTAATGTCATTATTTAATAAATGGATGAATGATGATGAAAATGTCAGAGATATCACAAATATGGTATATTTATCTCCTCACTGCTTTCTTCATTACCTAATCGCTAACTTATGTAAAGTGTTTTCCATGTCTGATAAGTTAATAAGGAAAGGGGTTAGAAGCAAAATGCAGGTTTGAACTAGAACTTTTCTCCTATTGTATATGAACACTCATGAATTGATGATAAGTTATTGGTTTAGAGACCAACAATTTCTATGAACAATTTACATAATACCTATAAGCTCTTTGCTTCTGAGAATTTTAGAATTACCAATTCCAAAGGAGAGTGCTTTGTATTTGAATGTTTTTAATGAATAATACAGCATTTCCCATATGTATTTGCAGAATTGCTTATATTATCTTCACTTTGCTCATACTTAACTATGACCTATTTTATACCTATTTGAATCTATCGATCATATATGTAGATAAAGAAATATAAATACTAATCTTAGCAGGAAATCTTCTATTAAGGTTTTGGTAACTTTGACTACACAATTGTAATTAAAAAGAATAAATGTGGTTAGAAGAGAAGAAATATATTTTGAAAATGTTATTTGAGAAAACAGGAACACAATAGAGTAGATATAAAAATATTAAACTGCTCTTTGAGCACTGGAATTTTTAAGCAGCCTAAGATACCTTTATCAAATCATCTAATTTTTTTTTAAAAAATGCATTAACTTTACTGTGACTTTATAAATGTTCTTTGTATAAATATTGACTGAACTGGTCCATATTTTCTCTTTCACAATGGCCAAGAATAAATGCAAGCCTTGGTTTTTTTTTCCCTGGAAAGACAACTTGCTACTGCTATGTCAAATTTTTCTCATGAATTTTTCTTATTGAAAAAGTAATTGCCTTTCATAGTTGATTTAGAGATGCTGCTTTTGGAGTTTAACTTCTGTGCAGTTCTTTAGAATTTTAATTTTAATAAGGGTTAGTTTATCTCTGCATTATCACTAAATAGCAACTCTAATTTCACATGCGTAGCTTTTCAAAACTAAGATGGAAGGAGAAAACAATGTAAGCATGCTTATTTAAGCACATTGTGACACAATGAGATCTCTATGTGTTTATCACAAGTGTATACACTTCATACAATGTAGTATTTATCTTTAACATCTGGGTCTGTTAAACTTTGGATTCTGAGATGTAAAGTTTATGCTGTAATTCTACCTGTGTGAAAATGATGAAATTTTATTAAATATTTATTCAGTGTTTAGCCAGAGTCAAATTGAACAGTTACTTGTTAGTAACTGTTTTAATATTGTCACAATCCTCTTGCTTTAGCATGATTAGCCCAACTCTAAAGGAATACAATTGAGGCTTAGAGGGCTAGGTAATTTACCCAAACCTACCTAACAAATAAATGCAGTTGTGAGGCTTAAACATAAGTTTTATAATTTCAAATTCTATCCTTTCCATTATTTTACTCTTTCCACATTTATCCTTATTTTTAAAACCATGTCTTCATTGGGCTGACAATTTTCTATTTTAAGTTTAATTGAAACCTCAGAAATAAATTCAAAATTACTAGCTTTTAATACTATGAAGACTTCTTTTTGCTAAAAAATAATGTTTTAAGGTAAATCAGTGAACCATTCCCTATTATTTTTTCCTTGAAAATAACAATCTAAAGCAAAACTCATTACATTAAAATTTTCAGTAATACCCCCAAAAACCTGCTAAAGTATGATTTTTGAAGTATAATTGACATACAATATCATATTAGTTTCATGTGCACATCATTGTGATTTGATATTTACATTTCAACATAGTCACCACAGGAGCCTATTATAGCCTATTAATAGTAGATCATTTTGATTTTCTAAACTATATCAACCCTGGGCCATTATTAAAATTGGACACCACCTCTCAGATTTGGATTTCCATACAAGAATTTAAAAAGGAGGGACAGGGGCTTCCCTGGTGGCGCAGTGGTTGAGAGTCCGCCTGCCGATGCGGGGGACACGGGTTCGTGCCCCCGTCCGGGAAGATCCCACATGCCGCAGAGCGGCTGGGCCCGTGAGCCATGTCCACGGAGCCTGTGCGTCCGGAGCCTGTGCTCCGCAACGGGAGAGGTCACAACAGTGAGAGGCCCGCGTACCACAAAAAATAAAAAAATAAATAAGTAAATAAATAAATAAAAATAAAAAGGAGGGACAGTATAGCTTATGTATATGAAATATATGTATGTACACATACACAAATATATATATGCATATTTGTGTGTGTGTGTATGTGTGTATATATATATATACACACATCTACATACATTCATGGTGACTTCTTTGGAAATGGAGTAAAGTAGATGAGGCCAAGATGAACTTCCAAGGTAGAAACCACAGAATTTCATAAATAGATTGAATAGAGGGAAAAGATGGAAAGATGGATGCAGGGACATAGGGAGAAAAGAGGACCAAATAGTGAGACATGAATTTATATCCCAGCACTGTGACCAATGCAATCACATTGTAAATAACAGAAATTTTAATTAGCTTTTCCTATCAACTCTGTTGTTTCATGTTGAACAATTTAACATTAACATTTTTCAGTTAAAAAGTGCTATATAATTTTAAGCATAAAAACATGATAAGGGAATTGCTGAATTATTTATGCTGCTACTTTTTATAGAGATAAGATGTATTTTTTCTATTTCTCTGTTTAAGTGTATATTGACATACTATTCTCATACATTCTCTGAGGGAGTGCACTGTGAAAAATATTTGATTTGAGGATAAGGTGTAAATTATTGTTGCTGTTAGATTTTCTATAAAGAAAATGCAAATTTTGAAGATTTAATTTAAATATTCAGGTGGTATTGACCTAAATGATTTCCCTACCTCCTGAATATTTCTTAAGTATAGAAAATGAAACTTGGAGCACCTTTATTACAACTTCATTCTAATAAGTTTGACACGTTCAAAGGCTGATTTTTCTTATTATATATTTTATGATGTACAGATTAAAGAAATAAATAAAATTAACTTCTTCTATTATCATGTTGAGATATTAAATGGCATCCGTTCAGAGAATATACATAACACCTGCTGGTGGAGTGTGAAGGAATTTTTGTTTTAACTGATCAGTGCCTGGCTTTGTAATAATTTCAACTTATGTCATTAAGAAAAAAATACAAACAAGTTTCTGTGATTTCAAGTAGAATATCTCATATATGAGTCTATATAGAATAATCATGAAAAGACATATTTATGTATATTTTATCAAGTGGAGCATATAGCTGTTATTAGATTATCTACCAAGAAAAGGTAAAACTTGGTCAATTCAATATAAACATCCAGGTTTTACTAAGTTAAGTGATTTCTTTACTTCCCTAACCATATGTCTTTGAAAGTTTTTCTATTTCAGAGTATAAATATGATTCTTTTAAAAAATAGATAGATACATATAATATATTCCATCCATGTTATAGAATTTCATCTATTTATCAATCTATCTAATCCTTATCTGTGTACATTCTAATTGTTTCCAGTCTCTTGGTATTATAAATGATACCTCAATGAAAGAATTTCATCTATCTATTTATCAATCTATCTAATCCTTATCTGTGTACATTCTAATTGTTTCCAGTCTCTTGGTATTATAAATGATACCTCAATGAATATCCTCATACTGCAAAGTTATGTGGAAACTTATGTGAGTATATCTGTAGGATAGTTTTTAATATAGAATTACTATCTAACATGTGTATTTTAATATTTGATAGATATTTCCAAATTATTTTCAATAGAAGTTGTAGCATTTACATTCCCATTAGAAATGTTTGAGAGAGTGCCTGTTTCTCTACACTTTCTCCAACATAAATTACCCAGTTTTATCTGTGGCAGTCTGATTCATGACAGTCATATCTTCCGGTTTTATTATGTATGTTTCTCATTAATGGTATATTAGTGTATCTAGATAGATACAGTGTATGCCTATATATATATGCACTATGTATATGCATTGTATATATACTATATATCATGTATATATGTGTGTTCATGTGCACACACACACATGCCTGAACTGAGGGGATTATTAACAAATAATCCCCAAATCAATCACAATGACTTAAAACAATAAAACTTTATTTCTAACACATGCAAAGCATTCTCTGTATCCTGTATCTATGATAGCCATACTTCGTCTAGTGATTCAAGAGACCAGGCCTAATTTGATCCTAATGCTTAATATAAAGTTTCTTCCATGATTACCATCTATGGGAAGAGAAAGACTAGAAAGTTCAACTGGGACTTTTTACTTCCTCTGTCCAGAAATGACATGTATCACTTCCTCTCATGATCCCAAATGTCTTACATGGACCTGACAGGTGTAGGAAGCAGAGTATCTCACTTTCCCAAGAAGGAGGAGAAATGTATATTAGTAAATTTTGATATTTTCTACCAAGTTGAATTTTTTGTAACTCAGAAAATACAATCAAACTTATTTTCGTAACAGGCCTTTAAAACAACATAGTCAAAGTCAGACTGTTTTGTTGTGGTGGTGGTGGTGGTATATGTATTGTTGGCATTAAAATTAGGTCATCTAAATTCCAGGGAAAGTCTCCATCTCCAAATTGTAGCTATTGTAACAAAACTGGATATAAATCTTAGAATGTCCTTAGATTTAGCATTATTATCAAAAACAGAAATTCAGTCAATGTACATTTTTCTCTATACAACTTTACATTTGAAAAAGGGGTATCATATTTTGTGGGGGTTTTTTTGTTTTTTTTTTTTGTGGTATGCGGGCCTCCCTCTGTTGTGGCCTCTTCCGTTGCGGAGCACAGGCTCCGGACGCGCAGGCTCAGCGGCCATGGCTCACGGGCCCAGCCGCTCCGCGGCATGTGGGATCCTCCCAGACTGGGG
>NC_041233.1:42614089-42650843 GCF_002837175.3 Physeter macrocephalus
ATCTATTTATCAATCTATCTAATCCTTATCTGTGTACATTCTAATTGTTTCCAGTCTCTTGGTATTATAAATGATACCTCAATGAATATCCTCATACTGCAAAGTTATGTGGAAACTTATGTGAGTATATCTGTAGGATAGTTTTTAATATAGAATTACTATCTAACATGTGTATTTTAATATTTGATAGATATTTCCAAATTATTTTCAATAGAAGTTGTAGCATTTACATTCCCATTAGAAATGTTTGAGAGAGTGCCTGTTTCTCTACACTTTCTCCAACATAAATTACCCAGTTTTATCTGTGGCAGTCTGATTCATGACAGTCATATCTTCCGGTTTTATTATGTATGTTTCTCATTAATGGTATATTAGTGTATCTAGATAGATACAGTGTATGCCTATATATATATGCACTATGTATATGCATTGTATATATACTATATATCATGTATATATGTGTGTTCATGTGCACACACACACATGCCTGAACTGAGGGGATTATTAACAAATAATCCCCAAATCAATCACAATGACTTAAAACAATAAAACTTTATTTCTAACACATGCAAAGCATTCTCTGTATCCTGTATCTATGATAGCCATACTTCGTCTAGTGATTCAAGAGACCAGGCCTAATTTGATCCTAATGCTTAATATAAAGTTTCTTCCATGATTACCATCTATGGGAAGAGAAAGACTAGAAAGTTCAACTGGGACTTTTTACTTCCTCTGTCCAGAAATGACATGTATCACTTCCTCTCATGATCCCAAATGTCTTACATGGACCTGACAGGTGTAGGAAGCAGAGTATCTCACTTTCCCAAGAAGGAGGAGAAATGTATATTAGTAAATTTTGATATTTTCTACCAAGTTGAATTTTTTGTAACTCAGAAAATACAATCAAACTTATTTTCGTAACAGGCCTTTAAAACAACATAGTCAAAGTCAGACTGTTTTGTTGTGGTGGTGGTGGTGGTATATGTATTGTTGGCATTAAAATTAGGTCATCTAAATTCCAGGGAAAGTCTCCATCTCCAAATTGTAGCTATTGTAACAAAACTGGATATAAATCTTAGAATGTCCTTAGATTTAGCATTATTATCAAAAACAGAAATTCAGTCAATGTACATTTTTCTCTATACAACTTTACATTTGAAAAAGGGGTATCATATTTTGTGGGGGTTTTTTTGTTTTTTTTTTTTGTGGTATGCGGGCCTCCCTCTGTTGTGGCCTCTTCCGTTGCGGAGCACAGGCTCCGGACGCGCAGGCTCAGCGGCCATGGCTCACGGGCCCAGCCGCTCCGCGGCATGTGGGATCCTCCCAGACTGGGGCGCGAACCCGGTTCCCCTGCATCGGCAGGCGGACGCGCAACCACTGCGCCACCAGGGAAGCCCATATTTTGTGTTTTGATTATATTTATTCTAACATGAAAAAATAACAATATAGTTGGTAGTTTTTTGGGGTTTTTTTTGATAATACGTCTGAAGAAGATTAACTTTGCCAGTCTTAGATACTAGAATTCACTATCCAGAGGCTTACAACCCTGATTACTACCATGGACATTGTTGGCAAATGACTCTATTATCACTATCTTGAACTTATAAAGTACATAATTACTCATTGATTTGGCCTTTTATGCATATTATACATTAACATGTTAAAAACTCAAACTATAGAAAAAGTATAAAATAAAATGGCTTCCATCTGCAAGGTTGGGTGCCACTAAATATATTAAGCATTATAGTTTATTTCATTTTGAAATACAAAAAAATAGTTTATTCAAAATTCTGGAAAAGCATTTTCATTTTGTCATCAACAGTCATTTTTTTGTAGACCAGAGATTTATAAACTTTATGAATAATGAACACTTCAAAAATATTTATTTTTAAGTAAATTAAATATAAAAATAAGCAAAAGAAATTAGTAGCATTTTCCCTACTCTAATCCTGTGTCCCAATACCTGAAGGTGGCTAGGAGAAAAAAAGAAAAAACAACCTTCAAATGGTCTGTCATTTCTGTGCAGTAATTATATTCTATTTTGTCAATTAATTCATGCTATTATTTTCCAAAAGAATACCTTATGCATTCTTTTCTTTCCTCAAACTTCCAACATACTTTTCTCATCCCCCAAATTTCACAAATAATGAGTCTTTTCTCTGGAAATAATGAATGAAGTATGCATGTCTACTGGAACTCATTCCCTTTTACAAACAAAAGGTCTTATCTCTAGAAATTATACCTACTCTCACTTCCCTGTTCTGTCTGCACTACCCTCTCCCACGGATTATTCTCACAAGTAATAGCCCTGTCTTTAAATATACAAATGTGCACCCCTGCATCCAATTCCTTGACTAACCATCACCACTCTTTTCCTGGCTCCACATTTTGCTACTCACATGTACAGCAAAAACACCAAAGAATTATCTAAATTCTATTTCTTGAAACTCTCTAGGAAGCCTTCTGTTCCCACTGCTCTACTGAAACCACTCTGTTCAGGACACCAGTGACCTCTGATTTGCCAAGTACCCAATGGTCAATTCTCAGTCCTTATCTTCCTTGTCCTATCTGTAGCACTGGACACATTCACATCCTCTTTTTGGACACCCTTTTTCACTTGGCTTCAAGGACTCCTCACTGCTTCTCAGTGGTTTTAGCTAGCTCCCCTTTATTCTTCTGACCACAAAATATTTGCAAGTCCTACTTCTTCTCCCTTTATACTCACTCCATAGATAGTCTGTATCAGTTCTGTGATTATTCCATGACTGCCAACTTTATATCTCCCCTGACTTCCAAACTAATTGATATCAGTCTGTGGGACATGTTTATTAGGTGATATAATTGATATTTCAAAATTTCATTTTCCAAGCCAAACTCTTGATTTCGACTTCAAATCTGCTTCTCCTCCAGCATAACACATTCCAGTAAGCTCCTCTCTCCTAGTCTCCTGAGGTGGCTTATCTCATCTACTACTAATTCCCACTATTGTGCTATAGTTAAACTGGACTATTTGCTGTTTCTTAACTATGCCTGGCATGATCCCAGCTCAGAGCCTTTGAAACTGGTATTCCTGCTTCCCAATTATGGGATTTTCTAGAACATCCCTTGTTTTATTCAGGTATCAGTTCAAATGTCATTTTATCAAAGAGCTTTCCCTGAATAATCTAAATAACTAGGAACTCTCTCCCTACTCCAACCTTCTTTCCTTCCCCTTCCATCTGTCTTCAAGACCTAACCCTGCCTACAGTAGATATGTATATTTTGTCTTTTCTCACAAAAACACAAGCTCCATAAAGGCCTTTTTAAATAATACTGTTCAAACTAGGTGAAAAGAAGTTAAGAAAAAAAAACAAGTATCTGACCATTGTATTTCTAATACGTGATGTAAGAAGAAACACATCTCGGCGTGAGATGGCAAGTGTACACTTGGGTTTGTTTTCATAAGTTGTAGAATTTCACTGAAAAAAGGAAGAAAAATAACCTGAAACACTGAGCCTGAAGAGTAGCCTGAAGAGTATCTCTATAGACACACTGCTGAATTATTGATCTTTTATTTCTATTTTACTAAGGGTATCTCTTTATTTTCATTCATATCCTACCACTACATTTGTCAAGGTATACAGGAGAATTAGATAACTCATCACTATTATTCTGCAAGAGGAAACCTAACTTGCTTTTTTCATAAATGAGCAAAATCTCTAGAGAAGGGAATATATTGAATCAAAGTTCAATAACATATGTTTTGATTAGATATACTTTACTTGGTAGTTTGACATACATATATTAATATATCATGTACACAAATGCATACATAACACAGATATCTTAGAAAATGTTCTTAATTGATCAATATGTGGTAACCCCAAGAATTAAAATTATATCCAAAATTCAGAAGTTTACAAGTTACTGGAAAATGATTGTCAGTTTAATTTGTTTTTAAGGAACTGAAGTAACAATAATATTTTTAAAAATAACCAACAGGGACTTGTTTCAATTTGCATCAGTATTTTACTTCTGTGCAGAAGTTTAAATAAAACTTTTCTTATCAGACTATTTTCATTCTTTTATTAGTTTTCTGTTTGTTCTATAAATAAATCATTATTGCCAGACTCTCACCCCCTCTGTAATTACTGTTTCTTAAGAAAGTGCCATTCAGAAGGAGATTACAAGAAAATTATAGACATCAGCCCAATTTAAAGTTGTTTTATATGTCAGTTAGAATAGCTTTTGGTCTGTATGTGTTTAATTGGCTGGTACATGATACAGATGATAGATGCTACAATTTTAGTTCTAACTTAAAGTAGTAAAATTAGTCTACTTCTCATGTGTTTTCAAGAAAAGTGAATTTTAGAGGCTAATCTCTGTACGCAGTATTTCCCACTTTAATTAACGCCATTTCATGAAACAAAGTATGTTTTGCTAGTGCTTTTTGTAAGTATCATGAGATACAAGTTTTTCTTTTTTTCTTTTCAATGCAGTAATCTCCAGGGAAAATTTCTTACTAACAAGTTTCACTATATCATATAATTTGTTATCTACTCTATGTTTTGAATTTCACATTTCTGATAAAAATGGTATGCAAATACTTCTGGAATTCCATCTATATCATTAGTGCTTTATTGTTCTTTTTAATTTTATATCTGTATTATTTTCTCCATATTTAGATATTATTATTTTCAAAAAGTTATATTTTCCCCAAGTATAATACTATATATGCCTTCTCCTTCCATCTCCATGGTCACATACAAGATAACCTTCAAGGTGTTTTTTTTTTAATTTTTTTACTGAAGTATAGTTGATGTACAATATTATTTGTTACAGGTGTACAATACAGTGATTCACAATTTTTAAATATTATACATTTATGGTTTTTACAAAATATTGACTATATTCTCCTTTTGTACAATATATCCTTGTAGCTTACTTTCAAGGTGGTGTGTTTTTTTTGTTTCCTTTTGGTTTTTTTTTTTTTTTTGCGGTACGCAGCCTCTCACTGCTGTGGTCTCTCCTGTTGCGGAGAACAGGCTCCGGATGCGCAGGCTCAGCGGCCATGGCTCACGGGCCCAGCCGCTCCGCGGCATGTGGGATCCTCCCGGACCGGGGCACGAACCCGTGTCCCCTCCATCGGCAGGCGGACTCTCAACCACTGCGCCACCAGGGGAGCCCCTCAAGGTGGTTTTGATAACAGTCTGAAACTCATTTAGGAAGGCTTCCTTTTAATCTAATTTATGAAAAATAGAAAAAAACCTGCAGGGAACAAGTCTTATGATCACAATCATTTACTTCATTTTTGTCTTTTTTTTTGAGTGGAGGAGCAATATGTATAAACATAGAATCAAATATGATTCTCATTGGAAGTTGAAATACCAGTATTAATTATGCTCACAAAAAGATAAGCAGCAGATACCAAGAGCAGGTTTAAATGATTGTCTAGACCCATCCTTGAACCTTCAAAAGAATATAAAAATCATAGATAAATATCATCAATAGGCGTTTCATCTGGAATTTTGTATGATTTTGAAAATTGCTCACATGATTACCAAATTTAGAGCATAAATCAACAACTGAAGACAGAATTAAATTTGCAATGATGATGACTGCACTTTAAAGGCATACTTACTTTGGTAAGTTAGATGTGAATTTTAAAAAAACCTTGTGAAGATATATGTGTATTACTTTTTAAAGTATCTTCCTCGCATTTCTGAAAATTCCTTTTGAGAAAATTCTGACAAAAGCAGTACTAAAGTTTCCGCCTAGGAGAATCTGGGTATCCTGACACATCATCTTTACAGTTATTGCATGTATTACTGAGGCAGGTTTTTTCCAGGCAGAAAGATACTCTGAACTGTTATAATTCTCAAAGAATGTGACTATGAAAAGGCATTTTGTGGAATATGATGATAGTACTGTAGTCCTATATTCACAGAGGGAGCTGTGATTACATAACTGGCTGTCCATGACAGTCTCTAAAACCTGAGTGTTCAAATAGTTGCAGCATGGCTGGACAGCACAAACACTTATATTTTATTTGACTGATACCATATGTTAAAGATAGTTTAATTAAAACAATTTAATACTGCATAATTCACACTAAAATCTAGACATTCTGCTTTATCGAAAAAATTGTAAGATAACACCAAAAACTGGGTCTGTACTTCTGCAAAGTAGCTAGTATCAGTTTAAATTCAGCAAAGTCTCCAGCTCCCCATTTTCTCTCTGCCAGTTTCACTTATTCACAGTATCTTCCTTAACCTTATAGTCTTACTAATTTGTGATCCTTTCTCTAAACAATTGTGGCTACTTACACTTAATAATGCATGCAGCCTAAAACACACACACACACACACACACACACACACACACCCCTTCTCTCTCCAGTTTCTCTTTTCTACAACTTAACACACTTCTTCATCCCACCACAACTATATCTGATTATCTTTTAATTTTCATGTACCCAGTGTTTACAAGCTATTAGCAAAATATACTTTTGTCATGCTGACGGATTAGTGGGTATGGACAGAGGGATGAAGTTTGTTTCCTCTTCGACTCTTCATTTCACTCTACCCTTATCATTGTTAAAATTGCAGCTTCGGGCTTCCCTGGTGGCGCAGTGGTTGAGAGTCCGCCTGCCGATGCAGGGGACACGGGTTCGTGCCCCGGTCCGGGAAGATCCCACATGCCGCCGAGAGGCTAGGCTCGTGAGCCATGGCCGCTGAGCCTGCGCGTCCGGAGCCTGTACTCCGCAGCAGGGAGAGCCCACAAGAGTGAGAGGCCTGCGTACCCCCACCAAAAAAAAAAATTGCAGTTTCAAAATCATCCGTAATATCTGATTTCATCTTTGCCCATGGGCATCACATTAATAAGTTTCTAATCTTAAGACTTCTACTTCCTTTCATCCACAAAAGATTCCTGATTCTGATTTATTCAGCCATCTCTGAAACTGGAAAGTGGGAACACAAAAAGTTTCTAGCCGTTAATTTGCATAAAAGTTAATACTCTTTAATGATATTTTCTCTAAAAGGAATGTCTTGCTGATTCATGTTAAATAGGAGAGTTTTCATAGTTTTGAAAGTTACACTGCATGCTTTATGAGTAGCAATTAAAAACTTGAAACTTTGAACTTCAGCAATAATTCTAAGGGGAAAAATGTTACTTTATAAAGTGATTATTGTTTAATTGCACAAGAATGCTAATTAAGTAGAAAAACTATAGTTTATATTTATACATGCTTTGTTCTTTGTTTTTATTTTCTGAAAATTCTTCTTGAAACATTTTTCATTTTCCATTACTTTTGCCATTTCAAAAAAATATTAAAATAGTATTATATGGCTTATGTTCACTTCCTTTTAGGGATTTTTTTATGAAAACTCATTAAAAATAGACATTACGATAGGTTATTGAACGCTCTGCTAATATCAGTGTATTCAGACATGGGGGTAAAATTGGCTTATTTTATTACTCATAAAGTATAACGTGTATGAATAAAAGAAAATTATTTAAATTATGTTTGCCCCTCAAACATAAAGAATGTAATAATTGTATTGAGTTACCATTGATAGATAGGAAAGAATTTTACAATTATAATACTTGCTATGTTTTATAAGGAATGCTCTAAGAGCAGCTAATGTTGTTCCCGTTTTATCTGTCCTGCAAATATTAAGCAACTCTGCTAGAGGTATTTAAACAGAGAATAAAACTGAAATAATTATAACATTCAATAGCACTTAGTCTGGCATTCACCTTTTCCCTCAAATCCTTTCTACATACTTCTACCAAGTAAATCTACTTATTCTCTTCACATGTCTTCTTTTTAAACATGTCAGTAGGTCACTATTACTATTAAAAAACAAAAACAAAAAACAGAAAAAATTTGTCAGCCTAGATTTTCCAGTCTCATGTCATTTGATTAGTGATACATATTTTCAACATGTCAACTCCGCTATGTAGACTCTATCTCTAGGTAATGTTTATGTTTAATCCTTTTTCCTCTAATTTTGAACCTTATTTCTCCTACTTGAGTGATTTTGTCCCCTTCCTTTTTCCCATCTAGATCTTATTCAGACTTCAGTGCCCTGTGGAAGTTCCATTATATTCATGAAATAATATTTGACACTTCAGTCATCAGTGACATTCCCACCTATACTCCTGTTGAAGAACCATCTTTACTCCTTTTCTATACTACATACTATTGTTTATGTTTTGATTTGTATATACTTTATTCTCCAACCTAGTCATTCTTACAGGGCCATCATTAAAAATAATCTGCCACAGTGCTTTAATGACCATTAAAGAATTTACAATGTATGGATTGATTGAAAATACAATATTATTTCCTCTTGACAAAGTCTTTTCATAGCCGTAATTTAATTTGTATTCATTTTGTTTTCAACACAATAGTTAAATATGCAAAACATAATATTCTCAACTCAATGCTGTGATTTGTAAACATCCAAATATACAAAATATTTTAAATCTTACATCTCTTTTCAACTCTTTGAGCCACATATAAATTCACCATATTTTGATATAAAATTGTAACATGATTATTTTTCTAGTCTCTAGAGAAATTGCTGCTTACCAGAGCTTCTGTACAATTAAATAAAACACAGCATTACACTGAAGTATTGTCTCTTTAGGAAAGATCCTAATAACCTTGATGAATTTATAGCATAAATGAAGGACTTACATGACTCTTACATAGTCAGTTATTTTTCTAAGTCAAATTATTCATCTTCACACTTATGCCAGTTGAGAAGATTGAGCACTTCTTTAATGATATAGATTTATAACATAAATAGTAAAAGCTTAAAATAATTCATCAAAACAAAGCTTAGAGATATTTAAAAACACTTTTTTAGCTGTATGTCTTCCCCTATTAAACTATTATTTGAGTGATTATTTTTGAGATGATATTTCTGCAAATACCCCAAACTATAAATTTCACTTATAATTTCTTAGCACAAATAAGAAAAGCACAAAGTGAAATTAAACAGAACAATCTACCATGTGTTTATCTAAATTAGTACAATATTTCTAATGGTTTTAATGACAGTAATATCTACAATACCCCCAATATTGATCTTTAACAGCATTTTTATTAGCATTAAACTTATAGATTTAGTCCTTAATAGAATATTCCATTTTTTAAAATTATGAGACATGAAATATTTTCAGTTCAGTTTGCTGAGGACCTTACTTAAAAATTCCTGCAAAGACAATATAAAGTAATTTATATTTAGTTTCTGTACCTGCATTAATATAGTATGCAAGTTTATGATCCCTGGTTAGCATGCTTATAATGTGAACTCTAAAAAGAAGCCTAGAATTGGTGCAACCTTTAACTCCATTATGGTAAGAAGAGAGACAATGGAAGATGAACTTAGTTTCATTTGTTCTACGTATATTTAACTTAGCAAATTATTTAAAAGATGCCTTATCTAACCCATCCACATTAAATAAAAGCTATAAATAAATTTTATAAAGTATATATTGCAGCTACATAGTAAATAAAACATTTTATTAATTAGAAGTCCAGCTGTCCAGTGTATATTCTGTTATCTCTTATATACATCTTAATATTCAAGTAAATATTACAAATGATGTTTCCTATTTTCATCAACTACATGTAATAAAAATGGCATGCTTTATTAATTGATTTTTCATGCAGATTTAGAAGAACAAATGAAAAAGTTAAAGACTACCATTTGACATGTCATTACACACTTGCGATTATCTCTTAAAATTAGAACTGTTAGGAATCTTTCATCCTAAATCTGTCTCTTACTTAAAAGACTATTACTTAATACCATATTTCCTACCAAGCCCTAGCAATAGCAAAAGCAAGTAAAATACTAGACTGGATTCTAGGACAAACTTTTTTCAATTAAAACAGAGGAAAATAGAGAGATTTATCAGGAATAAATGAATTTTATGTGTAACTGATTATATCTAAAATAATTAAAATATCATTTCAGTATTTAAATTTTTAAACTACATTACAACATAGGACATGATTTTTAAAATATTAAGAATTACTTTAATTTTGTGATTTCCAGCTTTATTTTCGTTCATAGTTATATTTAGTGAACATATCCAATTTTACCTATCTAAATAAAACATTAGTTGGTTTTTTTTAATGGATAAACATTTTTATGTCTTATTCTTTTTTTTTCACACAAACACACTGTATTTAATTTTACAAGAGATAAATAAACTGACAACAAGCATTGTAAATGGATGACCACAACAAAAGCAACAATGATTGCAATTACCAAATACGAAACACACTCATACTATGTAATGATATTGACATTCAGTCCAGTAATCCTCCACTGTAACAGCTCCTTTACTTTGCAGTGAAAATTGATTTGTATATTTTTTGCCTCTGAGTCCTTGTGGGATTTTTTTTTATTCAAACAGAAAGTCACAAAAATTATAATCATCCTCATCAGTTCACTCAGTCCCATGTAATTATTTTTTTATCTTGATCTTTTGTTAACACTTTTATGAATTCATCAGTTTCCATTAGAGTTCTGAAAATGCTTATTCATTCAGTTCAGCAGTATAGTCAGTTACCAGAAAAGTTCTTTGTTTTTTAAAAGCAAACTGGATGCTCACTCAGTAATCCAAAACACAATAGTAATTTCCATGCATTTTTTTGTCTAACCTTTTAGTTATGGCATATAGCTGTTCTTTGTAACTCTAGCACTAGGGAACATATTTGTGCTTCCTATTTTTTATACCTATAAATTTGTTTATGCTATCATTATAATTGTTATTATGCTAGTAATGTAAGTACAATTAAAATACATTTTACTTTAAATGTATTGGCAGTTAAGGGGAAAATATTTTTTTAAATAGGTCATATCATTCTGGTTAGTTTATTCATTTTTAAACAAACTTCTTATAAGAAGTTAAGCCAAGATCCATGAAAATAGAATAAGGAAGTTAGAATTAACTATTTCAACCATTTTTGACCTTTTATTCTTTGGTGCCCTTATCTTACAACTCCAGGAAAACAGAGTTTGTACATGAGACGTCCATGAATACCTGACCAAAAGCAACACTTACAGAAATGTTTAGTTGCTGTACCACAACATTGAAGATTATGTTCCTCATACGTTTCATTTCATTGAAACTACAGCCATTAGTTTGTGCAAGACCACTCTCTTCTTTTTGGAATGTGGATTTCCCCCTTTAGTATTGTCCAATATGTCCATTTCCATCCTCAATTCCATAAGCGACCATCATCTAAAATTTAGAAAAAACGCTAAACTTATCAGCGTTTTACATATACCATGTTTTCACCATATCCTCCCATGCATTAGTTTTCTGTTGCTACATACAAATTACCACAAACTTGGTGGCTTAAGACAACCCACACTGGTTATTTCACGGTTTCCATAGGTCAGGAGTCCCACTACAACTTAGCTGGGTCCTCTGCTCAGTGTCTTACAAGGCTGCAATCAAGTGCCTGCCAGTCTGCATTCTCATCTATAGGACTGATTAGGAAAGAATCCCAGAGCTCATTTAGATTGTTGTCAGAATTCATTTCTTTTCGGTTGTATGACTGAGGGCTGTTGTATGGAGGCCACCTTCAGGAACAAGTGTTACTCATAGATCCCTGGCATATGTTCCTCTCCATAGGCAGTTTGCTACATAAATAGTTGCTTCTTTTTTAAATTTATTTTTTTATTTTTTTAATGGTTGCTTCTTAAAGCTCAGATGGGAAATGTCTCTCTCCACTGTGCTTAGAGTGAGTCTTATATAACTTAACTGAATCAAGGAGATGGCATCACATTATCTTTGCAATATTCTATTGTTAAAAGCAAGTCACTGATTTCACCTGCACTCTATGAGGGGAGAGGATTATATAAGCGCATGGTTTATTGTGGGGCACCTTAGGGTGTGACTCACACATCCTGTTAGACTAAAAATTCCACATAAACCTTCCTCCCTCCTGCCTTCTCTCCCTCCCTCCCTCCTTCCCTTCCTTCCTTCATTATTCATCCCTTCATTTTTTTTCTCACACTACTGTAGTATCTGAATCTTATAAAATGCACTTCCTAGAATCAGCACTCAGTAAAAAGTTAGGCAGTGAATTTTAAAAATAAATATTCTTTAGTACTCCTATTATTTTTTTATTGTTCAAGTTTTCATCTGTCAACTATAGCAGAATGAGATGGATTTTATTATCCTAATTTTAAGTGGAGTCTCACAAGTTTTTACTAGTTTACCATTCGTATGACAAAGAAGTGACAGAGCTAGGAATGCATCAATAAGTATCTCTCATCCCAAGTCAGGACTTTTATAATAATACATCAGAAAAGTCACTGGCATTTTTACACTTTCAACTGCAATCTCTCTTGACTGGCTTAATACTTTTATTTTTGTTAATGGATTTACTCTAAGAAAAAAATAATCTGTTCATTAATTTATTTGTGTTTCTTGGGATATTTAACATTCATCAAACAAGAATATTAGTCATAATCTGTTTTCTATGCAAGAGAATGCTATTACACAGAACTCTCCTGCAAGTTTCCTTTTAAAATCATGCATACACTTGCCTGAGCTTTAAAACTCAGTTTTAAACTTACTTGGTTATATTTTTAAGTTAAACATTCTACAGATAAAATAATGCTTGGGCTTTTTCCATTTCTTGGAGCTCACACCTCTCAAACTAAACTTTTTCCTGTTATTTTTCTAAGAAAGCTTCTAAACTAAGCTTTTTCCTGTTATTTTTCTAAGAAAGCTTCTAAACTATGCTTTTCCCTGTTATTTTTCTAAGAAAGCTTCTAAACTAAGCTTTTTCCTGTTATTTTTCTTAGAAATTATATTTCTAAGAAATATATTACAGGGAAATATATTTATGTCTAAGACTAATATTTAGATGATACTGCAGAAAACACAGACTGAATGCAAATCCCTTACAACCTGAAATTAAACTTTAATATTCCCCTAATTTGGAATCATTTTACTAAAGTACTTTGAAATGATATATTAAATTAAAAATATGAAATATGGTGCTTGCTCAATAGCAAAGTCATTGTGAGAAAACTAAATTGATTTATTTCTTCAGTAGAAGCAGAGTGTCTGACATGTAATAAATATACAATAAATCCTTATTGAGTAAATGCATGTATAAACACTAAAAAGAATGTCCAGTATGATAGCAGAAATGAACATAGGTATCAAAATCTACTCCCTTTTTACAATTTGACTTATTCACATTTTATTAAACCAGCTAGTATGGCTAGATTATTATGACATGTTTTATACCTGTTATTGATTAAATTGAATATTGGCTTTTTCTAATAGGATACAATCTTTAAATTTAAATTGAATAGGCTAGCTGTATTTCTCAGTAATTTGTTCCCTTGATGAGGAGTATTACCCATAAAGGAAACCTGTGTCCCTCCTTCCTTCATTTAGAGTTTTATGATTAAAACTACCATTTAAAAAAGATAAACCCCTACAGACATGTTAAGGTCCTGACTGAATTTTCCAAATGTCCATCAAAGTTTGTAGAAGAAGAATGTCTAAACTTAGACTTTCCTTATGTGTATCATGTGGCTTCAGGAAATGTATTTTGAGTTAGACCAGGATCATTGAATATTTACAATTGTTGAGTATATATTTAAAATGTTTAAAACGGAAATGCAACACATCTTCTATAAACAATTACAGTGTTGGCAAGATAAGTTTGTATGCATTTCTCCTCTTCCTCACTTTTGAATTTATTTTTATCAACTTTGTTTGATTCCACCATATTGAAAATATATTATACATATTGTGATGTAGAGAGAAAGAGGGAAGGAGGGAGAGAGGGAGGAGTTTTATATATACATGTGTGTGTGTGTGTGTGTGTGTGTGTATTATAAAACCTATACACACACACACAAAGAGAGTGTACACAAATAAATATACATTTTAAAGTAACAGCAGTGAAGGTACACTCAGACATTGTGGCATGTCAACAAACTGTAAGCTCCAGAAAAGATTAGGTAAGCCCGGTATGTCTGAGCCATGCTGGAGAGGTGCCTTAGATCTCACAGTGCCGGATGAAAACATAGGTTACTTTGCTGTCCTCACTTAGAATTAGCTGCAATCTGGCCATTTCTATCCTTGAAACGGAACTCAGCTCATGAATAAAAAAAGATACAACTAGGACATAACATTAGTATTAATCTATATGTACAGTATAAATTTAAATAAAATATAAATATATTTACAGTTTTATGAATAAAACTGTAATATGAAGTAATATGAATACAAATATCTCATTATATTTTATATTCTACATAAAATAAATTTTATATTTTACATAAATATATATTTTATTATACTTTCATATTATAAGGATAGTGTATTTTATAAATATGACATATTAATATGTAATATAAAATTATCTGTAAACATAAGTATATTTTTATATATATTTAATGAAATTGTATATAAATTATAATAAGAGAAAAATATAACATCTAGAAAGAGGGAATAGATCATAAAGCCTCTCTGAAATTTTTTCTTGAAGTGCATATTACAAAGAAAAAAGAAATAAAAGATGATTCATCAGGTCATGCTTATGAGTGATAACTATCCTCTGTGGTGATGAAAACCTTCTCAATGATTCCCCTTATGGTGAAGTAGAAGAGAGGTTTCCAAGCAGTCAGTTAAGGAAATTCATATTTGGTGTGGTGAGATGTGGTGACTTTGGAAAGCCTCATGTTTTCAATTTCATACTTGAAGCTGCTTTGAAAGAGAGTTTATTTTAGCAAGTTAGTAGTATATATTTCTTGTAAGGAGTACAAGCGGTGCCAAGTCTTATTTTTATAGCTCTACCTAGATGTTGTCAGAGATAGGAAAGTACCAGAGTTTGACTGAACAGACTGTTGAAGGGCAGATGCTTATGTACAGCTCCCAGTTTACTGAGAGATTCCAGTTTGCTTCCTGACCCAGTGTTGATATGGGATTTCCCATCAAGGTATTGGCAGTAGACTCCACACTTTGATACATCAAAGAAATTAATAGTCTTTCACGTAGCAGTCAGGGACAGAGCATAAAAAAAAAAAAGGAAAAAAGGAGTTGACATTGTCAAAAAAGTACCAGAGGGAAAACTGCTGTGATGTCAACCTTGGCTGCTTTTGCCATGTGTCACCACAACCAACCCAGACACAGGAAGCAGGGATCAACAGTTAAAGAGTAGAGCTCTGTGTATTGACAACCTTTGGATTTATACTTGTTTGTGAAAGGCCTTTTATGTATTCTCCCTCTAAAAGATGAACAGCAGTCTGTTCTCAAGGCAGTAGATACCACTGAGGGTGCTTTCAGCTAGGGTTATTGGAATAGCTGTGCTTTCCTCATCAAATTCTTCTCTAGTTATGTTGCCAGAATGCATTTGGTTGCTTCATATAACCCTACTACATTTTCTGAATGTAAGGCTCATGAAAGCAGAGATGTGAGTGAGTTTTTTTCATTGATATGTTCCAACTGCCTAGAAGAGTGAGTGGTACCTCATAGACCCTCCATAAATGCTTGTTGAATAAATGAATTTCTGAGAACATTCAATGCCAGATAAATGAATATGAGCTTTATCTGGTAGCTTTATCATACAAATGATGTGAAATTCAAAACCAGTATATTGGGTCTTGAGTAATAGTAGTAAAATATTCTAAAGCCTATGGAAAATATAGAGTAAATATCATGAAACTCAAACCACTTATGTGTGAGATTATAACATAATTGGGAAAACTGCTTTTTTCCCCAATATTATTGACAGTAGAATACTACAATTGACCCTTGAACAACATGGGTTTGAACTACACAGGTTCCCTTTTATGTGGATTTTTTTTCAATAAATATAGTACCTGTAATTTCATTTTACAAATCTTTAACTAAGCATGGGAAAAACTTTGTGTTTGATTAGGGATCACAATATATAGAATCAAAACAACTCCAATCTTGATTCTATCCAAACTGTTTCAGCTTCCTGCTTTTGGGTTAGTCATTGCCAATTCTTTTGTTTTTGATGCAGAGATAACAGTACTCAGATTTTTGGTTGGAGGAAGGGGGGTGATTGGTGCCCTTAAGCCCCGAGTTGTTCAAAGGTCAACTGTATTTCCAAATCACTATTGCAAAACCGTATCTTTATTAACTATACCAGAGTGTTAAATATGTCAATAAATTATCTCTGAAAAAAACAAGTACAATGACCTTATTTATAGGTCAACTACATGTCTTTTTAGACATGCTCTAGGTTGCTATTATTGGCCAAGGAGATCTGGAGGGAAATTTTGTACTCAGAGAACAAGGCAGAGTTTAATATGGAATTTATAATAAAGGTACAACACCATGTTAGAGGTGTTGTTTGAAGGCATCTATAAGAACTTTGCCTGCAATTCTAGAGATTGTAAAACTAGTAACGAACATGGATATTTCTTTTAAAAAAGTTTTTTCTAATATCCTTTAAGTGTTTTCTCTTTGGTTTTAAATTGTAAAGACTATTTTCTGTTTAATGTTGTAACATTTCTTTAAAAAAAGGAAGAGGAATTGAAGCCATTATTTCCATAAATCTTAATAGGGCTATACTCCAGGTATGGGAAGAGAGATGCAATATTTCTCCTTAGGATATAGGAGAGAAATGCAGCAAGCTATTATGGGCCTCCATATACCTTGAAACCTGAACCAAGTGCTCTCTCGGAAATTTTCATGTCCTTTTTTGTAATGGAATGAGCAGAAATTTCAGACTTACAAACCACACCACTACTTCAGCCACTCATAAATTTGTAACCTTGAGCCAGTGAGCACAACCTTTCCTCCAGAGTAGAGATGATAATACCTACCTTAGAGGTTATACTAAAGATGGATTGAGGAAATGTATGTTTAAGCCCTTTGAAGACTTCACAGATGCCAAGTCAGAAATACTCATATTAAGCTTTATGGAGCCCTCCCTCTGAGGTACTCTTCTAAGCATGCATTTACAGCCATTTACCTAATCCTCAAAATAAATTTATGAGGTAGGTACTATTGTATCTCCATGTTAATAGTGAGGAAAGTGAGACAGAGATGCTATTTAATTTGGTCGAAGTCCTAACTGGGAAGTTGAAGAACTTCAATTTAAGAAGAAGCCACACTCTAATCAACTACTCTTAAAACTACTAACATTAGTCAATTTTATTTTTTCCTTCCCTGCAATAAACATGTATCGTTATATTCTCTTGATATCTAATGATGAGCTCTTCTTTGAGCTACCTGTGCCTAGAAGTTATAAAAGCAGAGGCTGAGTTATTTACCAGTTAGAAGGGGAAAATGTGTGAGGGCTATATAAAAAGAAGGCTCCTTTTTATTTTAAGATAAAGAAACACAAGAAGAATAGATTCCATTTTTAAATATCTGTGATCTGGTGCAGCGACTTGAAATTTAAGGACTGTGCATCTCATGATTAAAAACTTTTGAGTTTGCACCTTTAATATATTTTTAAATAAATTATATATTTATATATGCTATTGTGCAAATAAACTTTATAAAACACACAAAAATAAAACAGAAAGATAGATGAAACAAAATATATGTAAAAGCAGAATTCAAATTATTTCCTTTGTACATTCTGAAGAAGCTTACCCATGACTAGTTTAGCAGAGGGAATCCCAGGCAGGAGTTGTAAACTGGAGGACCTCAGAGGACAATATGACCTGCCAGAAGCATTTAGTCTGTAAGAGTGTTGGACAATTATCTAAACACTAGGCAGTCTCATGTGGAAATTTGGATTTCTACTATATTCTGGAAAATCAGAAAACTCAGTAATACTGGTTTTCATTCCCACATGACAACCTTGACAGAAGTCAAATACTGGGCTGGTTTCTTCAGACAAACCCTGCACTTCACAGTTTGTCCGTATTGAGCCTTTAGACAAATTCACTTTTTTCTTTTGGAACCTCTGATGTAGAGAAATGAAGTTCCAATCCCTGTTCTACATGATCTATATTCAGCGTAATTTGGAACAATTCCATGTGAATAATTTCTTCAATTTACAAAGAAACTGAGAACATCATTTTTCAGTAAGAAAAAATGCTCTGGTGTGCTCACAGGCCACTAATACCTCATCCAGTTTCTTTACTTACTGGGAGATTGCAAAGAAGAACAAAGGAATTAAAATGAAATTCATCCAAATGCTTCCAAAGACAGATGTGGTAAAAAAAAATGATGGGTTAAAAAAAATTTAAAAAAAAAGAAAGATGGGTTATCCTTAGTCTTACATGACATAGTTAAGTCAATCTCTTGTCCCTCTACTAAAAAGGAATTTGTGTTTTGATGATAGATTTTTCTACTTAATTCTGTTAGACAAATGTCCATTGAAATTTTCATGTAGGATACTAACAGCTGGTTTAACATCTTAAATTGTTGCAAAAGCTTACTCTTTATAATTGAACTATTCTATACATAAGATAAATTTAGTGAGTTAAACTGATTGGCATTTGATTCACTCACAGGGTCTCAATTTTAAAGATGTGGTTCTGGTGTCATTAGTATGTTAAGTTCTCAACTTACTTGCTTACAAAGTAAATAACAGAAAAGATGACTTTCCTTAGAGACTTGTCTGCAAATTCATGTAGATAAGTTCCAGCACATTAAACAAGTATGTTATTTTGTTAAAGGACAGTGTGGCACAGGTAATTAACTATGAAGTCATTAAGCCTTTTCTATGCTGTGACAGTTGTGTTTACCTATAACAGATTAATGAACTTGTCAAATGTTCCTTTTTTCCTCTTGTTATTTCAGATCAGCCTTGAGTGGAATTTGACTGAAGATGTTCCAACAGTTTTATCTCTGGAAATGGTTAGCTTCAGGGATTATCTTTTGCTGTTTCTTCACAGTCTGCTTGGGCCAACATGATGATGGTAAGGATGCTTTTACTTTGACCTTTAGAGTTAGCCAGAATTTCAGTGGAATGTGAAACACACCATAGAAATGAGTAATGCTAATTTGTAGTTCATTTTTAAAGGTTGGTGACTCTGTACAATAATTTTCCTTAATTAAAATAAACTTACAAAAGTAGCATTCGATGCACTTTGTTTTTTAATAAGGATTGAAGTATGGTAGAAAATCCAGTGCTAGGCCTCTCAATGAACATTCACTTATACTCACTAAACAAATGCTTAATTATTATTTAAAAAATTCAATTCTATTTGCTAATCGTTGAACAAACACAAACAGTAGCCTTAGATAAAGCTTAGGAATGTAAAAGATACCAACATTTCCGATGAGAAAAAAAATCTCTGACGGGGTCAAAAGTAGATGCCATAAGTGATTTTAGTGTTAGCACTTTAATTGGGGATTGCATTATTTCATCCCCCACTATTTTATTTAGAAAGAGTGAAAAAAATGTAAAAAACTTGGCATTAGATTTTCTAAGTCATTTCTTAATACTAAATCAGTCAGTTGAGAAAGATATATTCGTCATCAAGCTCTGTAGGGACCATTTAACATGTTATATCTGCAGTGGCCCAAATGTGCCTGTCTTAGATATTTCAATATTGGAGGAATCTGTCTTTGAGTACTACATAATGAAAGTGTGGAGTATATGTGTATATTATATATATACTACATAATGAAAGTATATATGTAATAATTGTTTAAGAGAAGAAAAATGGATAAATTTTCCCACCCTAGAAGTTGACTATTCAAGAAAAATGAGTTTGTTCTTTTATTATTTATTTATTTATTACTTTTTATTATTTTTACTCAACATTTGTTCAGCATTCAGGGTACACAGGCAAACAACCATCTCCTCACCCTTGTTGCCATGTTCCCTAGTTGCTCTTACAGGCAACAAAGACTGTGAATTTTGTGTGTGTGTGCTTTGTTTGGCTAAACTGAATGATCTGAAGATAGATGGATTAATTTGACTTTTTCCCAAACAGTGTTCAAATTGTGTACATATTAAGACATTCTCAGTCCTCCATAGTTAGGATATCATGCCTCTTTGGGGATTTGCAGAATAATTTACAATAGCAGCTATTTCATAAAGTCAACAGCCTAAACCCTTGAAAAGTTCTGCTAATTAGCACAGTGTTTACTTCAAGTGCATCTGAATTTAATGTTCATGTCATTGCCATTTATGTAGCTTGTGAATCTCCAGTCTAACAACAAATTTAAAAGGGCAGTAAGAAATAAATAATGTAACTGCTACTTTGAAGCAAAAATAAAAATCAGTGGAACTTTAAAGAGCATGACTTTAAATTAAAAGAATGCATTTTAAATCATACCCCAAGAATAGATGACAAATCAGTGTGTTGGTATTTCTTTATGCCATAAGGCATTCTATTTGTATTCATATTTAGTGTTCACACTGAGAGGGAAGGATTCACTGTCATTGCTCACATTAGACTTTCACAAACCCTGTACTTTTTAGCAATGCAATTTAGGTTATCAGAGGAAATCACTCCTGGTTTAACCTGTAACGCTATAAATTAGTTTCTTTAATAAGCTCATTACAGCTCTTTGTCTCTCTAAATGTGCTTGTATAGATAGCCACCAAAATAAGATTATCAGGTCACTGTTGGCCATCAAGTAGTTACTTTCTGAAGCACAGTGCAACTTCACAACTGCCAAGTTACATTTTATAGTGAGGCTGCCCCCTCACTGCGCTCATGGAAGACCTCCTTCCAGCCACAGTTAGAAAGCCTTTTCAGTTCTCTCCTGGAGATAGGTTGCTCAGTACTTAGGAAGACTGAAGGGACTGGAGCTGTGGCAAAGAAACAAAAATTTTCTGTAGTTTTTATAGAGATTTCTTAACTTTATATGCTTTTCAGCATTCCTTCCATACTTGCATCCTCCAACAAGCGTGCCCGCAGAGGTAATAACACATTCCCCTAGGTTGCCCTCAGGTCTTTACTTCTCTCTGGTCTCCTTCAATTAGGGACTCTGACGTCACTTTTATTCTATTGTTCATGAAAATGGTTTTCATAGTTACTATTTTTTTTAAATCCGTATAAAAGTTGAGCCCACATTATGCAGGAATTAAATCAAGAGTAAGCAAAGCATGGCTAAAACACAAAATAACACTTAACTGGAATATGTGATATGAATTTCTTGAAACAATTTTTTTATCCAAATGCTTGGGGATGCAGGTATGTGTTAGATTGAAAGAAGACAATGGTGAGAATCATAATCATGATAGAAATATGAGAAAAAAAGGAAAAATAAAAGCAGTTTTGTCATAGGTAATCCACTGGTTGGATTAGCCCATTTGATAGTTGACACTGATTTCCATAGATAGTTAGAAGCTTCAGATAGAGGAAAATGAAGGAGAAAAAATTGAAACTACCCTAAGGCTATTAGTATAACAGTTTAGGTCACTGTTATGTTAAAACGTAGAATTCTCCTGGACTTGCAATTAAAAAGTTTCCTGTGTTTTTCTATGCATTTCCTTGCTTAGGCATAAGGCAGTTGGAAGGGAAAAATACTGTTTATTCAATAAAAATTTTAACCTGAAATGAAATATTCTAGTATTACCCAAATGTGTGAATCTGCTTGTAAGAAAAGTATATTACATAATTGTTATTTTCAATATTTTACAACTAATTTTTTTACTGGGAACTTGGGCTAAATTTTGAGTCTTTTGATATTTCTCATTCAAATTGCTGGGGTAAGGTTTTAGGTTCAGTAATATAATTTGCAGATGGTCTATTCCTTAATGAGCATTTCATTTGTTTGATGACTACATATTTAAGCACACATTAATAACAGATTTCTAGTATGATATTACATTTTAAAAGTCAGAATTTGGCTAACCGATAGAATATTGGAAAACATAATTGATTTGTAGTTGATAGTAGGTACCCTCTTCCCAATAAGAGAGCATTAGGACTGATATTTTAGCTTATAGTTTAATGCATTATCAATCCTGACAACTTTATTGGAATGGGAACATGTGCCCTGATCCCACATTGAGTGTGGGAGCCTGAAAAGGAGGTGCCATGGGAAGCAGAGGAAGCAAGGCTATCTGATAAATTGTATGTTGTGTGGGATAAAAGATATAAAGAACATATTCCTTGTTCTACCATATTATTCGCAGTGAGGTAAAGAAACCAAGTTGTCCACAGGGTTTGTGTTTTTGTTTATTTTGTTTTGATTTTGAGTTCATGAATGATTGATAAATGGGAAGCAAAGGGAGGAAGAAAGGAAAATGTCATATAGTTAAGGGGTATGTTTTATTTTCATTTTTTATTATTTCCTCTGCATTTTCAAATTGCCATATTGAGTAGCTATTACTTCCATAAGCAGATAGGAGAAGTATTTATTTAAAACAACAACAATGTATCATAACATTATAACTAACTTGGAACCAGAGTGTTAAGAGTATTAGAGGAGTTTTAAAAGGGTATGTGTGTGTTAGAGAGAGAGAGATTCCCTTGTGTGTGCAGATCATGAAAGCCAATATCAGTTTTTTTAAAGAAAGGGCTCTCCCTGGCTGCTCAGGCATTCAGCCTGGAAGGCAAAAATCTTTCCTCTTGCCCTTGAGCTATTATGTAAACTAGCATATATCTATGATGTGAATGGAACCCTTATATAGCGCACAACCAGAACAACTTTCTGAAAGGATCCTGTATATAAGCTCAGAAAGTCACAAAACTTCCTTAGGCTCAGTTTCCTTATTAATGATAACACTCTGAAACTCAGTTTTATGCAGTTTCACACAGTACCTGACATATGATCAAGGTTCACTAAAATTGCTTTTTATCTTTATTGCTATTATTACTTCTAATTATAAATAATTATGCTTCTTTTTATAAATTTATGTACAAAGTACAATGAGTACTTTGTGCTCTTGTGCACTATATGTACGTTCTTTCTTTATATCTCTCCAAATTTACTAAACATCTTGAAGATTTAACTTTGTTACATTATATTTTATTCTTAAAAGTATTAATGACTGTATTCTTTCCTTGGAGAGTTTACTGATTCAAATGAAACTATAAGTGAAGTTTGAGGAACATTTCCAGGTGTATTTTCATGCTTGTTAGGTAATCTATTAATCCATGGAAGGTCAGTGATGAGACAGACATGTCAATCAATTAAGGGGATAGTCATGTTATAAGGTCTGAGACTAAAATCTTCTGAGGTCTGACACTAAAGCCTGCAAACTTCATTTTTAGCAAGTGCATCCAGAGGTCATAAAGTAGAATGCCACTGGGTTAATACTAATTAAACTTAAAAGAGAGAGACATGCAAATTACAATGCTAATAATAGCATTATAAGGAAAATATAACTGCCCAATGAGCTGAAACACTTGTGTTTCCAAGAAAGATGTTTCCCCCTTTAGATACCTTAAGAAGAAATAGTTATGTAAACTTAACAGCTCTGTGAGAAGAGTTAAATGATCTTAATGGTTCATGTGTCCAGACTATGACGGACTGTCACATAGGGCACCGTTATAGCAATATCCTTGCCTCATGGACTGCAATACTTTATTTGTGGGACACTCATGGTCTCCCCAGGATCATGCTGGAAATGTTTGTAAAATTTCTTATTTTTTGAGTTTATTTCAAAGCTTAGTGCAGGTCATCTACCTCTTGTTAACATTATATTTCTCTGAACATAGTACAATGCAGTAGTTTCTTTTGAGTCTGTTTTAGTTATAATTAAAGGTGATTATTGGAGACTATACCTAAGTAATTTTCAATGAACTTAATTGTCTCTGAAACTTCTCAATCCTTCATTTAAATATGATTTCTTAAGGCAGCACACATCAAGAGATATAGAGCAATATACATGTACACACTCATACATAATAGATAACACACATTTTAGACAAACATAAAACCACCTACAGCATATATTTTATGTAAATTTTAATCTTAATATAATATGGACATCTTTCCTTGTCTACCCCTTTCACTTATTCCATCTTACAGAGTGTATTTTTATTCTGAGAGGTTAAATTCAAGTTTTAAGAGTAACTTTGTTGTTTTCCCTACAGGCTGATTTAAAATCCTGAGTATTTGTCTTTTTTTTTTTTCTTGAAGCTTTATAAGCTATTAGATTTATATAAACTGTCTAGATTATATTATTATGGAAGATTTAGAATGGTATGACAAGAAAGAGCACCTTCAATGCTTACTCCAGTAAAACTTTCCTAAACATTCTAAATTTCATCTCCAGATGAAAGCTTGGCTGTGTCCTCATTTTTAGATTGTATCCACACTTGAATTTCCTGTTTCCTCTTTCCCAAAGGTGAGTAATCTTGTGGATCCTGTAGCCCCATAATGGATTTGTTTCAGAGCAAAGGTTTGAAAAAGCATATGTCTTTTCTTGTTTTGGCAACAAGAAGTTTTTTTTTCACTTTTCTAGGCTCTGACCTTGGGCCTAGAAGGATTACTTCAGTAGCTTTTGTGTACTCTACTAATAGGCTCCTGTAAAGCCTATCTGTACACCCTGGAAGGCCAGAGAGCTAGAGTCCAAAAAGTAAATAAATAAACTGAGAAACAGAAGACCAATTATTGTACTTAGAAGATTCTCTCTCTGCTAACACACCCACACCCATATCCCCCAAAACATTTATTTCCAAGGTAACTTAGAATACCTAAGTACTGATATTTCAGATACTCTCATTTGTCCCGTTGAGATAGGGAAAGAAGTAAAAGGTCTAATTCACTATCCAAGTGATACAATACAATTAATGATAACTAGTAAGGTGGATGCTTCCCTCTCTGGTTCTAACAACCTAACATTTTTGAACCCCTTGAAAATAAAAATGCTCCTATCCTAATTGTGTGAAAAGGCAGAATTCCTTTTAAATGTTTTTAATAGAAATTGGAATTGAGCAAAAATGTAATTGTAATCTTGCCTGGCTCTGAGTCATCAATGAATTATACAACTCATAATAGAATCGCTTTTCTTAGTTGGATCTTTTCCTTTTAGATCTCTGTGCTTGTTACCACCACTTCTTCACCAATTCCCTTAAGCTCTGCAATTTGGGTTTTCTCACATCCGTACTGATACTGCACTCTCTAAGGTCTCCAATGACTACTTTCTTGGAGAAATCTTATAATTTTCTAGCGTTTCAGCAAACAACATTATTGATCTACTTTTCTTGCAACTTTCTTTTCCTCAGTGTTTCTTTGAACTGACTTTTCTGATTGTCTATATATCAGACATCATCTTGCTGGTGAATATTCTACTTTTTTCTATTCTGTGATTTTGAAATTGCCCACTCTTGTTTATATTACCATAAGGAGTCATTCTATAATGAGCCAATTTGGATATTTTCTGACAATAAAACAAGGTCATCTCCTTGGTCATGTTCTATTTTCTCTAACTTCCCTTTCACAGTGCTTTCATCTAACTGCATATCCACTGCACATACTATCACTTTTTCTCTAGTCCACATTTTCACTTTTCTATAGAACATCTATTTGGTTTGCATTTTATTGAATATCAACTCCAGGAAAGATATTAGGGAAACAAAAATGAGGCAGTTGCTTCATTCAAGTATAAAAATGAGGTATATAGTCAGTACAATGTAATTTATATAATAATAGAATTATGTATAGCATATGTGTTTTGGGAGGATACAAATGGAAAACCTGCTAAAGAATTTGGTGTGGAAAAAGTTGGAAAATGTTTGTAGGATGATTTTGATTTTTCAAGGTAGGGAACTGGAAATTTCAGAAAAACTGAAGAATACTCAATTGGTGTTCTGATTTAAGATGTACACAGATATCTCTGTGTAGAACTGAGGATTGCATATGCTGTTTTATGACATTGTTCAGGGAAGGTTAGGTATTAAAGTATCCAAAGGTAACAAAACAACATGCACTTGGTTGTGTTCACCATCTATCCAAGGCTTACTTATAATTTCATCTCCTTCATAGAACTCCAGTTAACAGCATCTCTCTCATTCTCCGATTCTTAAAAGCTATTTGTTCATTGCTTGTAGTTCTCAGTTTTTGTAATGAATTGTGTCTAATGCTTTCTTATATACTATTAAGAAGTGTTCCTACAATTTCACAGACATCATTTCTACATGTTCAACAAGTTTCTTGAAATCATAAATTATATTGATATGTATTTTATGTGTAAACAGCCTCTCTTTACAATAAGCACTAACATTCATTTAGCATTTATTAACAAAGCCCTTCATATAGATTATTTTATTTAATCTTCACAAGAACTCCATGAGGTCCTTGTGATTGTCATAATGATCACATACCATTGCACTACTATTATGCGTCAGATATAGATCAGGAAACTACAGAGGCACAGAAGGGTTAAGTTGCTTTCCCAGTGTGATATTACTCCCACTATTGAGTGGCAAAGCTGAAACCAACCCATTATCTCAGCTCTACATGCAATAATCACGTGCTGTGCTATTATATTATGACATCAAAATCTTAACCTTTCCTGAAGATTTTACTCAAATTCTACTTATTCCTTGATACTAAATTATTCATTATTCTTTGATGTTGTTACTAATGATATTCATTCAGAATTAAGTGCGGAGAGGTTGGTAAAAGGGTACAAACGTCTAGTTTTAAGATGAATAAGTTCGGGAGATCTAATGTACAACATGGTGACTATAATTAATAATACTGTATTGTGTATTGTATACTTGAAATTTGCTGAGAGAGTAGATCTTAAGTGTTCTCACCACGTTAAAAAAAAAAAAAAAAAAAAGGAACTCTGTGAGGTGATGGATATGTTAATTAACCTGGTTGTGGCAATCATTTTACAATGTGTAAAGTATCAAGCCATATACTGTGCACCTTAAATATGTACAGTTTTTGTTTGTCAGTTAGACCTCAATGAAGCTGGAAAAAATTAATATCCACCTTCCCTTTTATATTATGTCATATAATGTTTGTTTTTATGTTTAGATTATAAATTCCTGAAGACAGAGACTTTCTAATTTACTTTTGTTTCCCTCAGCACCTGGCAGAATGACCCAGTTAGTGGTTATTTAAATAAGTAAGCCTTGTATAAAGAAAAATAGAATTGAGAGATGAAGTGTGTTTTTTAACAATATAGTAGCAAGTAGGTAAGCTTTGAGGATAGTAGTTGGAGTTCAAACAGCAATTCAAAAACATATTTAGTGAGAGTTTGATTTATACGATACTGCTCAACATTAACATAGGGACCAAAGCAATCAATAAATTACCTGTGCTACGGACGTATTACACACAGCATCCTTTTTAGCATACTGCAGGAAAACAGAGTGTAGGTAAATTATATATAAATTTTTTTTTTTTTAGAAACTCAATATTTATCCCATTATAGGGCAGCATTTAGAAAAGTCTTTGTAGAAAACTCAAATTGAATTATCCTCTCTTCAGGTATGTTTTCTGTCTTTTTCTGATTATTAGCTGCTGTTCTGGGCATTTTGTTCAAAATTCTGGTGGATCACACTGCAGCAATTGTTCCTAACATCAGCCGCTCTGTTCAAGATACTAATCTTCCCTAACTCTTGTAGGATCCTATACTGCCCCTCAGGGCTGCTCAATTAGACTGTTCACTGATGACTGTTCAGCTACTCTGAGTTTATTAAGTGTCTTTATTGAATGGTTGGACTACTGATGAGAGCTGTTCAGGCTTAGACTTAGATAATGTGTGAAAAGGACAATACTAACTCAGTCATCAATATTTTATGTGGTTATATCCAGGATTTGGCCATTGTTGGTCTGCCGGATACCTAGAATGCAATTCTAATGGTATCCACATAGGGGGAAAACTACAGCATTTTAAGGTAACATGAATAATACATTATGCTGATTATTTTTATTCATTCATTCTTCAGGTACAGTAACATATGTGATGTCTATTATGTACACATAAATTTTCTAACAATTATAGCTAATATTTATTGAGTTATTTCTATGTGCCAAATAGCTTACATATAGTACACACTCTCCTCTACTCACATTGTATATTTATACATAATACACATGATATATGTATCATTGCATTTCAGTTACACAACCTTACATAGTTTTATACAAATATTTTTAAGTGGCCACTAGGTGTCAAGCCTTGTTCTATGTATATAGCAAACAACAAAATAGACAAAAAAAATCCTTATTTTTATGGGGTTTGCTTTACATTGGAGGGAGACAGAAAATAATCCAAATCACTAAGAAAATTATGTAGTATGTTAGTATGTGAAAGGGGTTATATCAAAAATAAAGCAGGGAAAAGGGATACTTAGGGGAATACAATTTTAAATAGGAAAGTATGGGAAGAACTTACTGAGAAGTACCCTTGGAGCAAAGTTTCAAAGAGGATTATGGGAAATCTATGTAGATTCCTAGAAGAGCATTGAAAACAGAGGGAACACTGAGTGAAAGGGACTTGAGATGGGGACATGCCTAATGTGTTTGAGGAACACAATTGCAAGCAAGCTATGGTGGGTGAAATGTTGAGCAGAGTGAGGGAGAGGGGACAGAGATAAGATCAGAGGGGTAGGATGGGTGGAGGCAGATTGCACAGGCCTTGTGGGCAATTGTAAGGACATTGTCTTTTTCTCTGAGTGAGAAGGAAAGCTACTGGAGTGTTTCAAGCAGAGGAGTGAAATGATTTCACACAAGATTTAACAAAATTTCTTTGACCCTTATGTTGCGAATCATCAGTTAAGTTCAAGGTGACCAGTGAGAAATGTATTAACAATATTCCAGGCAGAAAATAAAGATAGCTTAGCCCTGGTTTTCATGACAGAAGTGGTAAAAATTGTTGACTGTGAATGCATTTTCAAGGTATAACCAACAGAGTTTGCTGGTGTGTTGGATATAGAGAAGACGAAAAAGATAGCATTTAAAGTTTGATATCAATATATTTGGTCAAACCATCAGGAGAGACTGAATGACTGACCTCATCAAAGGAATAAATGTGGCTAGAAATGAGCCATAAAAACATTGATCAGACAGTCCAGGAAAATGAGGTAGAACCATCATTTTAGATGAGAAAGAATATTAATATATAAAGACAGTTAACGAGAAGAAAACCAGGAAAGAGTGGTTTACTAAAAGCCAAAGGAAGAAGACATCTAAAGGAGAAAGTGATCAGCTGTGTCAAGTCTGATCAAGTAAGGTGAAGTATGAGAACTGATTATCGAATTAGCAATGTGGTGCTCATTCGTGGCGTTGACAGGAATAGTTTGGTGCAATATTGAAGGCGAAAGTTTGGAGTGGTTTTAAGAGAGAGTGGAGGAAGAAGAAATGCAGGGAGTTTGAAGGTATATAGTTTCTTTTTTCCTTTCTTTTTTTTTTCTTTCTTCTTCTCATTTTAATAGGGTGGCAGTAGTAATAGGGAACTAGGAGTAAGTTTCAAGAACACATGCCCCACCTCAGGTCCTAGTGATATAAGGATATGATGAAACAACGACCACCCCTGTGAGGCCCTGAGAGACCTACAGAAAAATAGCATCTTCTGGGAAGACCCAGATTTCTAGTAGAGCAAGAAGAAAGGAATGTTCAGCAAAGTATGTATTATCTTATTTAATCTATTTAATCTTCAGTAAAACCCCATGAGATAAATTCTATTATTATTCCTGTTTTCCAGAGAAGAAACTGAAGCTTTAAAGATATCAAGCTATCTTGCTTAATGTCACACAGCTCCTGTGTCTAAGAGCCATGATCCTAGCTCAGGCAGCCTGGCTCAAGCTGCCATACTCTTAACCACTGTATTTTATAGCCTTAGTACAAAGTGCTACAGGACTCATGAAAGTACAATAATATGGACCCTAATCCATGGAACCTTAGGAGAATGATGGAAACTTTGATCAATTTCTATTATATGTTCATTTATTCAATATATCTTTATTAGCATTTACCGTATGCCAGTTTTGTGCTAAATTTGGGGGTTGAAAATATGACTAAGATACATTTCTTGACCTCATGAATGTTACTGCCTAGTTCATATGAAACATCAGCAAAAGGGATTACAAGTATAAATTAATGTACTGTATACAATTGTGAGAGGCTGAAGTTAAAAGAATGGCATTTATGCTGCCTGCCTAGAAGTGTGCTAAAGTCTGTATCAATTGTAGTTAGTGGAAGAAAGATTTGTAGGATGAGATACTTTGAGCTACTTGGAAAATGAATGAGGAGCTATGATAGATTTAAATCTGATACATATAAATTCATATGTACAGTCAAAGCAAAAGGGAACATGAGAGGATTAATAGATGATAAAGCATTGGTAGTATGTGGATATGAAAGATTATCTATGGCACAATAGTTAAAGCATGAGCTTTGGAATGAGACCTTGTTCAAATCCTTGAAAAATCAGTATATGATTTTTGATAAGTTATATAATCTCTCTATGACTTAGATCTCCATCTGTTAAAGAAGGATAATAGCAACTCTGATTTGATTGCTATTAGGATTAACTGATGGTATGTATGTCAGTTGTTTAGCATGCTTTCTAGCATATAGGAAATGATAAAAACATATTTTTGGTATATTATAATAATTATTACTATTTTCAAATTAAAGTAAGATAGACAATGTTACATCATCATTAATCAATATTTCTTTAGGTTTCCTTTATCTGAAAACATTTACACAAACACACACACAGAGCCCACACACACAATCACACACTGTATACTAAACTGACAACTTCTTAGAAAAATCACTATACCTTCTACATACTTATTTCTGCGTACTATAATTCTTTGTATGATTTTCTGCCCACTTAGCCTGTGAAATTTTCAGCTGCATTTATTAATGGTGTCTGGCATAGAAAAGAAGCTCAGTAACCGTTTGGAATCTATACCTTTTCCATTTTCTCCTGTCTCTTATTTTCTCTACCTCCTTCAAGTTTTTCTCAACTTATATTAGTTTCATTTTTTTTTTACAAAGGAACTTCCTTTAATTCCTTCTTCTTTCTCTTTCTTCACTTATATGTGGATGCTTCTCTTATCACTTTATTCTTCTCATTTTTCAATATGTTTCATCACCCAACTCCGTCTTTCTTTCTAATTTTATCTCTCTCTCCTGTTTCTTTGTCTTGTCTTCTCTCTGTCTCTCTGCCTCTCAACACTTGCTCAACTTTTGTTATCTTTCTGCCTCGCTTTAGCTAACTTAAATTCTAGAAAGCACAATAAACATATTCTTGGCTCTAGTTACTTCATATTTCTAACTGATGGGTCTACTTTTAAAAAGTAAGCTTAACTGGACTTTTAGCCTCCCTGGTTATAGAAGAGAATTGGGATAGTATTGTAGAAAAAAGGAAAAAAATTTCAAGAGTGCATTTTCATTCTCATTAATATAAAAATTACCAGAATGCACACACATGTTTTAAAACCTCTAAAGCTTCCTTCTATTATCAGATGAGGAACATTTTAAAGGAGATGCCATCTGATTTCCTTCCCAATGATAGTGAACTTGGAAAAAAATTTCAGTTTATTCTCTAAATTTCTAAGATTGAAATTCAAACTAAGATCTTTGTTAGAGATCATTTATTAAATGTCAATTCCATGGGAGTTCTTTTGAATATACAAAGTGAGATATATTCCCAGAAAAGAAAACTAGAAGGAATATCGTCCAATGATATTCAAGCCTCAACTTAGACTATTCTTTAAAAACACAATTTAATGTGGCTAATTCCAGAATGATTTAGTTAGCTAGTCTGTGTTCTCATAATATTCTGTGAATGCCACTTTGACAGCTTTATGAGTTTTCATGTCTATGTCCATAACTATGTTGTAAAATATTTAAAGGATGTGTTAGTTTTTTATTGCTGTTGTAACAAATCACCACAAAATATGTGGCATAAAACAACACAACTTTATTCTTATAGTTCTGCATGACACAAATCTCATTGACCTAAGATCAAGGTGTGGACAAGGCTGTGTTTTTTTTCCTGAGGTCTAAGGGAGAATACATTTTCTTGTCTTTCTATCTTCTAGAAACTGCCCACTTTCCTTGGCTCATGGTCTTTCCTTCACCTTTAAAATTAGTAACAGTCAGATGAGTTCTTCTTACAGCACATCACTCTCACTTCTTGCATAATCACATTTCCCTCTGACTCTAAATTATTCTGCTTTAGGCTTCCATTTTTTAAGGACCCTAAATAATCTGGATAATCCAGGATAATCTCTTTATCTTAAAGTCAGCTGATGAGCTAACAATTTTATTTGAAATATTAATTGTCCCTTGTCATGTAGTATAATATATTCATAGGTTCTGAGAATTGAGATGTGGGAATCTTTGGGGAGCTATTATTCTGTTTATCCCAAGGGGTATAGTAAATTATCTGGTGGGTGTCATGAGCTCAATAAATATGATATTGAAACAATCAAGTTTCAGGACATATTTAGCCTGGTTTTTTTTCAGCACCATGGACAGCACAGGGAATATTAAATTTTTGAATGTCTGAAGCAGATGAGGACCTGGTATGTGGACAACGTCTAGGTTTACTTGACTAATAAGTTTAGTACAAGAATCTCTTATTAAAGAAGTCCTTTAAAGTTTTTCTTTTTATGTAAGAGATGAGGAAACTCTGTGCCAGATAGTGGGAGTAAATTTCTCTTCAGCTTGTTGGTAGAATAGCTGAAGTTTATGTCCTCTCAAATTTTAGCCCTGCCATTCCTGGGATAGCCTTTTCACAAAATAATCTTATATAAGTGGTCTCACTTATTGATCCTCTGCTCTCAAAGTAGCATCACAGTCTTACAGTTGTCAGGAAGTACTGTGTGTCTTTGATACACGTCTTGAATAGGAGTAGGATAGGCAGAGGCATATAAGACAGAAGGAAGAAAAATAGCACAAAGGAGGGCTTCCCTGGTGGTGCAGTGGTTGAGAGTCCGCCTGCCGATGCAGAGGACACGGGTTCATGCCCTGGTCCGGGAAGATCCCACATGCCACCGAGCGGCTAGGCCCGTGAGCCATGGCCGCTGAGCCTGTGCATCCGGAGCCTGTGCTCCACAAGGGAGAGGCCACAACAGTGAGAGGCCCGCGTATCGAAAAAAAAAAAAAAAAAATAGCAGATGCTATGACATTAAGTTTTGAAAGACTTTTATATACTTGGGAGGGTCACAGTTTAATGAAGTCCTCATGTTTTACCATCAGTATGTCTCAATATAGCCATGGTTTATTTTTTACATGATTTTGGATAAAACAAACAGAAACATACATAGCCCTGTTTCCTAATATTAGAAAACAATAGGACTATAACATTTGTGGACTTAAGTTTCTTATTACCAAGTTATACAACTGAGGGCTTTAAAAATATTACATTGTATAGATTTGGACCTCTTTGTATCTTTCTGTCATTCCAGTTATTAATTCTAAAAAGTTGAATAGTGATGCTAGGCTGTAACCTGGCAACCTTACCCAGGTTCATCTATCAGATTTACTCTTTTCCCTCTTCTTCCTGTTTTGTACATTTCAAAACATTTCACTGTGTAAAAATCTTTCAGCACACTGTACACACTGTATTTTTTACCACATGTGACTCCTTGATAATATGTGGTTAAGATATCGTCATGATTTGCCAACATTATTCATAACATAAATTTCAGATCCCGAGGGAAAATGTGATATATCCAAATTAAACGCAATTTAGTTATACTGTGTGCAGAAAAGAGACCTGAGACTGCTGTCCTTGAAAAGTTCTGCTTATAAGGATGACCTTGTCTGGCATCTGAAAGAGTGATTACCTCTGGGTGTGGAGAGGTAGGGGAATGAGAAACTAGAGAGGTGTGTGCAGATGCAGCTTAATTGGTAATACTGTAGTTCTTGGATTAGGCAAATTGGTAATGTTTATTATATTATATAAATAAAAACCCTTTAAGAAAAGCACCATTAACTTGCTAATGATGATAGAGTATAATAAACTATTTATGATTAGTTTAATAAAGTACCTTTAAGACCCAATTAAAAATGCTAACAATGGGGGAAAAGGGCTATGGAAACAGATTAGTATTTGATTCTTAGAATTACTGGTTTAATGACTTTATGTCAATTAACTTTATCTCTTTGAGCTTCAGTTTCCCTGTTTCACAAATGTTAGTAATGACTCTCTCAAAATCTTTTTTCCAGAGAGGTTAATCATTAGATCTATTACCAAATATTTCTTGTTCTTAGAGGTACAATAGAGGATTGCACTTCTGTGAGGTTTTTGTTTTTTAAGTGATGCACAACTATGTTATTTGTGATTTAAAATGAAGTTATGCAGGCCACCTCTGAATGAAAACTTTAAGAGCCAGTGTATAATTCACCACATTTTCTTCTCTCTGCTGAGTGCGTCATTATTCACCACTGCCAACCTGCTTTCCTGAGCAGGTATGCTAAGAGAATCATTTGGACATGGTGAATGACCAAGAATATATACATTTTTTTGTCTTAAGCCTCATATTTTTTATTTGTTACCACAACATACCTTTTCCTATTCTAACTAATAAAACTTTTATTAAATGAGATATAATATGTGATTTCAAATAATAGTACTTATATTTAAATGAATTCTACCTGTGTAACAGAGCTGTGACAGAATACCACATAGAATGGGTAAATTTTGGTGAGAGAAAGATTAGAAAATTTCCCAGTATATGGAGATATATATGTTTCAGAATGATAAATCCAGAGACATTAAACATAAACTTCTCACTGTTTTTTGCCTGGAACTGTTTCTTATTACTTGAATTGTTAAACGAAAGCTCAGCTAAATAAGTATAGTTTTACATGAATTTCTTAAATAATTGCTTTCATTCCAGCTTTGCCTTCCCTATGAATCAGAGAAGCAAGTCCTGGAATGATTTATTTCTTTATAAGATCATTTTTATGTATTTTAAAAACAGGCAAAACTAAATAGTTTATTGTTTAGGCACACATGTGATTGACTGATAGATTTTAGCTAGGAAAAGATAATTGTAAAATTCTGGTGAATGATTACATCTACCCATGAGTTCAGTGGTGAGTTCATGGCTGGAAATCTCTCTCTGCTTAAAGAGGCACATACACTTAGGAGTCCACTTTAAAAAAAATTCTCTGTTTTGGGCTTCTTATCGAAAGTAGTGATGCAAGGTATTATACGGTATTTTAGGAGTGTAGAGAAGAATGAACTGCAGTTTTATAATTGTAAAGAAGCCTAATCATGTGTCTTTTCTATTTCACTAAAGTTCAAATGTTTGTTTTGGTATATCAACAGCTGAAGCAGTTGGGAATTGTCATATATGCAAAAGCATCTTTCAAATTAACTGTCTTAATTACCAAAGTTAAAACCAAACATATAAATTTTCTTTTTAGTCTCTTTTCCTGTTTTTAATTTTGATTTCCATTCTCCTCATCTTCTTTTAAGAAACTTTATGGAGCCCTAGCTCATACACTGAGAACACAGCCATCTCTTATATTAATGGATAAATAATTCTCCATTTTCCAAATGAAATTGTATATTTTTGGATAAAATGAAATAATTCCAGGGACTTATATAACCTTTAAGAAGTAAAGTTAGTAAAATATTCTTTATTTTCCATAGCTATAACAAAGTGGAACTGCTGTTGACATCTGTGAAGGAACATTTTGAGATTTTAATTGTTTACATTTTTTTTATTTTGCTATTTGACAGAGCATATAAATAGCATTCTTAAGTATAGAAACGGTGTCCAGGTCTCATAGTTTCCTTTGCAAAAAATTCCATTCTCTTGAAATGCAGTATTGTTTTTGTCCTAGATAACAAATGTTGCTCCTGACACAAATGTCTATGAGTGAGGAGCCCTCATGAATTAATCTTAGTCATTTGGCTGTGGACATCAGGACAGTAAAAGTGTGGAAGGGATCTGTGATTCTGAGGAATGGCTCTCAGAGCAGGAGACAGATGCATGGCTGGTGTGTGAGTGTCTTGGAATATCAGAGGATGCATGGACTCATGGATTGTCTGGCTGTTTGCTTTTAAATTTTCATAAACTCTCTCTACATGCCTAAACTCTTTTTTGTGATTTAGATTCAGTTTTTCTTTATTGTCGAGACATCTCCTCACAGTGAATATATTCATTAGCCTTGGGCGAGAGACATAATTGATTTATATATAATTCTTATTTTCTAAAACCTTGGAGATCACAGAGACTCCAAGGAGTCTAAACTCAGGCTGCAGTCAGATAAGCAGAGCTTCTCATGGGGTTGTAATTTTATCTCTACAAGTGAGAATATACTTTTCATTCTCTGCTTCCTGTTCAATATTCCCATTAGTGAGAGTACAGGCCATCTAGTGCCTATCCTAGTTGACCTGTAAGTATACACACCTCCCCCAAAAAACTGTATTAATATTTTTTCTTGGAACTTAACAGACCAAATCCTTTTGAGGCGGGATCCAGGTCTAATTTTAGAATCTGTGGCTTATTTTTGGATTTGGAAATTTCAGCTAAGTGTAATAAACCTGTGACTACTCTCCTTTTGATCTGGTTTTGGGGCAGCCCCTTAAATGCCTGTCTGAGAAAGCTCAACACTGCTGGAAGAATTTATTGTTTGTTCCAGCCAAAACCTGACTAAAGGTGCCTGACCTATCTCTTCTTAGAGCATTTACTTTACAAAACATGCAATTGTAAATACTTTTCTGTCCCTTTGAGATACATCTTCTACAACCTAGGAAGATCATTCTCAAGGACCCTTTGAAATTTGATCATCAAGAAAGATAGTGGGGGGCTTCCCTGGTGGCGCGGTGGTTGCGCGTCTGCTTGCCAATGCAGGGGAACCGGGTTCGCGCCCCGGTCTGGGAGGATCCCACGTGCCGCGGAGCGGCTGGGCCCGTGAGCCATGGCCG
>NC_041233.1:42651038-42654858 GCF_002837175.3 Physeter macrocephalus
AAAAAAAAAAAAAAAAAAAAAAGAAAGATAGGGGCCCTGTCTCCTAGGCTCTGCTGGAGGGTAGGAGCCTGACTTTGATAAGTGCCAGTTAACAAACACAGGTGGCCTAGACACATTGGCCACCCCTTTAAAGTTCTTTGGTATTTTTCCTTTAGCATACCTCAGCATTGAAAAAGCCTCCTGCCTTTTGTTTCAGCAGACTTGAGCCCAGTTCCTGAAGTCTTTCTCCCATACTGCAGTGTCTGAATAAAATCTGTCTGGTCCTTTTTAACATGTCCAGCTTTGTTTCCTTTGACACGTTTAATGTCTGTAATTTGTCATCAGATAACAAACTCAAGATCACCAGCAGTTTTTTGTTTTGTAATATTTTTAATACTTACACTTTTAAAATATCAAGTAAATTCTAGACAAATCTTTCTAAATCTTTTCACCATATTTCTCTTCTCTCTTTTGTTCCTTCACTGTAAACCCCGGGTTTGAAAGTTGGCTTATGCCAAATTACATTTAGAGAATTATAATTAATTTATTTACTCTGTTTTAAGCAGCCAAACACCTACCCAAATATCTCTATAGAGAAACAGTATTATAAAATTAATTAACATATTTCCAGCCAAAAAAAAAAAGCTTTATTACCTAATGGCTCTTCATATTCTAAACAAACATTTTAATTTTAATTAGGCTTTAAAAAAATTTTTTAAATGTCTTAAACATGCACCCAACTTTTTGTCTTTTCAATCACTGTAATAGCTCCAGGCAAATTATTTTTCAAATAACTTAATTTCGCAAGATACTACTTTGTACAGTCAACGTATAAACCACTGATTGTTTCTAAATTTTCCTGTGCTTATGACAGCGAATATCAGAACAGGTAGCTAGTGGAACCCGGTGTATAACTATGAATCAACTGTACCAGCAATAAATGCTTTCACAGAAAATTATTCATGAAGATTTTAATGGTTTAGAAACTAAAATATCTCAGCTTCGTCCTGATTAAGAAGATGGATTTTTAATGTAGTTCACATTTTAACTAATGAGGGTTATCTCATGCATTTTAGTGTTCTAGAGAAGAGAGACTTAGTTTTAAGAGCCCAAAATATGGCATTGTTTATTTCTAACTAAAGAAATAAATGAGTCAACATTTTTCCACACTGTTAAATAAAATTTAATTATAATAAAATTATATACTATTATCTAAGACTGTATTACACACCCAATTAGATATAGTATAAATGAAGACAAAATAAAATTATGATTTTACTTTTAACCTGCTTCTTTGAGGTAGATGAGAAATTAATAGTTGAAGAAGTGAATAATAGAAGAACTTTTGTCAGATGAATTTATAGGTGTGCAAGAAGAAAATACATGTGAATCCTCAAAAGGAACTTCCACATATTTTCTCTTTATCACTTAAATATGCAGACTTAAAGCCCTGCTTTGAAAGGCTAGTGTGCCTAATGCTCAGTTATTGAGTTCAGAATATTCATTCCCCATTGCTCATAACTCATACATAATGCTGTGATAGACAGGGGCAACCCGGTAATAATTGTATGACAGCCACTAGCAAGCCACTAGCAAAAATGGATGTAATTTTATGCCTCTTTTAGCTTGAATTCCCACAATAATATCATGAGTGAACCTTTTCTCATTATTGGAGTATGTTAAAATTTAGTTGTACTGAATGTTGTTTGAGTACCTATTGACCATATAATTTTTCTTTGACTGAATGCACATGTAAATAACTGATAAAGTAATATGGAACATTATATTTCTAGTTGTTTTCTTAGAACAGGTAATATGGGTAATATGGCAGTACTTATCCACTCTAGTGATAGTTTCAGTTCCTTTAAGTCAAAATAAATTATGGAATATGACAGAAAATTGAAGAAATACAGTGAAAATTGAAGGAATACAATCAATACAATTGGTAGACAATGCACTATAAAGCTTTGTGAGTTGAGTGTATTAGACTTTTTTAATGTAAAATTATTTCTGCTTATTTTTGACCATTTGAAATTGTTTGTCTTATAGGTATTCAATCTAATCTATAAAATTAAATAATCATTATTTCCCCCACACTCCCTTATCTATCCACCTTCTACCTAATTTCTCAAGCCAAATTTTGAGAAGCAACCTGGATTTCCTTTCTCTACTAGCTCTCATATATTTATACCTATTCTGTATATTAGTTCTATTGATTCTACTCGTTAGTTCCTTTCTACATACACCTTGCTATTTTATTAGTTAACATTTTCATGTTCTATTAAAATGACAACTATAGTAGTCTTTCTGTATCCATGGGGGAATTGGTTCCAGGAGCCCCCACATATACCAAAATTCACAGATGCTCAGTCCCATAGTTGGCCCTGCATATCTGCAGTTCCACACCCAAGGATTCAACCAACCTCGGATTATGTAGTACTGTAACTATTTATTGAAGAAAATCAGTGTATAAGTGGACCCACACAATTTAAACCCATGTTTTCCAAGGGTCAACTGTACAGTGTTCTCCTAAATGATCTCACTGCCTCATTAAACTTGCACTTTTTCTTAGAGTACTCTTTTGGAAAATAAGGAAACACTAAAAAAGTAATTTTATTTTTTAATTTATTTTTAAATTTTTATTGGAGTACAGTTAATTTACAATGTTGTTACTTTCTACTGTATGGTAAAGTGAATCAGTTATACATATACATATATCCACTCTTTTTTAGATGCTATTTCCATATAAGTCATTACAGAGTATTGAGTAGAGTTCCCTGTGCTATACAGTAGGTTCTTATTAGTTATCTATTTTATATATAGTAGTGTGTATATGTCAGTTCCTATCCCCCAGTTTATCCCTCCCTCCTTTTTCCCCTTGGTAACCATAAGTTTGTTTTTTACATCCGTGACTCTATTTCTGTTTTGTAAATAAGTCCATTTGTACAATTTTTTTATCAATAGATTCCACATATAAGTGATATCCTGTGATATTTGTCTTTCTCTGTCTGATTTACTTCACTCAATGACAATCTCTAGGTCCATCAATGTCGCTGCAAATGACATTATTTTGTTCTTTTCTATGGCTGAGTAATATTCCATTGTATACATGTACCACATCTTCTTTATCCATTCCTCTGTTGATGGACACTTAGGTTGCTTCCATGTCCTGGCTATTGTAAATAGCACTGCAATGAACATTAGGGTACATGTATCTTTTTGAATCATGGTTTTCTCCAGATGTATGCCCAGGAGTGGGATTGCTAGACATATGGTAGTTCTAGTTTAAGCTCCTTAAAGAATCTCCATACTGTTCTCCATAGTGGCTGTACCAATTTACATTCCCACCAACAGTGTAGGAGGGTTCTCTTTTCTCCATACCCTCTCCAGCTTTTATCATCTGTAGATTTTTTGATGATGGCCATTCTGACTGGTGTGAAGTGATACTTCATTGTAGTTTTGATTTGCATTTCTCTAATGATTAGTAATGTTGTTGAGCATCTTTTTATGTGCCTCTAGGCCATCTGTATGTCTTCTTTGGAGAAATGTCTATTTAGATCTTCTGCCCATTTTTTGATTTTTTTTTTTTATATTGAGCTGCATGAGCTGTTTATATATTTTGGAGATTAATCCCTTGTCAGTCACTTCATTTGCAAATATATTCTCCCATTCTGTGTGTTGTCTATTCATTTTGTTTATGGTTTCCTTTGCTGTGCAAAAGGTTTTAAGTTTAATTAGGTCCTATTTGTTTATTTTTGTTTTTATTTTCATTACTCTAGGGGGGGATCAAAAAAGATCTTGCTGTGATTTATGTCAAAGAGTGTTCTGCCTATGTTTTCCT
>NC_041233.1:42656702-42667099 GCF_002837175.3 Physeter macrocephalus
AAAAAAAAAAAAAAAAAAAAAAGAAAGATAGGGGCCCTGTCTCCTAGGCTCTGCTGGAGGGTAGGAGCCTGACTTTGATAAGTGCCAGTTAACAAACACAGGTGGCCTAGACACATTGGCCACCCCTTTAAAGTTCTTTGGTATTTTTCCTTTAGCATACCTCAGCATTGAAAAAGCCTCCTGCCTTTTGTTTCAGCAGACTTGAGCCCAGTTCCTGAAGTCTTTCTCCCATACTGCAGTGTCTGAATAAAATCTGTCTGGTCCTTTTTAACATGTCCAGCTTTGTTTCCTTTGACACGTTTAATGTCTGTAATTTGTCATCAGATAACAAACTCAAGATCACCAGCAGTTTTTTGTTTTGTAATATTTTTAATACTTACACTTTTAAAATATCAAGTAAATTCTAGACAAATCTTTCTAAATCTTTTCACCATATTTCTCTTCTCTCTTTTGTTCCTTCACTGTAAACCCCGGGTTTGAAAGTTGGCTTATGCCAAATTACATTTAGAGAATTATAATTAATTTATTTACTCTGTTTTAAGCAGCCAAACACCTACCCAAATATCTCTATAGAGAAACAGTATTATAAAATTAATTAACATATTTCCAGCCAAAAAAAAAAAGCTTTATTACCTAATGGCTCTTCATATTCTAAACAAACATTTTAATTTTAATTAGGCTTTAAAAAAATTTTTTAAATGTCTTAAACATGCACCCAACTTTTTGTCTTTTCAATCACTGTAATAGCTCCAGGCAAATTATTTTTCAAATAACTTAATTTCGCAAGATACTACTTTGTACAGTCAACGTATAAACCACTGATTGTTTCTAAATTTTCCTGTGCTTATGACAGCGAATATCAGAACAGGTAGCTAGTGGAACCCGGTGTATAACTATGAATCAACTGTACCAGCAATAAATGCTTTCACAGAAAATTATTCATGAAGATTTTAATGGTTTAGAAACTAAAATATCTCAGCTTCGTCCTGATTAAGAAGATGGATTTTTAATGTAGTTCACATTTTAACTAATGAGGGTTATCTCATGCATTTTAGTGTTCTAGAGAAGAGAGACTTAGTTTTAAGAGCCCAAAATATGGCATTGTTTATTTCTAACTAAAGAAATAAATGAGTCAACATTTTTCCACACTGTTAAATAAAATTTAATTATAATAAAATTATATACTATTATCTAAGACTGTATTACACACCCAATTAGATATAGTATAAATGAAGACAAAATAAAATTATGATTTTACTTTTAACCTGCTTCTTTGAGGTAGATGAGAAATTAATAGTTGAAGAAGTGAATAATAGAAGAACTTTTGTCAGATGAATTTATAGGTGTGCAAGAAGAAAATACATGTGAATCCTCAAAAGGAACTTCCACATATTTTCTCTTTATCACTTAAATATGCAGACTTAAAGCCCTGCTTTGAAAGGCTAGTGTGCCTAATGCTCAGTTATTGAGTTCAGAATATTCATTCCCCATTGCTCATAACTCATACATAATGCTGTGATAGACAGGGGCAACCCGGTAATAATTGTATGACAGCCACTAGCAAGCCACTAGCAAAAATGGATGTAATTTTATGCCTCTTTTAGCTTGAATTCCCACAATAATATCATGAGTGAACCTTTTCTCATTATTGGAGTATGTTAAAATTTAGTTGTACTGAATGTTGTTTGAGTACCTATTGACCATATAATTTTTCTTTGACTGAATGCACATGTAAATAACTGATAAAGTAATATGGAACATTATATTTCTAGTTGTTTTCTTAGAACAGGTAATATGGGTAATATGGCAGTACTTATCCACTCTAGTGATAGTTTCAGTTCCTTTAAGTCAAAATAAATTATGGAATATGACAGAAAATTGAAGAAATACAGTGAAAATTGAAGGAATACAATCAATACAATTGGTAGACAATGCACTATAAAGCTTTGTGAGTTGAGTGTATTAGACTTTTTTAATGTAAAATTATTTCTGCTTATTTTTGACCATTTGAAATTGTTTGTCTTATAGGTATTCAATCTAATCTATAAAATTAAATAATCATTATTTCCCCCACACTCCCCTATCTATCCACCTTCTACCTAATTTCTCAAGCCAAATTTTGAGAAGCAACCTGGATTTCCTTTCTCTACTAGCTCTCATATATTTATACCTATTCTGTATATTAGTTCTATTGATTCTACTCGTTAGTTCCTTTCTACATACACCTTGCTATTTTATTAGTTAACATTTTCATGTTCTATTAAAATGACAACTATAGTAGTCTTTCTGTATCCATGGGGGAATTGGTTCCAGGAGCCCCCACATATACCAAAATTCACAGATGCTCAGTCCCATAGTTGGCCCTGCATATCTGCAGTTCCACACCCAAGGATTCAACCAACCTCGGATTATGTAGTACTGTAACTATTTATTGAAGAAAATCAGTGTATAAGTGGACCCACACAATTTAAACCCATGTTTTCCAAGGGTCAACTGTACAGTGTTCTCCTAAATGATCTCACTGCCTCATTAAACTTGCACTTTTTCTTAGAGTACTCTTTTGGAAAATAAGGAAACACTAAAAAAGTAATTTTATTTTTTAATTTATTTTTAAATTTTTATTGGAGTACAGTTAATTTACAATGTTGTTACTTTCTACTGTATGGTAAAGTGAATCAGTTATACATATACATATATCCACTCTTTTTTAGATGCTATTTCCATATAAGTCATTACAGAGTATTGAGTAGAGTTCCCTGTGCTATACAGTAGGTTCTTATTAGTTATCTATTTTATATATAGTAGTGTGTATATGTCAGTTCCTATCCCCCAGTTTATCCCTCCCTCCTTTTTCCCCTTGGTAACCATAAGTTTGTTTTTTACATCCGTGACTCTATTTCTGTTTTGTAAATAAGTCCATTTGTACAATTTTTTTATCAATAGATTCCACATATAAGTGATATCCTGTGATATTTGTCTTTCTCTGTCTGATTTACTTCACTCAATGACAATCTCTAGGTCCATCAATGTCGCTGCAAATGACATTATTTTGTTCTTTTCTATGGCTGAGTAATATTCCATTGTATACATGTACCACATCTTCTTTATCCATTCCTCTGTTGATGGACACTTAGGTTGCTTCCATGTCCTGGCTATTGTAAATAGCACTGCAATGAACATTAGGGTACATGTATCTTTTTGAATCATGGTTTTCTCCAGATGTATGCCCAGGAGTGGGATTGCTAGACATATGGTAGTTCTAGTTTAAGCTCCTTAAAGAATCTCCATACTGTTCTCCATAGTGGCTGTACCAATTTACATTCCCACCAACAGTGTAGGAGGGTTCTCTTTTCTCCATACCCTCTCCAGCTTTTATCATCTGTAGATTTTTTGATGATGGCCATTCTGACTGGTGTGAAGTGATACTTCATTGTAGTTTTGATTTGCATTTCTCTAATGATTAGTAATGTTGTTGAGCATCTTTTTATGTGCCTCTAGGCCATCTGTATGTCTTCTTTGGAGAAATGTCTATTTAGATCTTCTGCCCATTTTTTGATTTTTTTTTTTTATATTGAGCTGCATGAGCTGTTTATATATTTTGGAGATTAATCCCTTGTCAGTCACTTCATTTGCAAATATATTCTCCCATTCTGTGTGTTGTCTATTCATTTTGTTTATGGTTTCCTTTGCTGTGCAAAAGGTTTTAAGTTTAATTAGGTCCTATTTGTTTATTTTTGTTTTTATTTTCATTACTCTAGGGGGGGATCAAAAAAGATCTTGCTGTGATTTATGTCAAAGAGTGTTCTGCCTATGTTTTCCTTTAAGAGTTTCATAGTATCCGGTCTTACATTTAGGTCTTTAATCCATTTTGAGTTTATTTTTGTGTATGGTGTTAGAGAATGTTCTAATTTTAAAATGATTAAATCTTTTAGCCCAGCCTACAAAGTGCTCCATAATTCATCCTGCCTTCCTTATTCAAGCTCACCTACTCAACTTTTTCCTGATTAACAACATGCCAAACAACTTAGATTTACTGAAACAAAACATAGATTTTATGCCTCAGTATCTTACTCAGAGTTTGTCCAGTATCTTACCTGGAAATCTTCTCCTCATCCTTGAAAAACCAGCTGAAGCATCATTCTCTAGAAGCTTCTTTCCACCTTCATACCTTATAGAGTCATCCACTCTCTGATCTATATGCTCTTGGTTCACAAACTGACCTCCATACAAGGAGAGCAGAGAGAGACCCAAGAAAGAGACAGACCACTCCAGATTGGTAGGTGGCAGGATTAATAAGCAAGGGGGAACTTATACATGAGGCTTATCTTGGGTGGTTGCAAGACAAGTAGATCTTCACACCTGTCCACGAGAATCTTAACATCTATGTAGAGCCTTAACTTGGCTCAATCATGTGTACTGTCCAGATGGTCTCAAAAACACCTTACTCTCTTGAGGTTATATCCTTGGAACAGCTCCCACTGGGAGAATGGTGGGCATAACATGCATTCCAAAGACAGGGGAGGGGATGAAGAGCCTCTTGGAAAAGCCAGGGACATCAGATACCTAACTTCCCCACCACACACACCTCACCATACACACATACACACACACGTACACGCGTAAACTTCCTCCAGTAGAAACACACAGCATTGGCCCTGACCCCTATATACCCCCTTACAAACATAAAGAGTAATCTATCTCTTTTCAACAGAAAGATTATAATATTCTCCTTTTTCCTCTACATATGTTGCCTAGCCCTCTGCACAGGATCTTATCCTTATTTAGTCTAAATAATTTACCTTATAAGAAGGACTAGTGACTCAGTAAACAAATGATCACATAGAAAACTTAAATCCTCATTCCACACTAATGACTCTAACTTTCAGAGTTCAAAATGACTCCCCTTATGCAAGTGAAAAAACTATATCTCCTTTCTCTTTCCCTTACAGCACTTGACACCATCAACCAATTCCTTTCTCTAATTTCACTTCTCCTTGGTTGTACCTGTTCTTTTCTTAAGGAATACTCCTTCCCTTCTCCTTCCCTCCCCCTACATTTTAGCATTCATTAAGTTTTCTGAGTGAATCTTCATTTATTGAGTCATCAGTCTTTCTTATAGGGTAGGTGATTCCAGGTAAGAAAGGATGAGATTGCTCAGAGAAGATTGGGATTTGAGGAGAAAAGATAAGAAGTTTGAAAACAAAAACAATGCTTAAGGACTGTACTCTTAAAAAGAAAAGATTCTTATTTTTAGGTTAAAAGTAAGAAAAATGGTTAGGGAATGAGTTTTCACAGGCAGAGAAAATAGAAGATATTGACAATTTTTTTCATTTCTGGATAAGGTAGGTGGGATTACCTACTTAAAATGTCTGACTTTAGGCAGATAAGAGAACTCAGAAAAATAGGTCTCTATGAACTTCATATTTTGTGAAGTCCTAGTAAACTTATTGTTTGCATATATCATATTGATATTCTCTTATAAAGTAAACTTTTCTTACAAAATAATCTTGGAGAGATATGCAGAGATCAACATATTTAATAAATTGAAACACGTATGCACTGGGGAGGATTTTTTAATTAATAATAGTAATTATTGCTGCTAGCACAGGTTTGGAAGGTCTCTAATCGATAGATGTTCATTTATTTGAAATAAAAGAATCCTAGCATTAATGCATTTTAAGATGAATGTTGTTTTTGTTATATAAATAATTACAGCCAAATTTAGCCTTTATGGGTGAATCAGATTTATGTCCACAAGGTTTATTTAAAGTAAACTACAACTGTATTACTTAAATAATAATTTTCCCTCCTACACAGTAAACCTTAGGGAACAGGTTATACTTAAATCTGCTATTGTGGTGTTCTCCAAAGAGGAATGTATTTTCTCATCATTAAAATTTTAAAGACTGGATATTTTTATTCTTACTCATTCAAAAAACAGTATTAGATTTTTATATTACTATATTTTTTAGGAAAGCATGGTAGGGTGTTTTATGAACAGTCTTCCAGTAGCAGGAAACAATAGAAGCATCATATGGATAATATTTCCCTTGGAATGACAATGTCATTAGTGTAGACTGCTTCTTTGTCTTTTGCAAACAGAATTCTATTCAAAATACAGGCAATCCTACAGGATATGTAGGAGAAATATATATATAATAATTTTATAAAAAAAGCTATTCTGTTATGATTGTTCTAATTATATACTAGTAAGAACAATTTCTGCCTTAATTTCTCAGTGGCATCTATCATAAAATGTAGTTTTCAGCTTTCCTGAGAAAGCAGACAATGATGACATTCAAAGATTTAAATGTGCTGATACAGGCCTCTTTCTGAAGGTTCCCTGACCTACTCATTGTCCTTGACTTTCACAGAAGAGTAAAAGGAATCAATTTTAGAACCCAACCCATATAATTTGTTTTATATCACCATTTTCCCTAAAAGATTTATTTTGGCTCAGTTTATAAGACTAGAAATACCAGAATTCTTTCATCACTCTAATTCCCACCTAATAGAATAAATCCATTGTTTCAGATTTTTCCTATATGGTATGTCATAGTAATGTAGCAAGATGCATATTTTTATCAAACTTTGCCTCAATAACTTTCCCATTATTCTATAATTATATCATAGGTTCATAATATGATTTTTCCCACAATATATACAAATCTATGCATATCCAAATTAATGTCCTAGATCAAGGGTCAGCAAACATTTTCTATAAAGACCAGAGAGTAAATAATTTGCTTTGGGGTCCAGATTGCCTCAGTTGCAACTATTCTACTCTGTCATTGTAGCATGAAAAACATCACCAATATGTAAAGAAATGGACAAGACTGTGAACATTGAAATTTGACATTTATATAATTTTCACATGTCAATAAATAGTATTCTTCCTTTGAATTTTTCTCATTTTAAAAATGTAAAAATCCTTCTTATCCTATTGATTGTGCAAAAATCAGATTTGTCCAGTGGGCATTTGTTTGCTCACCCTGTCCTAGATGGCACAATCAGCAAACCTACTCTTAGAAGTCCAGTCACAGCTTTAGAAGGATACAAATTTAGAAATGTAGAAGAATACAAAGATAAAGTAGGAGAATACTGTAAACTTGTTCCACACAGCAATGGCTCCAAAATTTCCATGAAGGGAAGAGCCTTAATTGTGTCAATCTAGAAAATCAAACATGGAAATCTACTTAGTGAAGGAGTATAATGGTATTAACGGCAGCTAGATCCTTGTTTTGGAGTCACTTTTACAAAGTAAGCATACTTATTTACTTAGATCCTATGTTTGTTGAAGCTCTCTTTGGTTGAGGCCAATCCCTCTTCCTCATCATCCTTGGCCCCCATCATTCCCCACTCCAAGTACTTACTTGAACATGATCAATCTGTTACAAGAGTACACAAGAAAGGAAAACTAAGGGGAAAACTGTGTATTTCTCGTTTCATTATATGTAATAATTGTGTTAAATTCCTCAACCTTCAAGACTTATCTCAGTGCCACTATGAAACCATCCCTGTTTCTCTTTAATTTTTTCTCTTAACCCAATCCATGAATCATCAACCCTCCTTCCTTTAAATATTTAAAAGTTTTTGGTCCTTATTAACAGATGCTAATTAGCAGTCTGCCATGCAAGAGAGTCGAGGACTTTTTATTTTAAGTCTCTTTAAATGCATAGATTCTGAGGAGATAGGACCCATCTTAGTATTCTCACGAGTTTCTCCAGGAGAGGGCTTCATTTTTCATTGTCGTTAAACACTGTATTTTTTAACTGAATTCTACCTGTAAGATAAAATGTGAAATTTTTTCAGGCTCTTAACTATTAATTTTGAAGATCAGTGCTTGGATTTCTTTTCTCTATGCAAAAGGGAACATTTCATTAAAAATAGTAGTAATAATTAAAAGTGATCAAAGTCTTTTTAAATTTTCATATTAAATATTTCCTTTTATTAAAAATAACCATTTGATATTTTGATATCTTCCTGTAATACCCTTTTATCTACAGATTTCTTTTTCATGTAGAATAACATGCTACTGATATTTCCATACAAAACAACCTCTGTGTATCTTCATATACAATTCCTTTAGAATGAGGCTATTTTAACACAAAAGACCTGAGGGTTTTTTTTTTTAATTTTGTTAAGGCACATGCTTTTATAATGATAATTCAGCATAACCATGTATTCTAATTGTAGAAATAGATAACATGAGGCAACTCATGATTTTGCCCAGTCCACATCTGCATGTATGCACACACATGCTCAAGTGGATAAAATTTATGTTATTAGAATATATATGTTTATTTACATACAGGGATAGCCAATGAAATTATATTAATGATAATCATCATAATCATAGTAATACATTTTTAAAATTATTTCTCTGTGCCAGACATTATGTTATGTACTATACTTGCATTTTCTTCTTTGGTACTCCCAATAATCTTGTTGATGAAACATAACTTCATAATCATTGCTTCATTGCCATTAGGAATGACTTTACCTGAAATATTTCCCTTGTTCTTCCTCACAATATACATTCTAGCATGAGGCTAGCTGGCCATGAATATCTGTATACAGGAAATGTACAAAATGAGGAAAAATCTGAACTCAATAGGATATTATTATAACCTAAATATCACTTTATGAAGAATAGGTATGATCATTGCTCCAGCCAAACCGATACTTATGCTGTTATTTTGATAAATACATTTCAACCTCAAAAACTCATGTATTTTGTTAATATACATAATCTGCCTATAGCAAAACTAGAGATATCAAGATATATGTTACCTCTTCTCATATTATGCTAAGATGTCAGGAGTTTCCCATATTTATACTGGGAAATAGCTTATACAGATGAACTCTTGATCTTTTCATACGTCCTGAAAACTCAAAGTTAGAGTTGGGCTGAAAACTCTCATTTCAGATGCTTATTTAGATGATCTATAGCCCTTCTAGCTCCCCATCCTTTTTTTTCTCCTTCCCTTCTTCTTCTTGTTTTTCTCTTAATTCTGCTTTATTATCAACAATGGCAAGTTACATTGTATAGTGCATTGCTTATCAGTGACATAGGTTTATAATCTTAGACCATTCATAACTTCCATCAAATATTCATGTTTTTAAACTTGCAGTGAAATTGAATTTGCATTACTGATGTATCCTTATGAACTAAGTTTTCTTTATTATGCTGAATTTTCTTATTTTGGAGGGGGATTAACAAAAACTAAAATTTAATTATTTAAAAAACATAAATTTGACATACCACTGCCAAATCTGTTTAAGAATGTCAAAAGTGAGGGAAGACAAAAACCAAAGGGGAAATAACTCTAGACACAAAATATCATAAATGCCAATAAACTTGAAAACTCAGATGAAGTGAAAAATTTCTGGGAAACCATCAAATACCAATATTAGCCTGAGAAAAAAAAATAGAAAAATTGAATAATCTAATAAGTATTCAAAAAATCTAAATGACAATTTCCCATATATACAAAAAAAAGAGAGCCTAGATGATTTTAGTGGTAACATTTTACCAAATCTTTAAAGAAAAGATAAATATTATCTCATACAGGTTTTTTTTTCTTTTTTAATATTTGAATTTTATTTTATTTATTTTTTTATACAGCAGGTTCTTATTAGTCATCAATTGTCTACACATCAGTGTATACATATCAATCCCAATTGCCCAATTCATCACACCCCCACCCCCACCCCCCTGCGGCTTTCCCCGCTTGGTCTCCAAGTTTGTTCTCTACATCTGTGTCTCAATTTCTGCCCTGCAAACCGGTTCATATGTACCATTTTTCTAGGTCCCATATATGCATTAATATGTGATATTTGTTTTTCTCTTTTTGACTTACTTCACTCTGTATGACAGTCTCAAGATTCATCCATGTCTCTACAAATGACCCAATTCCATTCCTTTATATGACTGAGTAATATTCCATTGTATATATGTACCACTTCTTCTTTATCCATTCATCTTTGATGGGCATTGAGGTTGCTTCCATGACCTGGCTATTGTAATTAGTGATGCAATGAACATTGGGGTGGATGTGTCTTTTTGAATTATGGTTTTCTCTGGGTACATGCCCAGTAGTGGGATTGCTGGGTCATATGGTAATTCTATTTTTAGTTTTTTAAGGAACCTCCATACTGTTCTCCATAGTGGCTGTATCAATTTACATTCCCACCAACAGTGCAAGAGGGTTCCCTTTTCTCCACACCCCCTCCAGCATTTATTGTTTGTAGATTTTTTGATGATGGCCATTCTGACCGGTGTGAGATGATATCTCATTGTAGTTTTGATTTGCATTTCTCTAATGATTAATGATGTTGAGCATTCTTTCATGTGTTTGTTGGCAATCTGTACATCTTCTTTGGAGAAATGTCTA
>NC_041233.1:42667202-42669867 GCF_002837175.3 Physeter macrocephalus
CCCATTTGTTTATATTTGTTTTTATTTCCATTACTCTAGGAGGTGGATCAAAAAAGATCTTGCTGTGATTTATGTCAGTGTTCTTCCTATGTTTTCCTCTAAGAGTTTTATAGTGTCTGGTCCTACATTTAGGTCTCTAATCCATTTTGAGTTTACTTTTGTGTATGGTGTTAGGGAGTGTTCTAATTTCATTCTTTTACATGTACCTGTCCAGTTTTCCCAGCACCACTTATTGAAGAGACTGTCTTTTCTCCATTGTATATCCTTACCTCCTTTGTCATAGATTAGTTGGCCATACGTATGTGGGTTTACCTCTGGGCTTTCTGTCTTGTTCCATTGATCTATGTTTCTGTTTCTGTGCCAGTACCATATTGTCTTGATTACTGTAGCTTTGTAGTATAGTCTGAAGTCAGGGAGTCTGATTCCTCCAGCTCCGCCTTTTCCCCTCAAGACTGCTTTGGCTATTTGGGGTCATTTGTGTCTCCATAAAAATTTTAAGATTTTTGTTCCAGTTCTGTAAAAAATGCCATTGGTAATTTGATGGGATTGCATTGAATCTGTAGATTGCTTTGGGTAGTATAGTCATTTTCACAGTATTCATTCTTCCAATCCAAGAACATGGTATATCTCTCCATCTGCTGGTATCATCTTTAATTTCTTTCATCAGTGTCTTATAGTTTTCTGCATACAGGTCTTTTGTCTCCCTAGGTAGGTTTATTACTAGGTATTTTATTCTTTTTGTTTCAGTGGTGAATGGGAGTGTTTCCTTAATTTCTCTTTCAGATTTTTCATGATAAGTGTATAGGAATGCAAGAGATTTCTGTGGATTAATTTTGTGTCATGCAACTTTACCAAATTCATTGATTAACTCTAGTAGTTTTTTGGTGGCATCTTTAGGATTCTCTATGTATAGTATCATGTCATCTGCACACAGTGACAGTTTTACTGCTTTTCCAGTTTGTATTGCTTTTATTTATTTTTCTTCTCTGATTGACGTGGCTAGCACTTCCAAACCTATGTTGAAAAATAGTGGTGAGAGTGGACATCCTTGTCTTGTTCCTGATCTTAAAGGAAATGCTTTCAGTTTTTTACCATTGAGAATGACGTTTTCTGTGGTTTTGTCATATATGGCCTTTATTATGTTGAGGTAGATTCCCTCTATGCCCACTTTCTGGAGAGTTTTTATCATAAATCGGTGTTGAATTTTGTCAAAAGCTTTTTCTTCATCTATTAAGATGATCATATGGTTTTTATTCTTCAGTATGTTAATATGGTATATCACATTGATTGATTTGCGTATATTGAAGAATCCTTGCATCCCTGGGATAAATCCCACTTGATCATGGTGTATGATCCTTTTAATGTGTTGTTGGATAATGTTTGCTAGTATTTTGTTGAGTATTTTTGCATCTATATTCATCAGTGATATTGGTCTGTAATTTTCTTTTTTTTGTAGTGTCTTTGTCTGGTTTTGATATCAGGGTGATGGTGGCCTCAGAATGAGTTTGGGAGTGTTCCTTCCTCTGCAATTTTTTGGAAGAGTTGAGAAGGATGGGTGTTAGCTCTTCTCTAAATGTTTGATAGATCTCACTTGTGAAGCCATCTGGACTTTTGTTTGTTGGAAGAGTTTTAATCACAGTTTCAATTTCATGACTTGTGATTGGTCTGTTCTTATTTTCTATTTCTTCCTGGTTCAGTCTTGGAAGGTTTTACCTTTCTAAGAATTTCTCCATTTCTTGCAGGTTTTCCATTTTATTGGCATAGAGTTGCTTGTAGTAGTCTCTTAGAATGCTTTGTATTACTGCAGTGTCTGTTGTAACTTCTTTTTCATTTCTAATTTTATTGATTTGAGTCCTCTCCCTCTTTTTCGTGATGAGTCTGGCTACTGGTTTATCAATTTTGTTTATCTTCTCAAAGAACCAGCTTTTAGTTTTATTGATCCTTGCTACTGTTTTCTTTGTTTCTATTTCATTTATTTCTGCTCTGATCTTTATGATCTCTTTCCTTCTGCTAACTTTGGGTTTTGTTTGTTCTTCTTTCTCTAGTTCCTTTAGGTGTAAGGTTAGATTGTTTATTTGATTTTCCTGTTTCTTGAGGTAGACTTATATAGCTATAAACTTCCCTCTTAGAACTTCTCTTGCTGCATCCCATAGGTTTTGGATCATTGTGTTTTCATTGTCATTTGTCTCTAGATATTTTTTGCTTTCCTCTTTGATTTCTTCAGTGATCTCCTGGTTGTTTAGTAACGTATTGTTTAGCCTCCATGTGTTTGCGTTTTTTATGATTTTTTTCCCTCTAATTCATTTCTAATCTCATAGCATTGTGGTCAGAAAAGATGCTTGATATGATTTCAATTTTCTTAAATTTACTTAGGCTTGACTTGTGACTCAGGATGTGATCTATCCTGGAGAATGTTCCATGTGCCCTTGAGAAGAAAGTGTAATCTGTTGTTTTTGGATGGAATGTCCTATATATATCAATTAAATCTCTCTGGTCTATTGTGTCATTGAAAGCTTCTGTTTCCTTATTTATTTTCATTTTGGATGATCTGTCCATTGGTGTAAGTGAGGTGTTAAAGTCCCCCACTATTAAAGTGTTACTGTCGATTTCCTCTTTTATAGCTGTTAGCAGTTGCCTTATGTATTGAGGTGCTCCTATGTTGGGT
>NC_041233.1:42669877-42703173 GCF_002837175.3 Physeter macrocephalus
ACGTCCCCCACTATTATTGTGTTACTGTCAATTTCCTCTTTTATAGCTGTTAGCAGTTGCCTTATGTATTGAGGTGCTCCTATGTTGGGTACATATATATTTATAATTGTTCTGTCTTCTTCTTGGATTGATCCCTTTATCATTATGTAGTGTCATTCCTTGTCTCTTGTAATATTTTTTATTTTAAAGTCTATTTTATCTGATAAGAGTATTGCTACTCCAGCTTTCTTTTGATTTCCATTTGCATGGAATATCTTTTTCCATCCCCTCACTTTCAGTCTGAATGTGTCCCTAGGTCTGAGGTGGGTCTCTTGTAGACAGCATATATATGGGTCTTGTTTTTGTATCCATTCAGCAAGCCTGTGTCTTTGGTTGGAGCATTTAACCCATTCACGTTTAACGTAATTATCGATATGTATGTTTCTCTGAGCATTTTCTTAATTGTTTTGAGTTTGTTTTTCTAGGTCCTTTTCTTCTCTTGTGTTTCCCACTTAGAGAAGTTCCTTTAGCATTTGTTGTAGAGCTGGTTTGGTGGTGCTGAATTCTCTTAGCTTTTGCTTGTCTGTGAAGCTTTTGATTTCTCCATCGAATCTGAATGAGATCCTTTCCTTCCAGGTTATATTGTTTGTACGTTCTTCCCTTTCATCGCTTTAAGTATATCATACCACTCCCTTCTGGCTTGTAGAGTTTCTGCTGAGAAATCAGTTGTTAACCTTATGGGAGTTCCCTTGTATATTATTTGTCATTTTTCCCTTGCTACTTTCAATAATTTTTCTTTGTCTTTAATTTTGCCAATTTGATTACTATGTGTCTAGGTGTGTTTCTCCTTGGGTTTATCCTCCATGGGACTTGCTGCGCTTCCTGGACTTGGTGGCTATTTCCTTTCCCATGTTAGGGAAGTTTTCGAGTATAATCTCTTCCAGTATTTTCTCGGGTCCTTTCTCTCTCTCTTTTCCTTCTGGGACCCCTATAATGTGAATGTTGTTGCGTTTAATGTTGTTCCAGAGGTCTCTTAGGTTGTCTTCATTTCTTTTCATTCTTTTTTCTTTAGTCTGTTCTGCAGCAGTGAATTCCACCATTCTATCTTCCAAGTCACTTATCCGTTCTTCTGCCTCAGTTATTCTGCTATTGATTCCTTCTCGGTAGTTTTCATTTCAGTTATTGTATTGTTCATCTGTTTGTTTGTTCTTTAATTCTTCTAGGGCTTTGTTATACATTTCTTGCATCTTCTCGATCTTTGCCTCCATTCTTTTTTCCAAGGTCCTGGATCATCTTCACTATCATCATTCTGAATTCTTTTTCTGACAGCTTGCCTATCTCCACTTCATTTAGTTGTTTTTCTGGGGTTTTATCTTGTTCCTTCATCTGGTACAAAGCCCTCTGCCTTTTCATCTTGTCTATCTTTCTGTGAATGTGCTTTTTGTTCCACAGGCTGCAGGATTGTATTTCTTGCTTCTGCTGTCTGCCCTCTGGTGGATGAGGCTATCTAAGAGGTTTGTGCAAGTTTCTTGATGGAGGGACTGGTGGTGGGTAGAGCTGACTGTTGCTCTGGTGGGCAGAGCTCAGTAAAACCTTAATCTGCTTGACTGCTGATCCGTGGGGCTGGGTTCCCTCCCTGTTGGTTGTTTGGCCTGAGGCAACCCAACCCTGGAGGCTACCTGGGCTCTTTGGTGGGGCTAACAGCAGACTCTGGGAGGGCTCACGCCAAGGAGTGCTTCCCAGAACTTCTGCTGCCAGTGTTCTTGTCCCCATGGTGAGCCACACACGCACACACCCGCCTCTGCAGGATACCTTCCAACACTAGTAGGTAGGTCTTGTTTAGTATCCTATGGGGTCACTGCTCCTTCCCCTGGGTCTGGATGCACATACTACGTTGTATGTACCCTCCAAGAGTGGAGTTTCTGTTTCCCCCAGTCCTGTCGAAGTCCTGCATTCAAATCCTACTAGGCTTCAAAGTCTGATTCTCTAGGAATTCCTCCTCCCCTTGCCTGACCCCCAGGTTCAGAAGCCTGACGTGGGGTTCTGAACCTTCACTCCAGTGGGTGGACTTCTGTGGTATAAGTGTTCTCCAGTTTGTGAGTCACCCATCCAGTAGTTATGGGATTTGATTTTACTGTGATTGCACCCCTCCCACAGTCTCATTTTGGCTTCTCCTTTGTCTTTGGATGTAGGGTATCTTTTTTGGTGAGTTCCAGTGTCTTCCTGTTGATGGTTGTCAGCAGCTAGTTGTAATTCTGGTGTTCTCACAAGAGGGAGTGAGAGCACATCCTTCTACTCCGCCATCTTGGGGAGATAATCTTTATGCTGAATTTAAACAAACTATAGGTCTAGAATGCCATTTTACAAATATATACCTGTAAATTACCAGTTTTATGAGTAAAAATGAGAATCCAAGAAACATTGAAAGTAAGAATGAAAACTATAATGCAATAAAAGTAGGCTTCATGCATCTGAACACACATTAAGGTCATCTAGCTAAGCTTGTTATATATATATAGATCCCTTAGGTTCCTGTCCCTGGATTCCAGTGAGTCTACATGGGGTTCAGAATCTCCATTTAAACAAGTGTCTTTCATGGCTAATCTATGGATCAGTGTTGAGGAGGCTGTGAGTCCAGTTATATAATTCCAAACATTTACTTTGTATTAAAATTAAGTAAATATACTTATTTAAAAATCCATATTTCTGTGCCCAAGCAAAAATATTCAATTCTATAAATCTGGAGTGGTATTCAGAAACACATTTTAACAAATGCACCAGGAGATTCCACTATTGGGAATCCATAGACATACTCTGACAAATAGGCTTATTCATTAGGACACACTTAGACTTTTACTCAGTCTCAACCATATTAAAATTAAAGGTTTCCCCAAGAAGAAGTTCTATGATTTCACACATTTAAAAGATTATTGTTTATATAGGAATATTTCCTTTATTATTGACTTAATTTTGCATAGGAAATTTAAGGAGAGTTGCTCTTTCTCAGTGTTCTTTCTATTCTTTCCAATTTTTTATTGTGTCCACAAAGCTCTCCTTCACACTTCCCTTTTGTATTATAATTCCTTTAACACAGGATCAAATACTGGAATCCTTGAAGTTAATTCTACCTATAGACATAGGTTTTTAAAATTTTTTAACATCTTTATTGGAGTATAATTGCTTTACAATGGTGTGTTAGTTTCAGCTTTATAACAAAGTGAATCAGTTATACGTATACATATATCCCCATATCTCTTCCCTCTTGCGTCTCCCCGCCTCTCCCCCTCCCTACCCCACCCTTCTAGATGGTCACAAAGCACCGAGCTGATCTCCCTGTGCTATGTGGCTGCGTCCCACTAGCTATCTATTTTACATTTGGTAGTGTGTATATGTCCATGCCACTCTCTCACTTTGTCCCAGCTTACCCTTCCCCCCCCCATGTCCTCAAGTCCATTCTCTAGTAGGTCTGCATCTTTATTCCCGTCTTGCCCCTAGGTTCTTCATGCTTTAGGATTTTTAAATTTTTATTTTTAAAGTTTTGCCTATTCAGTGTTTAATTGAACCAACCATTAAAACCTTTGCACACACACAAAAATTCTAGCTTTATTTCCCCTCTTAAAAAATATGAGATAATTTGGCAATGCTGAGCCTGTAGTTGTATATGGCAATAATTTATGAGTAGAATTCATCAGCTTTAAATAGAGTGTGATATATCTAGTTACCATGATCTCTACCACTCCTTGTAATTTCTCTGGCACTGAGACCAAATATCCAAGGCCATTTTTCATTGGGAATATTTTTTTATTATTGAGAAACTACTCTCTATACTCATGTTTCTATAAAAAATCATAGGCCATAAAACTGGGCAGAAAAGGCTGCATATTTCAAGATAGATGAGGGAGACAATTTTTTATAAAAGTAACAATATTTTATATGTTTATTTTATAGACCTGAAATGCTTCACACATTTTGTTACCAAAGGCATCTGAGTTTGTAAATCCTGGTTTATATATGTTCTCTCTCACTAGAATGAAAGTCTGTGATGTTTTTATGCAGACTCAGATTATCTCTTATTCATCTTGGTGCCCCAAGCATCAAGCTAACTATGAAGTACCTGGCTTAGAATAGATGTACATATTGTGTTTCACTGATTAATATCATTGTTTTTTAAACTTTTAATTAACATTATAGATTGCCTAAGTCCAATTATTTTATTATTTCATGGCCATATTTTCCAATATATTGCACACCTCTTAGACTGTATTTAGAATGTTCTACTCTTTCTAGTCCTTATCCCATTCCATAATTTCCACATATTTTTAAATTAAAGGCACACAAATTAAAAACAAAACTAAGTCCAGTATACTTCCACATGAAACAGTGTATCAAGCACATAAAAGTTACCTCATGTTCCACATACTCTACCCTTATGGCTACCAATAGAAATCACCTACCTCCCATTTTCTACTTTAGATACTCAATTTGTAGTACTTTACCACTTACCTAGTGCAAGTTTATTCTCACTTCATTCATATTATCTAATTACTCACTGAATGCATGACTTATTCTTTTAGATAATAGCCACCTTCCAGTGTACTTTTATCCATACCTTTAGCAGGCATGGTGAACACTTAGAAAACACTGTGTGAATGGATAAATATATATCTGGCACCCAATAAAAAATTAATTAAAATCCAAGCCCAAGTGAGCAATAGCAAAAACTATCACCATTTTCTGAGTACTTATATGTTAGGCATGAGAAATTTCTGCACAATGTCTCATTTGATCCTCACTACAACTCCTTGAAATGATTATTTCTCTTTTACTGAGGAGAAAAAAAAAACACAGATTCAAGGAAAAGGTAATGACTGTCCGAGCCAGGAATGGAATGGCAGACTCTTAGACCGTAAACACTTGGCCCCTAGTACTCTGCAGTGTGACTTGGCCTCCTGGTGGTAATGCCTGTGGAAAAGCATGAAGGAGGTCAGAAGACACCAGGAGAAAGTGGAGGGATGAGAAGAGACCCCTGACAGGATGTTCATTTGTAGAGACAGAGCATTTCATCAGTGCTCATTCTGTTTAAAGCTTTAATATTTAGGTCAGATAGTGCCAAGTAAAATGGGAGTGTAAAATCATCGTTTTGTGGTTATTTTGTTCATGAAAAGTATTGAAGTTTAAATTGCTTAAAACTTCCAAATGGATAAAATTTTGACTTTGAAAAGCCTTAAAATTTAAGCTATTAAAATTTCTTTAAAGAGCAATAGTGCCTTAATAAAAATTTCTTAAAAGTGAATAAAACTTTCTACATTTCCAACAGCTTTTACATATATTTTTTAAATTCTGGGAAGAAGCAGATAGCATAGATTTGCTGCTGGCAGGAAGCTGTGAAATGCTTGAATGACCCAACAGATGGTAAAACTCAAAATCTCTTTTGACCTCATAGCCCCACAGGCTAGTGATGCCTCAGTATTTTTTTAGTGACATTTGAGATATTTCAAGAATTGTTTTCTGTTATAATAATACATAGTTACAGTAATATACATATAGTTGTATATTACTCTGTGTGTTGCTATATACCGCTCACTAATTCTCGTGCCAACGTCTTGTTATCCACTTTGTCTTTATGTATTGTTAGCATAGTTATCTTTATTTAAAAAATTCCATCCTTCTTAAGAAAAAATAAGCTGATAACTGTTTAAAAACCATATAATCTTAAAGTTGGGAGTAGTCCTGGATTTTCTTATCTTTCCCATTGTAGGACTAATTTTTGCAATATTTATAGAAAGTCACTTAAGGTTGAGGCACTCACAAACTCATTTGTAAATCTGGATTGTTGGCATTTTTCTGCAGGACAGTTGCCAATAATCAATCAAGCCATTTTCCTCTCCTGTATCTTATTTTTGAGGGGGGTGGTGCATGGTCAGAATAAAACTCCTGCTTGTCTTCTTTCCTTTTAATCCTAGTTGAACTATGTTAATCTGCTGAAACATATATTAAAATTATCACAAATTTGCTCAGTTAGGTATCTTCTCAGATTATTTTAGAAAGCATCATACAGAGAGACTCTCACCTATAGTACTACATATTTATCCCAGACTCAATTACCTTGTGTGTGTGTGTGAGAGAGAGAGAGAGCAAGAGAGAGACAGGCAGACAGGGACAGAGAGACTGACTGGAGCTGTATATTTCTTCTTGAAATTGTGGTAGCACATTTCCCTCTTACTTATGCCACAAAGTAAATCACATTTGCTGTGAAATCATTGTTATACCACAAAAATAGACTTCTCAGAAAATAGTCTTTCTTTTTCCTTGTTCACATACTCCACAGATTTTAAACTTTGCCTTTAGGAGGTGGTAAACTTTCTTCTTCTTGAACTGACTGTGCTTTAGGGACATAGCAATTCCATGTTTACCTAAAACAAGCAATACAAAATATAAATATTGTTTCTAGCTTTAAATCAGTATTTTTGTCTGATCATCTGCATTTCCTTAGTTTTCCCAAATATTTTGACTTCTTTAAATAAAAATGTAAAATTATACCACACCTTTTACATGTTTAAAGTGTAATTAAAGGAAAATATACACTTTTTGTCCAATAGTGGTATTTTTATGTAACTGAGGAACATATAAGAAGCTAAAAAAGTTTTAAATAGATTCATTTGATTTTTAAGTATCTGCTGCCATTTTTAAGGATGCAACTAAGAGTAAATAAATAAATATTATTTCCAGGGGACTTTGTTAATTGCTAAGTAGGATTAAATCCTTAACATAGAAATCTGATCATTTTGCATAGAACAGGCATTCTAGTTAAAGAATAAATAAATATATATTCTTCATTGACTTATTTAATTAATTTGTATGACCAACATTATTCTAGATATTAGGGATAGAGCAATGAATCTGACAAAATCTTCTGCCCTTTTGGGGCCAAAGAGCTGGAGTTTCATTTATTATTCTACAATGTGTTTGTCTATTTATGCAATTGCCTTTGAGGGTCAGAAAATTATTGCTAAATAGAAATATTAAAAACATGAATATCAAGATGGACATTGCAAAGTAAATCTAATTAATAGCAATAAGAAACTTGCTTAGAACTCATAATAGGCTTTTATTCTGTATAAATGAATACTTTAAAGCCCATCTCAGTACAACTTTTGCCAAACTGTTAGGTCGTACCATACATAATATTACAGTGTACTTCTGCAACCAGTTTTATTTACCTCACAGAAGTTAAGTTAAAGGCAAAAAATTCATCTTATACTTTAGAACATAAAAAGAAACACAATCTATATATTTTGTTGTTTGTTTTCCAAGTTTTTAAATTATGATTTTGTCTAAAGATTGCTCTCAGACAGTATCATTTATCCCCCCAGCCCAACTTGTTCTAAAATTATTCTAGCTAAATAGTCATTTTATTTGAAGGAAGAATAATAGTCATTTTATTTGAAGGAAGAACAATAATTAGAAGTTTAACAATGCAAAGAGAAGAGTAGTTTTTCTGTTTTGTTGGTGAATAGCTGAGTTTAAGTACTTTTTCCCACACTACTCTCTTTAATACCAATTTATTTTAATAAATTAATAGAGCTTTAGAAATATATCCCTTCTTTCTTTTATTTAAAATTTTTATTGGAGTATAGTTGATTTACATCCCTTATTTCATTATACACAAAAGGCCTTCACAAGGTAGTTATTTTTTGCTAAACAGGATTTTTTATTTTATTTCATTTGTTCATTTTATTTCATTTTTTGCCTATTCTGCTTTAGGAATTATGTAATTCTTCATCTCTGTTTAAAAAGTGATTGTTTTTAAACAAGATGATGTTCCCGCTCTTCCAAAGCCACTAGAGCCACTGCATAGAAACAGCCAAAGTGTTTTAAGACCTGTACACCTTAAGAAAAGAAATTTAATAAAGGAATGGAATATTACTCAGCCATAAAAAGGAATGAAACTGTGTCATTTGTAGAGACATGGATGGATCTAGAGACTATCATACAGAGTAAAGTAAGTCAGAAAGAGAAAAATCAATATTGTATATTAACACATATGTGGAATCTAAAAAATCAGTACCGATGAACTGGTGTGCAAGGCAGAAATAGAGACACAGATGTGGAGAGCAAATGTATGGATGCCAAGAGGGGAAAGTGGTGGAGGGGGTGGTGGTGGGATGAATTGGGAGATTGGGATTGACATATATACACTAATATGTATAAAATAGATAACTAATAAGAACCTGCTGTATAAAAAAATTAATTAAATTTTTAAAAATTTAATAAAGGAAGATGGAATTTATTTTTATTGATTTTAGGTTTTGTGTTTGTTTTTGTGGTTGTTTATACCTTTAGGAAAGTAGAATACTATAGAAGAGGGACATGAAGAAGAGAGATTATTAATCATATAATACCTTCTTTGGTCATTTTCTTCTTACTCTCCTCTTTATCATTGGAGAAAGTTTTAAGCACAAAAGGAGTAGGAATGTGGCTAATCTAGGGAGGCTGATGGCAAATACACAAACTAAGATGCTGATTTATTAGGCTAGCTAGGCTATTCATAAATCTGCTTTGAGTATAGTCTGGATTGCTGCTAAAGTGCTTGGATTAAATGCAGAGTAATTAAAACTTTATTTGTTTGCTCTCCTACATTTATTTCATTGTCTCTTCAGATACCCAACTGCCTCCTGTGATCTATCACTGTGCAAAAGGTCTAGACCCCTCAAACTCTCTTCTCATTAACATATTTGTTCCTCATTCGCTAGTGTGCCATCATCTCAGCTTACAGAGTCAGCTGTTGATCTAATTATTTTGGCAAAATAATTTTCCCAAGTTATGAATAAGCTACATGTCTAATGGTAATTTTTATTTTAAAGATGACTTTTGAAGTATATGCTAACAGAATTCTAAAGTAATCAGAGAAGATAGTTTTGAGGATAAGTTCTTCTGTATCCTTTGTTTCTATTTCAGTCACTCTCATTCCTTTGACTTAAATTACCTAGAATTTTTTTTAAAAACATAAAAACATCAATATTCCTGATACATATCATCACTTCCTTGCTAATGTTTGCAAAGGGACCCCCATAGTGTCTAAAAACACATGACTTGGAGAGGAAATGGGAGTTAGCACAGAGAATTACAAACATTCAAAGTGAGAATCACAAATATTCATAATCAATTTTTCATCTCTTAATTTTAAGAAAAAATGTGATATTTTGTTTGTTTTGTTTTGAATTTTATGCACTGTCCTTTACTGTGGTCACCTGTGTCTTATAGCTGCAGTTGTTTAGCCCATTTAGATATTTTATTAAAATGATATTTACAAAGATCCACTTAGAAGTCATGCATCCATGTTGTTCTATTCTGGAGCAATGTTTCTATTATCAAAGCAAACAGCTATGACAAAAAGCAGAAACAAAATGAAACAAAACAAAACAAAATATCATGTATTTTACATGCATTTGTCCATTATTAACAGCAGGGTACATGGTCTTAAAATATGCCTTTTTCATTTCTTTGTCATTTACTGACTGCTATCTTAACCCATTCTCTTCAACCCAACTCATCTTCAGAAAGTCTTCTCCCAGATTCCAAATCTGACTGCCTCTCATTCTTCTTATACTCCCCTTTTACTACTATGTATATTATTACAAAAGCCCAAAAGAACCAGTATAGCAAAACATTACTCAGAGGGCAAAAGAATGGAAAGATTAAGTAGGCTAAACCAGAATATTTTACAGAGAGAGGAAGAAGAAAATCTGGGAGTGTTCTTGGCTAAAGAGACTAAAAAATGAGGCTAGGACAACTATACAGTTAACAATATAAATTTTGGAGTCAACACATACCTGAGTTTGAATACCTTACAACACACTAGCTATGTGACCTTGGAAAAGTTAGTTAACCTGTTAAATCTATTTTTTTTATAAAAATAATATGGTTAAAATGTACCTATCTTATGGGATTGACATGCAGATGGAAGGAGATAATGTGAGTAAAAGGCTTAGACAGTACCTTGTATTATACACTCAGCATAAGAAAATATTTTTGAGATACCAATTTTTTTAAGGCAAGTTCAAATGATAAAACATTGGGTAAATGCAAAGCCTGTAGTTTTTAAGGCATAAGAACTAATACCTAGCATTTCTGAAGAGATTCTTTGGAAGAACCAGGATCTGTCCTAATGGACAGAGCCTTGTTAGCTTCTAGACTATGATCTGACCAGGTTATATTTACATTCCCTGGAAGGAGGAGCAATGACATTGATGGCTATGTTGATAACAAAACTGATGGAATAAGATAAATATGGCAATTTTATCCATGACACACCCTCAGTATCATTGATGGAACTATCAGTAAATTCAAATTAAAATAAAGGTTTTAAAACAACATTTAGAGAAATTGTTTTAATGACATAAGTATATGAAAGTAATCAAACTACATAGGAAGTGTTAAACCAATATTTAACTATCTAATAAATATAAATAGCTCTTCCTTTATGCACATTCTTTGTAGGGAAGAAATAGAGTTATTTACGTTCTATAGATATTCAGTGTTCTTCAAAGTGTCTTTCTTATAAAATTGTTAAATTAATTATGGGGCGGGTGAGGGAGAGGTTGTTAAGAAAACACACTGCTTTATACCAGCACATGTAACTATGTGATTTATATAATAAACACAACCACAGCGGCAGTATATTTTCTGGATGTTAATAGCCTGAAATTCCCTTCAGTGGCAGCATTAATCAGTCAAGGATGGGTTATTTTATGGTCTTTAATGGCCTTTGTTGATAGATGGAGATTTTATTTACAGATTATTCTTCACTGAACCGCCATACATTGCAAGCTATGATTCTTAAGAGATGTTCTCAAAATACAAATTGAACTGCTGAGAAATCTGTTCACAGCTAAATTAAATTAGATAGCTGCATTCTTTATGAAGCATAGGTAATGGAGCAATATGCTAAAAATGCCTTTTCCTGAGACATTAGTGAGGAGTGTCTTAAACATACAATTTTTCCTTAAGAAATATTTCTCTGCTTGAGTGCAAGTTTATGAGCCAACTTGTTGTTGCTCCAGAGTAATTTATGTAGAATACATAACATTTGAAGTTTACTTTATGATGCTTGACTATTATAATGAATATCTGCCTTCAGGTCAGACATTACCAACAATTTTCATTTTTAAAAAATGAACAAAAACAGAAGTGCCCATTTATATTTTTCAAATGTTTTAATAATGCCGGATATATTGAGTGCAGTGGTGAGAGTTTTAATAATTGTCGCAATGTTTTGTTTCACAGAGAATAATTGTTTATTGTACCTTTGATGGTAGCATTATTCACATGCTTGTAATACATGATTATTGTTCATCTTGGTTCTAATAATATTTTGCTCACATAAGTCATATGGATTGAGTACAGAGTCTAAAAGTTTGGGTGTGATTATATTCCTTCAGAATACATTTTTATTTCCCAAGCATTAGTGACTTTTAAAATCTCTACCTAGAGATTTAGTGTGTTTTTTGTTCATTTTGTTGTTGTTGTTGGGTTTTTTTCTTTATTGAAAGCAATACCTGTAGAAACAAATGGTTGTGTCTTACTGAACTACACTAAATAATTTAATTCAGTGTAGCAGTTGGGTTTTTAAGAGAATTTAAATGCCTGGCTTCCTAAAGCATGTCATTTGACTAGATGACATCATTTTATTTGATGACTTCCTCCTTTTGAGTGACATTTTACATAGAGAGTCCCTCACAGACCAGAGCTGTACTTGTCCCTCTTTTCAGCTATATCATTTTTACACTATTGGTCAAAGAAAAATATTTCAACTTAATTTTATTTTGAAAATGACAATGTTTTTGCAAGTTTTCTCACAGAAAACAAATATGATATAGGCAAAGCCTTTCCAAAGAGACATATGGAGTGCAGAAATAGCATGGTTACCAGTGTCTTGCCTCACTTAGTCAGTAGGCCCTATGGCAATGCTGTTTTTTCTCCACCATCATTCCTAAATATCTGTAAGGGTTCTTCACCCTCGAGAGTAAAAACTTTTTAAAATTACTATTGATTTATTGAGATCATCAATATTAATTCTAATATATATTAAGATAATATAAATTTGAAAATCTCTATTACCCTCTAGTCCATTGTATTTCCTTACTAAATTAAATGTTTTTATGCTAAGGCAATTCTAATGCTAGGGGTCAGAAGTTTTGTTTTGTTTTGTTTTGTTTTGTTTTTTTATTCTGAGCCTGAAATTGGAATAAATTTGGCATGCTGACAGATTGGCAAGTTGTATAAAAAGTAAGCATATGCTAGGAATTGAGAGGTCCCTGAAGATAGGGATCTGCATTTCATGTATGTTTTCCAACTTTCTTCTCTCCACACCACTTATGCCATGCTCCTACACTTTTCTCATATTTAATAATTTCACGCACTATTATATATTATGTCAGGGGCAGGGGTACAAGGAGGATCAGAAAATTTGTCCCAGGATCCTCAATTTAAAAAATTAATAAATTTAGATAAATTTGTATAGTTATATCCCATCAACACTAGTACAGCATGTCGTACATGTGAATTATTAAATTCTGTAATTATATTGTGACTACCTCAGTTACATTGTATCATATTTTAAGATTTGCTATATATAAAAATGTTAATTTATTAAGTATAAACTTTTATAACTCATTTTCCCAAATATTTTTCAGCATAATTTTCATTTTAAAAAATTGCACTAAATCTTAAAACTATAAATATACCCAACAGCTGAAAGACCCTACTACTGATTTTTCTTTTTAATTGACATATAGTTGATGTATAATATTATATAAGTTACAGGTGTACAATATAGTAAGTCACGATTTTTAAAGGTTATACTCTATTTATAGTTATAAAATACTGGCTATATTCCCTGTGTTGTACAATATATCCTTGTAGCTTATTTTATTTTTTTAAATTTACTTATTTGTTTATTTTTGTCTGTGTTGGGTCTTCATTGCTGCGTGCAGGCTTTCTCTAGTTGCAACGAGTGAGGGCTACTCTTTGTTGCGGTGCATGGGATTCTCATCACAGTGGGTTTTCTTGTTGCGGAGCACGGGCTCTAGGCACATGGGTTTCAGTAGTTGTGGTGCACGGGCTTAGTCGCTCAGCGGTATGTGGGATCCTCCTGGACCAGAGGTTGAACCCGTGTCGCCCGCATTGGCAGGAGAATTCTTAACCACTGTGCCACCAGGGAAACCCCATTGTAGCTTATTTTATACCTAATAGTTTGTACCTCTCACTGCCCTATCCCTATATTGCCCCCTCCCCCCTTCCCTCTCCCCACTGGTAACCACTAGTTTGTTCTCTATATCTGTGGGTCTATTTCTTTTTTGTTATATCCACTAGTTTTTTGTATTTTTTAGATTCCATCTACAAGTGATATCATACAGTATTTGTCTTTCTCTGACATTTCACTTAGTATAATACGAAGTCCATCCATGTTTTTGCAAATGGCAAAATTCTGTTTTTATGGCTGAGCACTATTCCATTGTATGTATGTGTGTACACACACACACCACATCTTCTTTATCCATTCATCTATTGATGGACACTAGACGCTTCCATATCTTGACAATTGTAAATAATGCTGCTGTGAACATTGGGGTGCATGTATCTTTCCAAATGAGTGTTTTTGTTTCTTTTGGATATATACCCAGGAGTGGGAATGCTGGATCATATGGTAACTCTATTTTTAGTTTTTTTTTTTAAGGAATCTCCATACTGTTCTCCATAGTGGCTACACCAATTTACATTCCCATCAACAGTGTAGGATTGTTCCCTTTTCTCCACAACCTCACCAATGTTTGTTATTTGTGTTCCTTTTGACAGTAGCCATTCTGGCAGGTTTGAGGTGACCTAAATAAATCTTTCTAACTCACATTGGTGTAATCTCTCTCTCTCTTTTAAATTCACTGTCTTTTTATAGGTATTTGCAACCACCCACCATTTAGCCATAGTGTGATGACACCTGAGAATTGTGAATTAAATGTTTTAGACTAGTAGACTGCAGCAGAAGACTGTAGAGGAGGTTTTTCTTGCATATCTCTGTTCCTCTCTCCCCTTCACTTAGGAATCCTGCCTTACTCTTGGTTTTTAATTGGCTGAGATGTTACTTTTCCTTGAGTTTTGACCATCCTTTCACAATCTATCTGTATTTTCTGCTCCATACTTTCTGAGGAGGAAGAAGTCTAACCTGACTTCTCTGCTTGCCTGATTTCTGATCCCTTCTCCTCAGCTTAGGCTCTTAGTTGCTGATTCTATTTGAGGGCATTCCTGATTTTCCTCTCTCAGGTCTAAATCTGTTTCCCCCCCCGCCCATAATCTTGATCCTGACCCATTGCTTGTATGTTTAAGGTAGCATAGAGGAACAAAAACGTTTCTTGTTTCCTTCTTTCTTCCTGATAGCAACACCTACTAGGGAAGCATCTCTAGGCAGTATGTGAGTGTTGTCCAAGAGAGTTGTAATTACATATATCCTCTGTAATTACATGTATTCTCAGGTATCTCAAAATTGAAGATGATTCTTATACTCTGTAAAGGGTTTCTGTTAGTGGCTTTTAGAGTTTTCAGTTTGTCTTTCTTTATCTCCCCATCCATGGCAGGCATTCCCTGGCAGCAGTCTCTACCTGTCAGGAATTAAAACTATCACACCTATGATCAGCTCCTGTGCAAATAAACTAGGGCACATCAAGAATAAATCCCGCAAAAAAAAAACAGGAACTGTAAAATGAAATGAATATTCTTCTTTCTATGCTTTTGTGTATTTAACTACCATCCTGAATATCATCCTTGATGTTTATTCATCATCTCTTCCTATCAACAATAGAAGAAAATAATTTACAATGTGCATGGTATTATAAATTATATATTCCCCACTGTGTTCACAAATATTAAGATGCTGCCATGAGGATTTGATTCTCTTTAGAGTAGGCTCAAGTTCAGGTCATAGCTCTCTGTTTGAATATTCATTGTCATTGTACAGTCTGTGAAGCGTATGCTGTTAGATTTAAATTGGGTTCTGCGTTTTGTTGAGTACAGCTGGGACTGAGACATACTGATATCACTTTTTATAAGGATATAATGGTAGGTTAAAAATGTTACTTTCAGGTAAATGATGACTTGATAAGCTATTTGTTTCTTCATGTTTCTGAGGGTAAGATATTAATCTTCACTGCATTTTAAAATAATTCAAATTTCTTAAATTCTTAATAGAAAAAACCCTTTAAATATCATTTTATTTTTGTCAATTTTTTGTTTTTATACATCATATTTAGCATGTTTTGTTTTTTTAATTTATTTAAAAACTATTCCCTAGCTTAGATTAATTATCTATTGTTGCTGTAGTAAATTACCACAAATTTAGTGGCTTAAAAGAACACAAATGTCTGTCAGGTCTGTCCGTCACATGTTTGACACAGGTTTCAGGTGGCTAACATCAAGTTGTTAGCAAGGATATGTTCCTTTCTGGAGGCTCTAGAAAGAATCTGTGTTCTTGGCTTTTCCAGCTTCAAGAGGCTATCCACATTTCTTGGCTCCAGCCCTCCTTCCTCCAATTTCCAAACCAGTAATATTAGATTGTCCTATTATTCTTCCACAGTTACCTCTTCCTCTCTTACCACAGCCAGGAAAGGCTTACTACGTTTTGAGACTCATGTGATTAGATTGGGCCCACCCAGGTAATCTGGGAAAATCTCCCCATCTCAAGGTTCTTAACCTGCATCATACCTGCAGAGTCCTTTTTGCCATGTAAGGTAACATATTCATAGGTTCCAGGGATTAAGGCATAGACATTTGGAGACCATTATTGTGCCTACCACACTAGACATGTGGTTTCCAGAGCATTTAGGCAACTACCTAGTAGCTGGCTCCTAGGGCTGAAATAGAGATGAATACAATATGTAGGTATATATGTATGTATGTATGTATAAATAAATAAATAAATAAATTCCCCTCTATCAGCGAGATATAAAACTATCCACTGGTTATGGCATTGAATATTTACCAACTATGTATATCTATAAATACTATTCTTTCTAAGTTTTTAGCTATCTTCCCAAATGTAATAAGAGAAAGATGTTTTATGTTGTTTTTGTTTTTAGTTTTGTTTTTATTACTGTGTAGTCATGTGGAAATATATGGCTGTACTGGGTGCAAAGTGCTTTCATGTAAATTAACTCATCAGATTCTTACAACAATACCTTGAGGTAGGCAAAGTAAGATTTAAAGTTTTATTGTGCTCTCCTCTCTGTCTTTAACAGATCAGGATCTCAACATATCTTTAACACATTAGGAAATATAACTTAGAGTGACATAGCATCTAATGTTGTGGGACTTTTCACTGCTATCATTATAGCATAGCTAATTAATTTTCTTGGGAGAGATGACTTTCCAAAGATATTTGGCTGCCAGAAATATTTAAGACATTTTTATAATGGTGACCCTGAATACCTGTAAGTCTCTATACTCTAAATAATAATCCTTTGTATATCAGAGCTAATAAATGATGGAACCCCAAAAATTACCAAAGTCACCCAAAATACCTAATTTAAGCAGAAGGTAATTTTTGGATCAATATAGCAAATCTAACAGATATTGAGACATGATGGAATCAGAGCAAATTTTGTAGTCAGACAAATCTATTTTAATTTATGGTTCTATCACTTCTTATGTGAATTTGTGCAAGTCAATTATATTGTTTTTGACTGAATTTTTTATTAATAAGTTCGGTATGATAATATTTGGTATATGAACAAAATATAGTAAGTAAAGGCATTTGATTTTGTAAAATGTACCCTAAATGGCAAAAATTATTAAAATAATGCTTAATCACACTTAATGACATTTTTATCTGAAAATAAATAAATAATAACCAAACGAAATGGGAAAAGTGAATAGCAGCCGTTGCTGTTTTATGACCCTTCTCATCATTTAGTAATGTATAATTACTGGCAACTGAGATAATTTAAAAATGTGCTTTGCCATGGCGTGTGTATTACTCTAATAAGCAGAATTTCACCTCAAAGGCATGCTCCTATGTTCCTTCATTCATACTATTGAATATTTGCTATATGCTAGAAACTTTTCTGTAATCTTGGAATGTTAGTGAAAGATACAGAAAAAGAAATCTGGCATCTTAGAATCTACATTCTATTGAGAAACCTAGATAGTAAACACTAAAGATAATAAATGAGATAATTTAATAAACAAAGAGCTTACATAAGATGCTAAGAGGTGATAGATGCTATGGATAAAACAAAAAGGAATGACCCAATAGGAATTGGGAGAGGGGGTAGGGCAAACCGGAACATTAAGTAAGGATTATCAGCTAGCCCTCTGTGAGAATGAGATGTTTAAGTGCTGACTTGGAGGAATTGAAGAAATTAACTAATTTGATGATTTCTTGCAGAAATTTGTTTCCAGGGAGAGGAAACAGAAATATAAAGGTTTTAAAGTGTTTGTTGTGTTTGATGAAGAGCAAAGAAATAAGAATGATTAAAATAGAGGGAGTGAAGGGTAGACTGCTAGGAGATAAGATCAGAGAGAAATTAAAGGTGGAATCTTTGAGATAGTGGGATATATAATATCTCAGTTTCCTTCAAATCATTCATGCAAAAAAATATGTATTTAGTACATAGGGTTGGGATATACCAGTGAGCAAAACAAAGATCCGACCACTTTCTCAGACTCTTGAAATGCATCTGAAAATAGTCCCAGGTTTCTAATATCACGATTTTCTCCCACTGGCAAGCAGCCATTCTCAGTTTTAAGAAATTGCTGATTCTTAAAGACATAGCTTCTGTGTTATAGAAAATGCCTACATTACTTGTGCAAATTAATATGAAATATGTATCTTAACGTATAATTACAACAAGAACACTGGTAAGATGACTTTAATCATGTAAGACTTTACAACAAGAACACATGGTAAGATGAACAATATAGCCCTACGTAACATATTTTAGTAATGTTTAAATCAACTAATAAATACGCTGAGTCATTACTTTTACTGACAATGATTATATTCATCTCTGCTGGGATGACTTTTCCATGAACATGTCTAGCAAGATGATAGAAAAACATATATAATAAAAATCTTATCTTAGAATTAATTTTATATTGAAGTCTTAAGTAATATTCTCCTACTGATACTAAACAATGTGTCTTTCACGGTAAATAAACAGAAATTTATTCTGGCAGTCCTCACTTTGTGTAATAGTGTGAGACACAAAAATGACAATATAAGCTAAAACTGTGCAAAGTGATCTGAATAATTAATGGGGGAAATTATGATTGTTCCATGGCCTTTTTTTTAAAATTAATTAATTTACTTATTTTTGGCTGTGTTGGGTCTTTGTTGTTGCACGCGGGCTTTCTCTAGTTGTGGTGAGTGGGGGCTACTCTTCATTGCAGTGCGTGGGCTTCTCATTGCGTTCGTTTCTCTCTGTTGCGGAGCACAGGTTCTAGGGGAGTGGGCTTCAGTACTTGCAGCACGCAGGCTCAGTAGTTGTGGTTCACAGGCTCTAGAGCGCAGGCTCAGTAGTTGTGGCACCCGGGCTTAGTTGTTCCGTGGCATGTGGGATCTTCCTGGACCAGGGCTCAAACCCATGTCCCCTGAATTGGCATGCAGATTCTTAACCACTGCACCACGAGGGAAGTACGACCTTTAATTTTTTGTCTAAATATTAAAATATCTTTAATCATAAGTTGCAGAATTATAGCAAAATTTTTTTAGTAGTATATTTAATTATTTAGCACGTTATAATTTACATTGCGAATTAAAGAGTTAAAGTCTGCTATTGTTTCTATAACTTTATGTTCAACTCAAATTTTACTTCCAGCATTATTATTTTTGTCTCTGCTACATACACTTTCATGTTTGCTGGCTAATTCTGTTTTGATTACGTTGAAATGAAAGAATTAAAGTTTATTTGTAAATAACATATTAAGAGCAGTTTGGATAGGGCTTGCATTCTTCTCTTATAGCTTATTATATGGAGTGAGCATCTTTTCTACGCTTTGACAAATTGTCATAATCATAAAATTTGGATCAGCTTTCTAAACTTACCTTTTGTTCTTTCAATGTTATGAAGTATCGCTGTGATTTCTTTAAATGTAAAGTTATTGATTTTTGTTTAGTTTTTTTGGTGTGTGCTGGCATCCTTTATCTGGTACATCTTCATCCTTTTATCACAACCCCATTCTTCATTTTATGCTGATAAGTTTCTCTTCACTAAGTTTCTCTTGCTTCAAATCTAGGGTCTCTAGAATGGCAGCAGTGTCAACATTCCCATGTCAACTGTTTTTCCTATAATTCTGTGTTCATTCTACTGAACTTCTATCTCCTTCATTATCATTTTTTGTCTTCATTATCATTTTTTCTGTACTTTCATCTTCTCTAATTATTCATTTTTGAACAATGTCACTTGGGTTTAGCAGTGGAAAACAATGAGACAGCATAGCTGCACACTTTTCTGTCTGTGCCTGAACTGAATAACAGATGTGCAATAATCAATCACAGTCTGATTTTGAAAGAAATGACAGGATTAGTCACTGATCATGTGGCACTTCTCTTGTTTTCATGGTGATTTGGGGCTAAAGACCAAAGAGCAAATGTTGCACTTTATGTAATTACTCACAGTTAATATACTGTAATAACTGAAATTTGAACTTTGTTACTAGGGAACTGGTGTAATCGAACTAAATCATGGTGCTTTAGTCAGCTTGAGCTGCCTTAACAAACTATCATAGAGATGGTGGTTTGAACAACTAAATTTATTTTTTCAAAGTACTGGAAAGTGTAAGTGAAACATCAAGGTGCCAGCAGGGTCAGTGTCTGATAAGAGCTCTCTTCTTGGGTTGCAGATGGCTTTCCTCTTGCTGCATCCTCACATGGCCTGTCCTCTGTGCTCTCACAGGGAGTGAGGGAAGGAAAGGAACCAATCTCTCTAGTGTTCTCATAAGAGATGCTAATTCCATCAATATGGCCCTATTCTCTTCATTAGGGCCCCACAGGCCTCATCTAAACCTATTACCTCCCAAAGGTCCCATCTCCAAATACCATCATATTGGGAGTGACAGCTTCAACATATGAATGTGGAGGTAACAAAATTCAGTCCTGGCTCACAGTAACTGAAATTTGCATTTATACGAACTGTGAAAAGTAAGGACTATCTGTAGTTAGGAGCTCATGTTAAAGAGTCAGATCCTGTTCAAACCTTTAGCATTAACTACTTATGAGACATCAGGAAGAAACATAATCTTTCTAAGCCTTAGTTTACACACCTGTAACATGGAAAAAATATGGCCTTTATTATAAGATTGTTAAAAAGATTATGTAAGGTGATGCATATAGAGCAAGCACTTAATAGGCGCAGAATAAATATCTAATATATGTTAGTTCTTTTGACTACTGTATCCTCATTACGTAGCACAAGGGCTAAAATATAGTAGTTACTCAGTCAAGCTATTTTAAATGAATGAAACTTAGTTTCTTCAGTCTTGGAACAATACCATCAATAAATGAAACTACGTGACACTTTCTTTTCTTATCCTGTCAATTTCTTTTCAGGAAAATTTCAAAATGTATTTTGCACTCTCTTCCCTCCCCCAAATCCAATATGTAATGGAACAGCAATAACTGTTCTTTTTTAAATGAAAATTATATGACATGTGTGAGCATAATAGATATTATAAAACTGTGTCAATTTTCCTGAAAATTAGCTTTAAACGAAAAACTGGGAGTAATTTTGTTTACGGCAGGATTTAGCAATAAGTTTTATTAACCCTATTCTCCCTTCTTGGTAGGGCTATCTTTGCACAAATATATTGGGCTTTTCCAGATACCATCAGATTAACTCACACGTGCCTTTGAGGCAGAGAAGTGACTATTTTTCAAATCTCAAGTGTTCTACGCACAGGAAAGCAATACTATTTTTCATTCAATGAGCTTTAGAACATGAACAATTAAGAAGACATAATTGAATGAAGCTAGTCAGCAAAAGGCAAGAGCTTGCCTCTGGGAAGCTGCTGAAGTTGACTGCAGCTCTTATTTGTGGTGTTATCTGTTAAGCTGACAGTACCAATTGGTAGAAAAGTACTGACAGTAATTGTACTGTTTTGGTGCCCCCATGTTTTAAAACTGCTTTTTAAAAATATATATTGCTAGGAGGACTCATGGTGCTGATAATAAGAGAATGAAGCTATTGGTTGACCTACAACTGTCAGATTGCTATTAAAGAAGGCAAATTAAAAAAAAATTATCTGGTTATTAACAACTGCTCTGAGGGTTAGCTTTAATTACTGTAAGAAAACTTTCCTTATTCTAAGGTAGGGGGTAAGCCATTTAATAAAGTATGGATTGATTAGAAGTTTTATTAAAAACTTTAATAAAGGCTGAGTTTTAAGACTTTCAGCTCTCTTTGTAGGGACATGGTAATTCATAAGGAATTGCTATATTGGGAGTGCCAAAATCAAGAACTGGAAAACCTCACAGGATTGATGTCCCAATTAAAGTAGCTGAGCTCACAACTGAGGTGTACACTGGGAGGCTTATTTAAACTAAAGCTTTAGGGCAGACAATTTCTTTGGGTCATTTATAGTTTTTAAGAGACTTCGAGAACCTATATATTTAGAGTTCCTGAAAAGTGGCTTTCTTCAACCAGGCCTTAGATTAAAGCATATTTGCATGTTGTTCTTGAGACATTTTGCACAGTTTGCTATATTTTATATTTTGATGCTATAAAACTGCTCATTAGATTTTCATATAATGGAAGCAAACCTACCATTTGGTCAATACATTCTTCTATTTGTAACTAGTCCTGACATTTCCCTTTCTGTATTCTTTTTTTTGTTTGTTTTACTTTGTTGTTTGCAAATAAAATAGTTAATTGGTAAAAGAAAAAAAGATACAAAAATACCTTATTGTGGATAATATATATCCCATGATAACAGATTTAGGGGATAATTTTATCAATATTGTAGAATTTTTAATAATTGTTCCATGTATCCTACTTTGAGAAAATACTATTAAGAGTGTTTGCGGGCTTCCCTGGTGGCGCAGTGGTTGCGCGTCCGCCTGCCGATGCAGGGGAACCGGGTTCGCGCCCCGGTCTGGGAAGATCCCACATGCCGCGGAGCGGCTGGGCCCGTGAGCCATGGCCGCTGAGCCTGCGCGTCCGGAGCCTGTGCTCCGCAACGGGAGAGGCCACAACAGAGGGAGGCCTGCATACCACCAAAAAAAGAAGAGTGTTTGCAACCTTTTTAACAGGAGCAATTCTTTTAAAAGCATTTCTAATGTAATAATAGAGAGGTGATTGATATACCATTAAAAGGAGAAGCCTTTTTTTCTATTCTAAAAGTGTGAATCTTTATGTTTATGTGTTTATTTTAATATCTTTATATCCTAAATAGAAACACATATGATATACCGATATCTTAAGATCAAATAGCTTCCTATTGACAATTTAGTTGTCAATTTAAAATGATATAATAGGTACTTACATTTAGGTGATAGTTTTTGTCTACCATTTTAATTTCAAGTAAATAGTTGTAGCTAAATAGATCTACCTTTGAATGGTTATTGTGCAGGTGTTGAATATACTTTAAGGAGTGTCTATTTTCACAATCCACTGTGATAGCAGAAAAAATAAATTTTTTTCTTCCAGACTTGTAGATGAGGTTTGTAATCAAAGTAACTGATGTGCTTAATTAGCATATGGAATTTTTTTTTTAGATAGTATTTGAGAGTTGGTAATCTTACCTGCCATATATGTTAGAATTTCTGTATGTTTGGTTACTATTACACATATAGTTTTGCATGTCCCTTTCTCATCTGTAGGTCAGATGATTAAATCATTTGCCAATTGTAATATCCCTTGTTAGTATATAACTCTCCCTGTGTTCACTTTAGTTATTACCTACATTCCCACACCCACACTGTAACTGTGAAATATCTTTAATTTTGACCTGACTGTGAAAAGGTAACATAAAAGAGTATTCCAATTAATGAAGTAAAATAGAGGAAAAGAGCGATGATCCACATAGCACAGTAAAAATAAACAAAAGAAATTCTAGATAACATTTGCATTCTTCAACTGTTTGATATAATATCCTCTATATTACCCATTGGGTCAAATTGTTAATTGTATAGATTGAATATTTCATATCAGAGTGTCTGGTCTGTTTGATCTACCAAAAGCATGATTTCTCTCATATAAAGTCAAAAAAGCAAAACTAGCACATACATTGTTTGGGGATGCATACATTGTAGTATATCTATCAACTGATGTAAGTGATAAATAAAATGAAATTCAGGATAGTGTAGGAAACGGTATGAGAGATTCTAAACTACCACTACTGTTCTATTTCTTAAGTTGGGTGGCATAAGATATACATTTTATAATTTGATTTTTATTATTTAAATAGTAAATAGAAATATATAGCTTTATATGTATTTTTTCACAAGAAAAAGTGTGATTAAAAGAGTGTATATAATTATGACAAGAAAAGTAATGTCTTGGTTGTCACTTGACGTCATCTAGATCCCTAATCAGGATTCAGGTTTACTACTTAATCATTTCACATCTGATCAAGGGGAATTTAACAGTCTTTATGGGCATGAAATAGTGTTCTTTTATATGATTGTAAGGATATGCTTATATAATAATAAGCATTCTTTTTTTATGAAGATAGAAAACAGATAATGTATATTTTTAAAAGCAAACCCCTTTTTAAAAAATAACTTTAATACTATAAACCACAAAATATGTAAGGAAAAATAAAATAATTGTAAAATACCCTAAGTAATGAGGTTTGTTAATATTATTATCTATCTTAGTAATCTGTAGTTCATCCAATACTCTGCATGTGTGTATATGTATATATTATTAATGCTAAGATCAATACAGTATATCTTTTATAGATAAATCTTTTAATCCTTATTGCACAGATGACAAAACTGAGGTGACGTGAACACCCTGCTATATATTGCAGGTAAATGGCATAATTTGAATGTAAAAAAGTATTTCTGATTTCAAGTATGTTAGTCTTCAGAACACAATGATAAAAAAATATAATTAGCAAGTAATCTTTGAGTAACAGAATAAATGTTTACTAGACTTATTTATCTCCTTATATCTAAAATGAAGATCCTATACTTTAAAAGAATATAGAAATAAAATTTGAAATTACATAATGTTTTCATCTAACCAACCAAATCCCATCTATTTAACTCCACCTATCCCAAAACACAGACACTAGATTTCACAATGCTGTCTTAGATTCCAGTTTTTATAAGATGTATTTTTCCTTAAAAACCCCTTGAGCCCCTTCATAGGTGTAGATAGACCTTGCTATGTCTTTTGGAGAGATTACTGTTATAGTTTCAGTTGTGGTTGTTTTAATCTGACAACTCTAGACAGAATACTCAGCACTCATATTAAGTGTTTTTTATTAAAAATCATGAAAAATAAATGAGATATATATATATGGCATTGGTTTTTACTAAACTAATGCTATGATTTCTTAAATTTGGAGTCTCTGGGGAAGTATTTTGGGAGGAGATTTAGCAAGAATATGGGTCAGGTTCCTCATTTATCCACTCTTCCTAAAACTGGGGGAAAATTTTATATATATATATATAAAATTATAACCTACACACATATGTGTGTATATATATACATACATACATATACACTTAAAATATATGTGTACGTGTGTATATATACATATATATATATATACACACAATTATATATACATAATTCCAGCAGATGCAAGGCATGGTATAATTTGAAGAAAATGTAAGTAAATAAAATATTGATACATAAATATAGCCAAATAGAATGTGAGGTTGTAATTGTAGTCTTTGATTTGCAGATGAAGAATTTAAATGAAGAATTAAAATTTGAAAAGTTGTGTGATTTCCTCAAGAGTACAAAATTAGCACAAGGATTTAGCCTTTACCTGCCTCTTCTAGTTCTGCTGGGTCTAATCTCATGTACAGGAAAGACAGAAATTACAATAGAGAAGTGAGTACTTCTTTCTCTCTCTTACTTCTCTGGTTATTTGCTTGAACTCATTTTTTCTTCATTGTGAACTTTTAGAATGTTTCCCACCAGCCAGGGAGTAAAACTCATTAATTTATTAAGTAGTACAGGAACTAGAACTCATTATAATAATACTTGAATCAGCAGCGTAATGGATTCCATTTGGAAGTGCCTACTAGGATCACTGTCATTATCATCAAAACACATTTAGTTTGCTGCCTTAGGCAGTGCTGACCTCCAGGAGTCTACCTCTACTCATATTTTAAGAGAACTTGACAAGATTAAGTATTTGTACAGGGAATGACCTCCCTTTTTTTGCTTCCCTCTTTTTGCTTCCCTTTCAAATGTTATTTCATTTGGAAATATCTAAAAGTAAGACATTGAATCCTTTCATCTACTCTATAGAGATTAGGATTAATGCTGCTCTACTGTTTCTAGAAAGTGAACTATGAGATAGAGTCAGCTCTGTGATTTTCCTAGTCTTTGATGTTATTAATACCATTAGTAATTATAACTAACACCTTCTAGAATGTAAGTGCCAAAAGAGCAATGGTTTTGGCTTGGTTTTTTAGTGTTTTATCTTAATACATAACAGGCACTCAATAAATAATTGTCAGTAAATAAATTGATAACACCTTCCTATTTGACAGACATGACATTTTGTCATTTAATTTTCATAATAAACCTGAAGATCATTATTATGCCACAGTTATTGATGAACAAAGGTTTCAGGAGTTGAAGTAACTTGTCCAAATTCCCCAAATAATGTTTCAGAAACATTTGAGACTGGTGTGTCTTATTCCAAAGTCTTTCTTCTCAACCACTCTTCTTCAGCCCACACCCTCTCTTTTCCTATCTGCTAAGAAGTCATACCATCATTCACTCAGGAAGTTTTCAGACCTTTGATTCTTAAAATTGGTACATGGGTCCAGATGCTAAGAATTTTTGTCTGATCTAACACAATAGCAAGTGTTGAGGCTAGACCCTGTAAAACGTGATCAAGGTGAAGTATTTAGAAAACTGTACCTTTTTATTTGGTAACAAGCTTACCCTCCATCTATCTATCTCCTTGCACCTGGCTATTAATGAATCCCATTTTATTTCTCACCCTCTGAAAAGATTTTTTTCAGAGCTTCCACTATTTCTCATTTCAGCATTTTTTTTCTCAGTCTAGATCACTAAACCATACTGATGAGTTGAGTGCTAATGGGTTAGTATGTTGCCTTTCCAGATGTTATAATTATATTTTAATGAGGGTATTGTGTAGGTTACATATTAATCTTCTGTTTTACTTTTAATAATGAGATTCATCAGACACTAAAATATTTAGCAGAAAACCCATTGTGTTTACTATAATCATGCTTTCCCCAGGAAACCACTTCTCTGCAGCTCTTTCAAATTTTGGTTATTCTTTCACACCTCCTGCACTTCAGAGCCAGAGGTCAAACTGATATCCTTCTCCTCTACCTATTTGCTAAAATTCTCAATTATTTAAGCCCTATGTTCCTCCATCCTTTGTTACTGTGAGCATCTTCCAACTTCCCAGTAGCCCTTCTCACAGTTCTTCTCAAAGTTCATCCTCTCTTCCTCAAATTCTCCCATAATGCTGATACCTCTACTATCTACCTGGGTAACCTGTAGCACTGGGTTCTCAGTTTCCTGATTTTATTCTGATGGCCTTCACTCCACCTTGGGTACCCACAATTCAAGGTCAAACCTTAGAACTTATCACCAAGGTTGAAATTAGGGTGAGACAAATGAGGGGCCAATTTTAGATGCAAAATTAGGGATGCCAGTAAAACTCAGTAATCAAGATAAATTATATTTTAATGAGGTATTTTTAATAGTTTAAAAGTGCTGTACCAATTCCATAAGAAACAACTTATCAAAATATTAAAGTCAAGATCAATAAATTAAAGTTAATTAAAAGTTATTTAAGACCTTGGTTAAGAGAAATTGTCAAACACAGCAACTCTCAATTGAAAATGAGATTAGTAAGAGTAGATTTTGAAAATATTATTGATGAGTTTGCTTTCATGAGAGTCAGAAAAGTAAGATTAAAATATATCCTGACTTTGGTATAAGTAAAATATTTAAACTTAAAAATACTATTGTATGTTTCAATTTTTCATTATTTTTTCAACTATTTTAATGTTTTAGAAAAAGTAACCATTAAAAAACACACAAAAACTTGTATATGGCAGCACATTTTTTTCTTTTACCTCTGGCTCTGATATAGTTGTACTTGGCACTACCAAATACCATTTTTAATTACTCCATCATGTCTATGGATTTCTACCTTTTGGAAATCCATTGCCCACTCGTGAGGTAGTGAGATACACACATAAATACAAAGAAACCCTTGTTGGATAGCAAAGAGATTCTATTGTTTATGAAAGATTAGCCAGACTGGACCCTCATCTCCATGTAGTAGTCTGAATTACTACTCTTGAATTCTAGATCTGATCTAAAAACCCTAATGTTAGAACCAGCATAATCTCTGACTCCTAGTATGTATTGAGGTCACCAACTATAAGAAATCTCATAGGAAAAATTTTATGTCTTAACTTCTAGGGCAAAAAAGCTCTGAAAGGATCTTGTGTGTTGCCAAGTATTTCATGGCATAACTCTCTCATTTCCTCTGATAGGTTTCTTATTTCAGTGTTACCAGCATATTGGTGTTCCCAGGAAGTAGAAATTATTCCAATCAGAACTATTGCCCAAGTCTTTGGCTTCTAACATGGTCTGGAAACCCCCAAAATCTAACTCTGGGCTAAAACAGTTACCGTATTTCCTTTTTTAAAAACTGCATTAAGAGTTTATTTTGGCACACTTATCTACCCCAATTCCAACTTTCCCAACATTTGCTTACTGGAATGGAACACTTTAAAATAAATTAACTAAAATAATAATCATCCTTGTGTGCTATTGATATTAATGTGCTGGAACAATAAATCTTTTTTTTTTTTTTACAAACATGCAAGAAATATTGACTTTAGGGAGTTTTGAGCCTCAAAATTTTCCTATGAATTTGATAGATGAAAATTTGTATGACAGTCGAGATCAAATAAAAATGAAATTAAAAACCACAGCTAATTGAATGGACTATTGTGCATGAATATTGCTGGCAGGGGTAGGGAGGGTTTTCAGGGTCCCTACTGCTTCCCTTGTCTGCACTCTGTGGCCTATGACAGCATGAGGTCTTAGTGGAGGGCAGATCAAGGCTGCCAGAGGCACAGGGGCCCTGGAACAGACTGAGCACAGCAGACCCCTCCAGCATGCCATCTTCCCACAGTGGCAGCCTCCAGGGGAAGCCAGATCCAGTTAGGAAGTAACTGGAAGGTGGTTGTGACTTTGAGGAGAGTCAACCATCTTTCCTCAGCATGTATGTATAGATTTTCTTCACAATGTAATTTTTAGTATATTTTCTGGTATTTTATATATATATATATATACATTTTTCAGCACGGTAACAAATTATTCAACTCTACCTCAGCACATGTAGTGTTTTTTTAATTTTATTTTAGGATTAAAGCATGCTAAAATTCTTTTATTTTCTACAAACATCATGATCATTCCAATATAAAAAGCAACTTAGAATTATAATAAAGCAATATGTTTTTACAGATTATTCCTTGAAACCCAGATTTCAAATCTGAGTCCCACATGAAGGAAAAAACTATGTATTGCAAAATATAAAATTTCAATAGACACTTTTTTTAATGGTTTATGAAGTTTACTAAGATTTTAACTTGCATTGATGGTTGAGTTCTACAGTTTAGTGTGATAATGATGACTTTAAAGTATTCTATTTGCTTTTCTAGATCTCTAACTAAAATAGAAAATAGTATCAATAGAGCATATACATGTAGCAGAAACAGAACACACCGAACAAACTGTAAAATTCCATTGATACGAAGTTCTCCAATAGGCAAAAAGACTCTACAGCGAAACAGATCATATTAGTGGTATGCTTCTGTAAGTAGGGGGAGATATTGACTGGGGAGGAGCTTGAGTGAAACTGCTGGGATAATGGATGTGCTCTGGGTCTTCCTAGTGCAGTGAGTCGCTCAGGTGTACTCATTTGTCAGAACTGTTGGACTGTAATAGTTAAGATTACTGTACTTTATTATTATAATATACAATAAAAGTAAGTAAATAAAACATGCTCTTAGTTTAAGACTGTTTTACTGATATTTTTAGGTCTAAAAGTCCAAATTTGAATAAACAAACTAATATGTAATATTCAGGCAGTTATATGTAGTAGTAAATAAAACAGGAGGAGGATAAAACTTGAAAGAATGGGTAGTGGGCTATTTTAGACAGGGTGGCAAAATAGGCTTCTTTGAGAAAGTGACATTTGAGTAGAGACAGGAAGTAAATGAGGCCCTGAGGCTGGTAAGCACCTGGAAGAAAAGCATTTCAGGCAAAGAGAAATACAAAGGCCAGACTAAGATCATGCTTAAATGATAGCAAAATAGCTGAAGCTAAGCGAGAGGGAAAAAAAATGAGCTAAGTTTTGAAAATGTGTTTTTAAATGTAACACAGTATCTTATGAACCAAGGTGTATAAATTAGCTATTAGATTTTAGCTTTCTAAATGGACACAAGGGTCTATTTCTTACAAGTGTACTTATGTATTCAGATAAATGTATGTAACAGAGTTGGTTTTAACAACACAGAATCACTCAAAATAGTTTCTGCAGATGCTAGAAACTGCAGGATGAAGACTTCTCTTCTTTTGAATAGCACAGCAGGACTGCCTTTCATGATATAACTCTACAACTTCATCTTCTTCTACTGGTTACCTCTTTATATCTTACTAAAATTACTTATATATCTTGATCTATTTTATCTTTCTTATTATTGCCTCTAGAAAGGTATATAAGTATGAAAAATCTTTTTGGAATAATTAGAAAATTCTGCAGTAAAATAGCAGTTTTGACATTAAAATGCTTAATTATAGTGTATAAAATCTTTGAACTATTAAAATAGTTACAAAAGGTTATGCTACTTCACTGTAGGATTTTTTTAGATTTGCCATTGTGTTATAAAATCATTTGATTTTATAACACAATAGAAATAAGACCGCTTCAAAATTGTTTGGAAAAATTAAAAACATTGATAGAAAATGTGAAATGAGAAATTATACGGTACATTTAACTATGTTTCTCTTTCAAAAGTATTATTTTTATTAAAAACAATTACGCTAAAAATTATATAGTTTTTCTCCAAATCTTCAACAAACCATTTTATTTATGCATAAGAAATACTTTAGATTTCTCTGCTGAATGAAGCTATTGAGGCATAATTTTAAAAAATAAAATGCAAGAGATTTTTTCAATTTTATGTGTTTTGACAACTGCATATACCTGTGTAAATACTACGCCAAAGAAGGAATAAAACATTTTCATTCCAGAAATAGCATCATGCCCCTTCCCAAACAATTTTCTCTTCTATTATTATCATTACTATCATCATCATCCTAATCATTCAGAAATCTGTCACACAGCCATACTGATACTCAGTTTCTGTTTCAGAAACTTTTTTCAACCTATAGACATAGAGCTGCAATTAGAAAGACTGGCCAGATGCTCTCTAGAGAGGCTAGGTGATGTTCAGGCCAGGCCAGGCCTCAATGAATGGAAGCCCCTAGGTGGGGAAATCAAGGACCAGAGGCTGAACCACATATGTAGAAATATAATTTTGGTCTGCATACCTAGTCATAATTGGACTCAGGGGAAGAGATCACACAAGCCAAACCCATTCCAGACTGATCCATGCAATAAAATGCCAATTTGTTGATCACAATAAGATATAACTGACAAAGGGGCTGGGATGTTTGAATCTATTAGATAGTACACTTTCTTCCTGTAGAAGCATAGAGATGGGAAGCACAATTTCAACCCCCCAAACTGCAATTAGAATCGGAGTAGGTGAAATGAGTTTAATGCTGATGATGGTTTGGGTTCATGAAAGTTTGCTAGCCCAATGAATGCATCCACTTGTGTTATAGGAATAGACATCTCAAGTTTTTTTCTTTAAAGCATCCTTTCTCTTGACAGTGCTGAAGACGGAGTGACATGTTCTTTCTCTTACATCTTTGTAGGTTTTTTCAAATATGTGGCATTTCTGTTAATATACAATATCCACATTAAAAAAAATTAATGTATAGTAATAAGTGACATTTTTAATAATATAGAAATAATGATGTGTAGCATGTTTTCTTTGTACTTGGTTCTATGCTAAAGACTTTCCATACATTAACTTAATCTTCCTGACAACCCAAAGAGATAGAAATATATTCCCATTTAGGTAACTAATGCAATATTTGCCAATCTTGCCCTAAGATATACTGAATATTCATTTTTCTAGATTTTACTGGCATCTAACTTTCTTGCTAAAAAGTAAAAATGAAAATAAATATTGGCTACCTAATTCCATATTGGGAGTCACAACCTCAATATGCAAGCGAGACTGGTAAATATAGGTGGTACGCTGGACTATAGCTTCTATAAAAATTAAAGTTTACTATCATTTTAGTCAGAACATTTTTTTGAAATAGGCTCTATCTATTATACTGAAGGTAAATTTGGAAATAGCTTTCAAAAGATCGTCTTCTGCTATTTTTAACATGGCACAATTTTAATATAATTGTGTTAATGTAAAGATTATGCCAACTTTACACTCATTGCTATTTAGCCATACTCTTGAGTCCTCTTGAGGTGATGCAAAACTCCACTTTTGGCTTAAATTGAATATTATAGTTCTTTCAGATATAAATGTATAACTCAATTTAATATCTGTTAGGAATCTTTTCTGACACATATTTGAAATGAATAGATTAAAAATAGCAAGCTTTAAGATTTTGGTGATAATTTTGGTGGATTCAGTAGCATGTAGATAAATATTAACTCTATACAAATTACTGTTCGTGTTTTCTTGCGGGTGACTCAGCATTAATTTGGTATTAGGCAATAGTACTCTTGTCCTCTCTATCATTTACTCTGTGCTCTTGAAAACAAGCCAATTAGCCTCTCTTGGGGTTTTCCATTTGTTTGGTTTTGCTTTTATTTATTTATTTTTCTTGTAAAGTAACTAACTGAATATTTGTTTCCCTCAACACTGACCAGAGGAGCAAGATCTGTTACACATTTAATTTCTTAGGGTGAAGGTAGCATTTTAAAGTATTTTGCTTTTGTAGGGCTGTGTTGCTTTTAATGTTGCAATACACACAACCCGAACAGGAGGTGGATCTTATAGCGGCCACATTATCAACTCTCAAGCTGGAGCCCCAGTTTGACAGATAACTCTCTTGCTGGAGCACCTGATACTCTGTCTTTTCAAAGGTATTGCTAATTGACCTGCATCCCACTGATGTAGTGACACCATCCTACAATTATGTCAAGAGAACATTTGTCTGAGACTTTATCTACACTATTCAATTAATCTGTTACTCTTGCCAACTGAGCAAAAACTTGGACTGTAGCAGGCAGCCTGGTATCTCATTGACCTAAGTATTTTCTTTGGCTGAAAAAGTAGCACTGTACTTCGAGCAGATTTTCATTTGGATTTGTTGCCACTGATACCTGGCAACTTCAGATCCTAATGCAATTACAAAAGGAAATCCATGGTTTTGTTCGATAGAAAGTAGTACCCCACCAGAATAAAGTGCTATGAAAGTAGAATTACCCCACGCCAGAGAATTGCAGGTCTGTGGCTTTATGTCCACAGTAGACCCAGCCTTAAGCTGGTGACATTAACAGTACCTGGGCTTACTTCAAAACCTGGGCAATGATAGGAGTTAAAAAATAATAATTTTTTGAAGAAATGTACAGATGATAAAAGAGGTATCACAATGGTAAGCAATACGTAAATTGCTTTAAAATCCATTTTGGTAGAACTCTTTTGTTCATATAATTTGTCAATTTTGATAAATATCTTTACGATCAAAATGAGTTTCTAAACCCTCTGAGACCTAATTCATTAATCTTGTCTCTCTGACACAGGAGTAAATAATTCCTATTAAGAGATATGCTGGTCAGTATACCATGACCTTGCACACCATGAGAAACATTTTGTAAAAGTAATCACTGTCTTCATCATACATGGTGTTGCATTTTTTCTCTTTTTTTTTTTTTTTTTTTTTGTGGTATGCGGGCTTTCCTCTGTTGTGGCCTCTCCCGTTGCGGAGCACAGGGTCCGGACGCGCAGGCTCAGCGGCCATGGCTCACGGGCCCAGCCG
>NC_041233.1:42703199-42713356 GCF_002837175.3 Physeter macrocephalus
TCCCCTGCATCGGCAGGCGGACGCGCAACCACTGCGCCACCAGGGAAGCCCTTTTTCTCTTTTTTTGACATACAATAATGAATCCCTGGATTCCATTCTAATGCATCTCACTGAATCTTTACAATTTTTACAAGATTCATTGAAATGATACAATCTTTATATGATGCAATAAAACAATTACCATTACCATCAAATAGATTTTTTTAAATCAATGATATTTATTTGGAAAATGGATCACTGACCAAAGATTGACAAATACTTGATAATAAATACCAATTTACTTATTATTTAATTTACTGCATAAAATGTGAATAAATTTTCAATTTAAATTGAGTGCCTTTATAGAGATGATAAAACCTAGGAAGTGAAATATTCATTTTGAAGAAACTTTTCTTCCACCCATTCTTTTTACCAAAGTTATCACCATAATCACTGCTCATTGGCATGTATATGGGGATATAAATCAAAAACAAAACAATACTGTTAGATTCCCATGAATCTGATTCAGTCTGACCAGTTGCTTTCCTCCTTTAAGCCAGATGTCCCTGCTTAACTAAAATAGTCTTTCCCACCAGATCTTTTCATTTTATTGATAAAGATTACATATCCTACTTGTTTCAGGCCTTACTTGCTTTTGATTCTTGGTCATTATTAGATTGCATTTCTACAATTAACGTTTTATAATATATAAATATTTTCAAGTTGCAAACTCCCACTGGGAAAATCATGTTGTTTTTTTTCAAATGATGGCATGAAAATTGCATTGGGAATTATGACAGTAAACTTCGTGGTGACTTGATGTTATGAGTGACCTCACTGATTATTCTCTGGATTGCTTCTGTATTGACACATGGTGAGCAGCTAAAACAGGTTGGTTGGAATTTTAGTTAAGGTTTTTGAGCATCTTTGAATTTTTTTTCCTAAAACTTAGCTTGTCGATTTATTTTCATAGGTTATTTACTTTTATCTTCTTACTTTTTACCAGCTCTTTAGGTTCATTTACTGGCTCACATTGTCAGGGTTTCTAAACCAGTGAGGGAGAAAATGATTCCAGCAGTAGCTTATTCAAAAGCACTGTGTAGAAGATAATGGCTTTAGAGATTTTCCAGTATATTTACTAGTTGGCAGGGACACATAGGTAAGCCATCCAATGTCTTTAAATGGAAGCTCATGTGAATCAGTTTTAAAAATACAACATCCCTTGCTTATTTGGGGAATAAAAGGATGGAAGTGATTTTAATTAGTATCCTAACATGTAAATTTTAAATTAAATATACAAGGTATATTCTTTCTAGCAATAAGTTAGAGCAAGTTTTTTTTATAGCATGAAAGAGTGAAAACTATAAAGCAAGTGTTTGTCTTCATTTAAATGGTTATGAAAATATAGGTGACACTTTCACACATTTATGAAAAATTAAATATGTCCATCCTTTTGGGAGGGAAATTTAGAAGATTTTAACAAAATTTATACCTATGTTATTTGACATAAATAGCCCAATTCTAAGAGTCTTTATTACAGAAATGTTTTCATATGATCGTAAAGTATTATACATAACATATACTCCTTGCAACATTGTTTTAGTGCAAAATCTGAAACAACCTAAATACCCATCAATAGGAAAATAGTTCACTATTATGCAATGATTTTAAAGAATTAGCTTTATATCTATGTACTTTGCAAAGTATCATCCAAAACACTTAAGAACACTCACTTTTAGAAATCCCTGTCTAAGCCAAGAAATGGAAACAACATTAATCATACTTAAGACTTTGGAGAGGACATTGTGACAACAAGTGTTTTCTTATGGAGATTACACCTCAGGTCATCCTGTGCAAAAATACTTTATGGCAGAAATCAGGACTATCTGAAGAAAAACTAGAGAAGAGGCCCAAAGAAGGTCACAATAGGTTACATGATGAGTCAGCCCAAATTCTAAAAGCTCAAGGCCACCAATTTCTAGCTCGAATGCAGTAATGCACTCACTTAAAGGTGACAAATTGTTACATAAGTGGATTCCCTCAATGGACATTATGACATAAATAATAACATACATGCAGTATTGCATAGAGTGACAAAACTTTGCTTATGGAATTAATTGAACTTGCCTTAACACCGTGGAATGAGAGAGTAAACAACTATTTTTCACTCTAAGGCAACTAAGAATGTTGAGTAAACTTACTGCAGCAGGGACATAATTTTCATTTAAGCCAATCATCTCTAAATCTGTTATTCATGCTTGTTTTGTTTTGTTTTGTTTTCAAGAAGAGGTCATCATTAAAATATGCAATATAAAGTGGTATTTCTCACTGGTGGTCTTGAAGGACATTCAGTGTTGGACCAAATCCACATTAGTTTAGTCACTGAGGGCTTTTGGTGGAAAAAAAAATTTTCTCATCTTATATTTCATTCTCTGAAAGGGATTCAGAAAATATGATCTGTATAATTTATCTTCAGAGTAATAATCAGACCACATACACAAACACATACTCAATGCCTTTCACTTGGCATGTTAAGAGCTATGACCTGTTCTTACTGAAGATGCATCATTCAATTTTTGTCAAATATTTTGAAAACCTGACCTCTGCAGGTGGTTTCATTTATACAGAGATTATTTATCCATCCGGGCTCACAGGTGTATTAATATCAATAAAATATTAATAGCTATGTTTAAGAGAGTACCTACTAGGAGCTGTAAACATTATCCTTTGGCTTCAGATGAGCATTACGAAGTAATAAGGACTATTCTTGAGCACTTAGGTCCTGTGCTAAGCTCTATCCTTGTTACATATTGTAAATTTCACATGTAATCTGTGTAGGAGATGGTAAAAATTCAAAAAAAAATGGAAAATTTCAAAGAACAGATGGACTAAATAAGCAAGTGAAAAAAGAAAATTTTATCTAAAATAGCATATGAAAATATAACCAAAAGAAAATAAAAGTATGGGGTCTTTGGAAATGTATGTAAATGAGACAAACACTGCAGTTTTAGTGAATAAAATATAGAGAGTTTATTTTTTCTCACATTTTCCCAAAATAGTAAATGATGGAGAAATACCATAGTGCTGGTAATAAAAATAGAAATAATAACAACTATTTGTGTTTACTTTGAGGCAGATACTATGCTAAGAAAATATAAATTTATTGGAATTTACTGTAATGGGCGTAAACACTACCCTGACAAAAGTTTACCAATATCTCAGAAAGGGGAAATCAGAAGTGAGATACTTGTGAGCTTTGATGATTGGGCTAAAGTGATTTAATCTAGGTCAGTTGACTCGGGGAACTAACTAAGTTCATGATGTAATGCTTTAAGATTTGTGGGCACAGTGAGATGAGGGCCTTGGTATGTAAATTGTTGTTGTATAAATAAGCTAATTATTTAGACTAGCAGAATGCTGTCTACAGAAAACTAATCTCAGATTTTCATAAAGCAAATAGTAAAGCAAAGAGTAAAGTAATAGTAAAGTGGATTATAATCTTATCTTTCCATGGAAATGTATTTTTCTGAATCAAAACAAACAAAGTTATGTTAACATAGATGATCTCTTGTTTCTCAGACTTTTATCCTGGTCCAGTTTAAGCTGGAGGACAAATTATTTATCATCCAAACAATCAATCAAGATCCACACTGCTGTTTGAAGGATCATGACTGCGTATCAGGTTTCAGGCAGGGAACATTTCAACCATGATGTATATCTGATATTTCTGTTCTTTTGCTTCGTGATTTGTTCGATCATATATGGCACAGTGGTTACACAGAAACATTAAGACCATGGAGATCACAAATGTGAATGCTGAATTACAGATACCAACAGAAGGGTTATGAACAAAGTATTTTATACTTCTAAGCCAAGAATGTCCAAATCAAAACAAGAGATATGATACTAGCCAAATTATCTGATTTTATTATTTCACTTTTTAAATTGAAGTATAGCTGATTTATAATGTGTTTATATATATACATACATATATATATATATATATATATACACACACATTCATTTTTATATTCTTTTCCATTATGGTTTATCACAGGATATTGAATATAGTTCCCTGTGCTATACATTAGGACCTTGTTGTTTATTTCAGATTTTATTCCTCATGTGTTAGTAGTATAAAAGATGCCAGAAAGATCTCTGGGATGTGAGTACAATATTCTTCCCCTAAAATGCCTCACATTCCATCCTGACAGGCTGATGTTTCTGGGACTGCTCTATTTTGAAGCATCACCTGCCCAATATTATGAAATTCTTAGATGATGAGTTCTATGTCCTTACTAATATTGTCCAGTGCCCCTGGCAAAATCTGAACCATAGCATGGTTTAAAGACAGAAGAAAATTGTTCAGAATTATATTTGACTTTTTAATGAGATTCTACCTTTATGATACCCAAATTCTTAAGACATTTATTAAGCTGTTGATTACTTTTAGTTGGGTATTCTGTTGAGGTCAAAAGCCCTGCTGTTTCCAAAGCATTCCAAAATCATGGACTATTCCAAAGATATAACTGTATACTCTCTTAGCACTTGCTGACAAGTTCAGGTTAGTAACAGAATAAGTTCTGCACCTGAGCTGATTTTTATTTCTGATTATTCAAGGCAAAGTCAGCTTTTGGACACACATGGACAATCAGGGAATTCTCCTTCTTAAAGGTGAATAGAGTAAGTAGCAGGATGTTCAATATTAGTGATGACTAGGCAGGGAAAAATTCATTAAAAGTTCATAGAAGGTAAGCCTGCGTGGTGAAAAATGTACATTTTCAGGAAAAAAAAAAAAGTATTGCAGAGCAAGAGAAATCAAGTCAGTAGAAGTCTCTGGTAGGATGGTTGCTGATACTATTGCCCTTAGATAAGGTGAGTAGACTTTTGCCACTAAGTCTAGGGAAAGGTTGTAGTAAATAATTGGTCTTTATCAATCCTGATAAGGTTAAGTCAGGACACCAATGGCTTGTCCAGATTGCCCATGTACAAATTGGTAAAAAGATTCAAGGTAATTAGGAAGGCCAAAGAGCTAATTTTAAATTGAATGTGTATGTGTGCGTGCACACACACACAAATTATGTTAGATCCAGGGAAGAAATTCAGTTACCAAAGATTAAGTTAAATCTTGTAGGTATGGCAATTCCCAAAATGTTGGGAACCTATTGCATGCGCTATGAGATCCAAAAAAACCTCCTTAAAAAAAAAAGATCCAAAAACCTCCTGTATTTTCTTAACAGTTGTAGGAAAGTTTTAAATGGTTTGTAGTATCTTAAGAGTAATGGATATATTACTCTGGGATAAATTATTTCTTAGACATTCCATTTTCTTCCAACAAAAATGTACTTTTTCTTCAGAAACTTTATATGCTTTCTGAGCTATACATAGTAGTTGAAATCAGCCTCAAAGCTCTGTCATACTTAGAACACAGCTAAAAGTTTGCCTGCCTATTGGATGAGTGTAGAATTACAGAGAGATTCAAGGACCTTTAAATTCTGGCTAAGGGCTTGTGAAAAATAGAAGGGTGCCCCAGTACATCCCTGGGCTAAAACTGTCTAGGTGTATTATTGATTTTCCCAGGAAAAGACAAAATACATAAACTCAGTTGGCATGGAAATCAAAATAATAGGGATTTGCTGTCCATAGAGAAATAAAAATGACTATTTTATTCACAATCCTAAGGTCCTAAATGAATGGGTACCCCAGTCCTTTAGATTTCTTGACTGGGAGAAGAGGACTGCTACAAGGTATGCTTAATTCTTTCTCTATTAGACTTGTACGTAGAGATTTAGATGGGTCATTTAGAATGTGATGGGTTCTTCCTCAATTATTCTGCCAATGTCACTAGATTTTTCTTTGCCCACAAATAGTTGAAACCTCCTGGAGAAATTCAGTTTGGGCTTGATTTAGACACAAAGCTACTGGTAAGCCATTGTCCAAATTAGGTATGCTCTGATTGTGAATAGGTGATCATCTGGGCTCTCAAGACCAAGGTCCTGGGCTTCCCTGGTGGCGCAGCGGTTGCGCGTCCGCCTACCGATGTAGGGGAACCGGGTTCGCGCCCCGGTCTGGGAGGATCCCACATGCCGCGGAGCGGCTGGGCCCGTGAGCCATGGCCGCTGAGCCTGCGCGTCCGGAGCCTGTGCTCCGCAACGGGAGAGGCCACAACAGAGGGAGGCCCGCATACCACAAAAAAAAAAAAAAAAAAAAAAAAAAAAAAAAAGACCAAGGTCCTCTGGAAAGCGTTTAAGTTGATAATTCCATTTAAATAGTACATTCCTATGCATGAAAGACTAGGTGTTCTGTCACAAAGGATGAAATTATGTTAAAGGTATGAAGGTAAAATGTATAGATGGACAGGGGAAGTGTTTGTGGATTTTTGGAGATGCCCATCTATGTACCTCATTGACTCTGAAGGAGAGATTGTGAAACTGTAGCAGGGTTTGTGGATTATATTTCTGAGCCTGAATCAATCAACAACTTCAAAACTGTCTTTTAATAGGTAAAGAAGTTTGTCCGTTTAAGTATAAGATGGGATATCAGGCACATAATTACCCCTCAGATCAGCATCAGTTTCCTTAATCACGTCCTTTTTGTTTGTTTCCTTTATTTTCATAGTTAGTACAGAATAACTTTTTTTTTTTTTCCCAATGTCCTTTCTGCCAATGCCTTTATTCAGCAGGCTTCTTCCTCTGGTGCTTGATGAATTGGGTGGAAATATCTAGTTGTTTTATCTGTAAGACTATTAATTTATTCTGAGTAGAATTCTGCTTTTGTTCCAAGGCTTTTTCAAAAGGTTGAGGAACTGGAGTTCTATCTTTCAGTGGGGCCACTTCCCATTCCATTTGTTCTTGTATATTACATATCCTAATTTTGGCTTAGGTCTCTTTACAAAAGTTAAGGAGAGAATTGAGGTCTCATCTCTTTCAAGATCTACTATTTTCTAATGGTATTAAAGAGTCTATTCCTAAAATTTCCAATGGACTCATCCTTTCTTTTTTTAGGACTAAATGAGAATCCAATTTATTTTCACAGGAAATTCTTTTGGAGGGAAACTCCAAAATATTTTCTTTCTATGTACAGAAGTCCTATATAGTTTTTCTATAAAATTTAGGATCTGTCAGTTTCCTTAGGATTATCCTGACTCCACTTTCTCATCCAAAATTTTTTAACATGTAATTTTCTTACTGACGTATTAAGCATTTATATAGATCTGGGAGCTGTAGAGTGTATGTTGTTAGAGCTATTCTAAATTCCTCTGTAAATTTTTATGAATCTTGTCTAGCCTTTCGCAATGATTCTTAGTTCAGACTGAGATGAAAGCTAAAAATAAACTGTCAGGGGCTTGCCCATTTCTGAAGAAGATTTAACTTTAAGAGGCAATTAATATTTATGAATTTCAGCCTGGCCAGAAGGTAAGGGAGCAGGTCAGAAAAGGGGGTAAACACAGCAGATGAGGAGGAACAAAGAATAGGAAAGAGGAAAAGTAGGGGAAAGGCCACTGAGTTCAAGTTTACAAAGGAACCAAAGTTCTGATCATTTCTAACATACCTCTCCATTTAACAATTTTGTTTATATCAGAGTTTGCAGAGTGACCTCTGTAATTTTAAATTGTCCTTGGTGAAATTATGCCTTTTTTAAAAATAGTCTTGGGAATTAGATTTATAATGTAATACATGTAAAAGGGTCCAGCATGCAGAAGGCAAAATTTTTAGATTTAGAAAGAGACAAAGCCATGATAATTTGGCAACAGTTTGTTTAAAGTCTTTATTTTGCACCTTGTTCCTAAGGCACCCAAGTTAATGGCTGACTTTTTATAAATCCCGACCCAATGATCTGAGATTCTTGGTGAACAGAAACTTTTTACAAGAGATTTCACATAGAACAAGACTCCCACAGACTGAATAAGATTCAGGAACATTCACGTTGGTTTTTAAAAGTGACCCCAGGCAAAGTTTGTCCAAAAGATATCAGTCTGAGAGGGAATCTTCTGAACTTGTCTACTGTGGGCCTGGCTCTAGGAATCAATTTATCAGGGTAAATGCCTGGCCGAAACTTCCTCTTATAGACATAAAAGTGATGAGGACAAGAGACAATGAGTAATGTTGGTAATAAGACAGATTTCCATCAAACATGAACATTTTTAAACTTGATCAGATTACCCAAGATGTCCTAAAATAGATCTTATTTCCTAATAGACAAAATTATCATTTAGAAACCTGATGAAAACAAATCAGACTCAATATCAATATTTATACTCCACTGTTATGGTTAAAGAGAATTCCCCAAGGATTCCCCAGTGGAGCATGGTATTTCCAAGTTAAGGGTCAAGGGCCACAATAGAGAGGGGATCTCAACTGGATCACAACCGTGCTTCCAGGTTATTGATCTCAAAATATCAGCAGATAATCTGTTTGTTAGCAAAGCCAAATCTAAATTTATTAGAATTTATAGTAATCAGAGAGAACATCACCTTGAAAGAATCTTAGCAATGTCTCAGAAGGGTAAAGCAAAGTAGGATATTAATGGAGCTTTGGGGTAAGGGCTGAAGTGATTTAACACAAGTCTTTCAAGGTTAGGAACTAATTGCTATTAGGAAAAGTTGATATAATAATTTAGGATTGGTGGACCTGAGGCAATAAAATATAAACTGTTTGCTCAGATGAACAGACTATTATCTACAATAAACAGATCTGTAGGAATGTCAGGGAAAAATAAACAGTGAAGTTATTTATTGGTTTCAAATAAGTTTGTGGAAAATGTTTTCCTAACAACAACTAAATCACTGTCACACATACTTACCTGAGTAATGTTGACATAACTGATCAGCTGACCTCAACCCTCATAGTCTTATAAAATAGATATGAATACTTAATACTTACATGGCATTTAGTTTGTGCCAGGTATTGTTCTCCCTGCTTCACAATTACATCACTTAACACTTGAAGCAATTCTATGAGGTAGGTACTTTTTTTTTCAAATTGGAGTATCGTTGATTTACAATGTTAATTTCTGCTCTACAGCAAAGTGATTCAGTTGTACACACACATACACACACACACACACACACACACATATATATATATATATATATACATTCTTTTTTATGTTCTTTTCCATTATGGTTTATCACAGGAGTTAAATATAGTTCACTGTGCTATAGAGTAGGACTTTGTTGTTTATTCTATATATAATAGCTTGCATCTGCTAACGCCACTCCATCCTTCCCCCCTCACCCTTGGCAACCACAAGTCTTTTCTTTATGTCTGTGAATCTTTCTCTATTGTAGATAGGTTCATTTCTGTTATATTTTAGATTTCACATATAAGTGATATCGTATGCTAATTTTCTTTCTCTTTCTGACTTAGTATGATAATCTCCAGGTCCATCCATGCTGCTGCAAATAACATTATTTCATTCTTTTTTATGGCTGGGTAATATTCCACTGTATATATATACCACATCTTCTTTATCCATTCATCTGTTGAAGGACATTTAGGTTGTTTCCATGTCTTTGCTAATGTAAATAGTGCTGCTATGAACATAGAGGTGCATGTATTTTTTTAATTATAGTTTTGTCTGGGTATATGCACAGGAGTGGGATTGCTGAATCATATGTCGACCCTATTTTTAGTTCTTTGAGGAACCTCCATACTGTTTTCCATAGTGGCTGCACCAACTTACATTCCCACCAACAGTGTAGAAGGGTTCCTTTTTCTCCACACCCCCTCCAGCATTTGGTATTTGTGGGCTTTTTAATGAAGGCCATTCTGACTGTATGAGGTGTTGCCTCATCGTAGTTTTGATTTGCATTTCTCTAATAATTAGTAATGTTGAGCATCTTATCATGTGCCTATTGGCCATCTGGATGTCTTCTTTGGAAAAATGTCTATTTTTCTGCTCATTTTTAGATTGGATCATTTGTTTTTCTGTTGTTGAGTTGTATGAGCTGTTTGTATATTTTGTAGATTAAGCCCTTGTCAGCTGCATCATTTGCAAATATTTCTTCCCAGTCTGCTGGTTGTCTTTTCATTTTGTTTATGGTGTCTTGCTGTGCAAAAGCTTGTAAGTTTGATTAGGTCTCATTTGTTTATTTTTGTTTTTATTTCTATTGCCTTGGGAGACTGACCTAAGAAAACACTGGTACGATTTATGTCAGTGAATGTCTTGCTTATGAT
>NC_041233.1:42713405-42808533 GCF_002837175.3 Physeter macrocephalus
TATGTTTAAGTCTTTAAGCCACTTTGAGTTTATTTTTCTGTATGACGTGAGGGTGTGTTCTAACTTCATTGACTTACATGCAGCTGTCCAACTTTCCCAACAACACTTGCTGAAGACACTTTTCCCCATTGTATATTCTTGCCTCCTTTGTCAAACGTTAATTGACCATAGGGGTGTGGGTTTATTTCTGGGATCTCTATTCTGTTCCATTGATTTGTCTGTTTTTGTGCCAATACCACACTGTTTTGATTACTGTAGCTTTGTAGTACTGTCTGAAATCTGAGAGGGTTATGCGTCCTGTTTGTTCTTTTCCTTCAGGACTGCTTTGGCAATTCTGGGTCTTTTATGGTTCCATAAAAATTTTAGGATTATTCTAGGTCTGTGAAAAATGTCATGGGTAATTTGATAGGGATCATGTTAAATCTGTAGATTGCTTTGGGTAATATGACCATTTTAACAATATAAATTCTTTCAATCCAAGAGCATGTGATATCTTTCCATTTTTTGAATCATCTTTAATTTCCTTTATTTAATGCTTTATAGTCATCAGCACATAAATCTTTCACCTCCTTGGTGAGGTTTATTTCCAAAGTATTTAATTTTTTTGGTGCCACTTTAAAAGGGATTGTTTACATTCCCTTTCTGATATTTGATTGTTAGTGCAAAGAAATGCAACTGATTTTTGTATGTTAATCTTATATCCTGCTACCTTGTTGAATTTGTTTGAGTTCTAGTAGTTTTTGTGTGGAGTCTTTAGAGTTTTCTATATATATATTATCATCTCATCTGCATATAATGACAATTTTACCTCTTACTTTCCAAGTTGGATACCTTTTTGTGTGTGTGTGTCTGATTGCTGGGAATAGGACTGCCATACTATGTTGAAGAGCAGTGGTGAAAGTGGGCATCCTTGTCTTGTTCCAGATTTTAGTGGGAAGGCTTTTAGCTTTCACTGTTGAGTATTATATTTTGGCTGTGGGTTTGACATAAATCACTTTTATTAAGTTGAGATATTTTTTCTCTGTACCCACTTTGGTAAGAGTTTTTATCATTAATGGATGTCAATTCTGTCCGATGCTTTTTCTGAATCTATTGAGATGATCATGTGGTTTTTGTCCTTTTTTTGTTGATGTGGTGTATCACACTGATTGATTTGCGTATGCTGAACCATCCTTGTGAACTTGGGATGAATCCCACTTGGTCATGGTGTATGATCTTTATAATGTGTTGTTGGATTCAGTGTGCTAATAGTTTGTTGAGAATTTTTACATTTATATTCAAAGGTATTGGCCTGTAAATTTTTAGTGGTATCTCTGTCTGGTTTTGGTATCAGGGTGATGTTGGCTTCATAGAATGTGTTTGGGAGTGTTCCCTTCTCTTCAATCTTTTGGAAGGATTAGTATAAGTTCTTTGTATGTTCGGTACAATTAGCCTTGAAGCCATCTGGTCTTAGACTTTTGTTTATAGGGATTTTTTATATTACAGATTCTGTTTCACTTCTAGTGATTGGTCTGTTCAAATTATCTATTCCTTCTTGGTTCCATTTTGCTGGACTGTATGTTTTTAGAAACTTGTCTATTTCTTCTAGGTTGTCTAATTTGTTGGCACATAACTGTACACAGTATTCTCTTATGGTTTTTTGTATTTCTGTGGTATCAGTTGTGTCTCCTTTCTCATTTCTTACTTTATTTGGGTTCTCTCTTTTCTTCTTGGTGAGTCTGGTGAGAGGTTTATCTATTTTGTTTACCCTTTCAAAGAACCAGCTCTTGGTTTTGTTGATTTTTTCTATTGTTTTTAAATCTCTATTTTATTTCCTCTCTGATATTTATTATTTCCTTCCTTCTGCTGACTTGAGGTTTTGTTTGTTCTTCTATTTTCTAATTCTGTTGAGTGGTAAATTAGGTTGTTTGAGATTTTTCTTGTTTATTGTGGAAGGCCTGTATCACTATTTGAAGCTGAACTTCTTTTGCTGCATCGTATAGATTTTGTATGGTTGCATTTTCATTGTCATTTGCCTCAAGGTATTTTTAAATTTCCTCTTTGATTTCATCATTGCCCCATTGGTATTTTTAGTGGCATGTTGTTTAGTCTTCATGTAATCATTTTTTTTCTCATCACTTTTCCTGTAGTTGATTTTAGTTTCATGCTTTTGTGGTCAGAAAAGATGCTTGAGATTAATTTCTATACTCTTAAATTTGCTGAGGCTTGTTTTGTGCCCTAGTATATGGTCAATCCTAGAGGATATTCCATGTGCACTTGAAAAGAATATTTTTTAAATGTAATATTCTGAAAATATCAATTAAGTCTAACTGTTTTATTTTATCATTTAAGATCTCTGTTGCCTTATTGATTTTCTGTCTGTTCATTGATGTGAGTGAGGTGTTAAAGTCGCCTACTATTATTGTAGTCCTATCCGTTTCTCCCTTTATGTCTGTATTTGTTGTATGTACTTGGGTGCTCCTATATTAGGCGCATGTAGGTGACGAGTGTAAAATCATCTTCTTGTATTTGTATTTATCCTTTAATCATTACATAGTGTCCTTCTTTATCTTTCTTTATGGACTTTGTTTTAAAGTCTGTTTTGTCTGACATGAGTACTGCTTTATTTCCATTTACATGAAATATAATTTTCCATCCCCTCACTTTCAATCTATGTGTGTCCTTTGCCCTAAGTGGGTCTCTTGTAGGCAGCATGTTGTAAGCTTTTTTTTTTTTAAATCCAATCTGCCACTGTGTCTTTTGATTGGAGAATTTAGTTCATTGAAATTTAGGGTGATCATTGATAGGTATGTATTTATTGCCATTTTAAACCTTGTTTTCCCATTGATTCTGTGTTTCTTCCTTTTTCTTTTTGTGGTTTGATGATTTCCTTTTATTTTATGCTTGTGTCTTTTTTTCATTTTTTGTGAATCTATTGTATGTTTTTGATTTGCAGTTACCCTGTTTTTCAAGTATGTTAAACCCTTCTTATATCTACTTGCTTTAGACTGATAGTCATATGGGCTCAAACGCATTCTAAAAACGAATCTACATTTTCTCACTCTCCTCCCTCACATTTTATGATTCTGATGTCCTCTTTTACATCTTCAGGTTCATCCTTTTGCTGTTCATCGTGGTTATCATTGTTTTCACCTGTGTACTTGGCTTATTTAAGTACTTGGCTTATTTAAGTGATTTACTTTCCAATAGTGATTTTTTTCTTTCCTATAAATTCTTGTTTCTTTTATATTTAGAGGACACCTTTCAATATTTCATTTAGGATAGGTTTAGTATTGATGTATTGTTTTAGTTTTCACTTGTCTGAGAAATTCTTTCTCTCCTATTATACGTGATAATCTTGTTAGGTAGAGCATTCTAGGTTGCAGATTTTTCCATTTCAAGATTTTGATTTTGAATATATCTTGCCACTCTCTTACTTCTGTAGAGAAATCAACTTATAGCCTTATGGGGGTTCCCTGGTAATTAACTCTTTGTTTTTCTCTTGTTGCCTTTAGAATCCTCTCTTTAACTTTTGCCATTTTAATTATGTCTTAGTGTGACTCTGTTTGGGCTCACCTTTTTGGGGACCTTCTGTTCTTCCTGTAGCTAGATATCTGTTTCCTTCTTTAGTTTTGAGACATTTTCAGCCACAATTTCTTCAAATACATTTTCAATCCCCTTCCTTCTTCTCCTTGTGGAATCCCTATTATGCATAGATTGGCACACTATATATTATCCCATAGGTCTCTTATATTGTTCTCATTTTTTTTCATTTGGGTTTTTGTCTACTCTTCTGATGATTGGGTGATTTCCATTATTCTATCTCCAGATCACTTATTCAGTCTTCTGCATTATTCATTCTGCAATTCATTGCCTTTAGTTCAGCTTTTGTGCTGCAGATGAGGTTTTTAAATTTTTTTGGCTCCTCTTTATAGTTCCTTTTTGAACTTGGTGTCTATTAGACTGGAGAGTTGTGTGCGTTTCATTGTTCATTCTTTCAGGGGAATTGTTGGTTTTTTAACTGGGAGTGGTTCCTCTGCTTCCTCATTTTACTTATGTTTCTCTTACTCTGTAAGTTTAGGAGAGATGACTATCTACTGTGGTCTTGGAGGGCTATTTATATGTGGGAGTATCCCTGTGTAGTTTGGCTGGGTTTAATATTTTTGGTGTGAGGGCTGTTTTTAGCATGGGTGCCTGCTGCCACTTTCCTCAATGTGTGCTGTTCATTATCCCCTTGACAGGGGTTGGGCAGATGTGGCGGCTGGTGCCAAGAACCTGGGGTTCGTGGCGGTGGCATCTTGTGACTGCTCCCAGAGCTCACGTAGGTGGTGTTGTGTCACCTGAAAGTGCACATGGCAAGAGAGGTTGCTATGGCAGGTGCCAACCCTCCCCTTGCATGCCCCCAACAATGGCACCTCACCTTTAAGGTGGGCCTGGCATCCTCCACATAAAACCTCAGTTGCAGTCACCCCAGACCCCAGCCCCTTCAGGCTGTCTCTATGTAGCCAACCCCAGTCCTCTCTCCTGGTCTGATCTCTGAACTCCGAGGTTTAGCACCCAGCCCCAGCGTGCACTGACCAGTTGTGCAGGCCTCTCTCCATTCTGTCTGCTGCAAACCAGTTGCTGTGCTCTCTTCTGAGGTTCCGAAGCTCCCCCTCTGTCCCTGCTGATCTCCTTACTGGTGAGGGGACTTCCCAGTGTGTGGTATACTTTCTTCTTTCAGAGCTCCCTCCCAGGGGTGCAGGACCACCGTCCTGATTCCTTTCTTTCTTTTTACCAGGTTACATGGAGATTTTCTTGCTCTTTCAGAAGTCTGAGGTGTTCTACCAGCACTCAGTAGATATTCTGTGAGATTCATTCCACATGAAGATGTATTTTTGATCTATTTGTGGGAGGAGGTGAGCCACACGTCCTACTACTCCACCATCTTGATTGGTCCCCCTGAGGTAGATACTCTTATTTTCCCCTTTTTACAATAAGGAAGCTGAGACCCAGAATACATAAATAACTTGCCCAAGACAAAACGAGGAGTAAGTAATCAGCTGAACTTCAAATCCAAGCAAACTAGTACAGAGACTGTGTTCTTTATTAATATGGTTTAATGCCTGTAATATATTAATAATTACAGAAAAGTTTTAGAAATAGAGAACTGATAATGTCAGTAAAGGGTTTCATGAGAGAGCATAGACACATATGTCAGATAGAGGCTTGACTTCTCACTCTGCCATTTACAATCATTGTAACATGGGAAATTTGCTTCATGTGTATGAGCTGCCTTCTCTTGAACTATAAAAATAATAGTTTACTTTTCTCCAATTGTGAAAGGTTTTAAAATGGAGCTAGTACATAAAGAATAGACAGGTGTAGTCTTATAGAGAGTAGAGGAGAGAACATTCTACAAACAAGGAAAGAGTTTAATCAAACACCCAGAATTGTATACAAGCCAGAATCTTCAAAAGATTCTGAAGTATTTCTAACTTTAATAAAATATTTGTACTGGGGAATATGGAAGAATAGTAGTTGGTGTCAAAGTAGTCAAGTTACATGAGTCCTGAAATGATTTAGTGGAAGCTCTAATTGATGTGGCTGAAAAGGAAAGTACAAATGATATTTTGCAACATTTCTTTCTAATTGTAAGCATACTTTATCTTTAATAATATGCTGTGCAGGATTTGACAGAAATTTACAAATATTAAAATAAGTGAGTTCCTAATTTCTATTTGTGGGCAGTAGGTCAGCTCAAATTATTTTTGAGGTTCAAAATACATTTGTACTATATTTTTCTAGGAAACATACTATTTCTGAAGTGCCTGTAAATGAGGAAAACTGAAAGATATTCCTGACAATGGAGATGAAATATTTTTAAAAATCTAATTGAAGTACACACAGTAGTGAAAATCATAGAGTAGTGAAAATCATAGCCTGCTGTGCTTTAAAGTCAATCAGTTTATGAACATTTTCTAAGCAAGAGAAAGTGATTTGTGTTACTCAGGATGTTGAAGCATTGTAGTATACCCAAGTAAAAACTGAATTTTGGTGGCAAGATTTTCTAAAATCTAGGTATTTATTATATTTTGTCCCCAAGTTATTCTTTTAAGCCATCTTCTAATTGTTTTGTTTTAATTCATTTCAATGTTTCTCTATGGTTAAACATTAGCTTTATGCAATCATGCACAAAGCATAAATATATTAAAAGTAGCTGATACTTGATTTCTAGATTAACACCCTATTTATTTGGTTTAGTACATCTTGTTTTTTTGCAAACACAGTGCAAATTCTTTGATTCAACATGGATTCAAATTTGTCCCCACACTTCCTGTTTATATTTGTGTCCATATGTTGTTTTTTCTTTAGCATTTAGAGACTTTTGATGTTTACTACCTCTGTAATGTTAAAAACATTTTTGAGGACTAATGTTAACTTGTTCTAAACAGAGAAATTTTGAATTTTCTCTTAAAAGATGAATTTAATTGTACCACCCAACACAAATTAGAGGCCTCATGTAAATTTGCATTGTATTTAAAGATGAATAGTATTATCCTTATTAAAACTTCATATACTTGAAAAATGCTGATTTTTTCTTTAAAAAGTCTAGGATAATTCAGCTATCCTATATTTTTAGGTACTGTCATAGAAAATTGATGTACTGAGCAATCTGCCTTTGCATCACATTATTAAGTAACTTTTACATAAGGCCATTTTCAAGTTTAGTTGCAGTTCAACAGAAAACAAAAACACTGGGTACTGGCACCCCCCCCCCCACACACACACACACACAAGGTGGATTGAGGTGGGGCTGAGAGCAGTATGAACAACAGTTTACTTTTGAGCTTGCACAACAGGTGAAAGGTGACACAACAGGGCACACCCACAGGTGAAATGCTCCAGTGGAGGCATACTCAGTGGTTCCTCTCCCAGTAGGAGTGCTCCAATCCTGGTGACCTCGCACTGCAGATCATAAACACAGCTCAGAAAGGGAGCTGGGGGCTCTACTCCAACAACTAGGGAGCAGACCCTGCCCTGGACAGGACAATGATAACCATAGAGCAAAGAGGAGGCCCCACTCAATATCTAGTGCAGGCTCAGGTCACCACAACATCAGTCACACCTCTTATCAAGGGGATAATGGCCAGCATACACAGAGAAAAGAGTTGGTAGAGAAAATGTAATTTTTTTTCTAGAATATGTTTGAGCCTATATGACTACCAGTCCAAAACAAGTAGATATAGGAAGGGGTTAACATACTTGAAAAATAGGGTAACCACAAAAGGAAAAACAAAAAGGAAAAGATAAGGACAAAGAAGAAATATAAAATCAATGGGAAAACAAGGTGTAAAATGTCTGTCAATGAATACATGTCTATCAGTAATTACCTTAAATGTCAATGGACTAAATGCTCCAATCAAAAGACAAAGAGTGGCAGATTGGATTTAAAAAAAAAAAGCCTACATTGTGCTGCCTAAAAAAGACCCCCTTCCCCTTTAGGACAAAGGATACACATAGATTAAAAGTAAGGAGATGGAGAAAGATACTTCATGCAAATGGAGATGACAAGAAAGCAGGGGTCACAATACTCATATCTGAAAGTAGACCTTAAAACAAAGACTATAAAGAAAGATAAAGAAGGACACTATATAATGATAAAAAGATCAATACAAGGAGAGGATATTACACTCATCAACATACATGCACCCAAATACATAAGACAAATACTAACAGACACAAAGGGAGAAACTGACAGGAATACAATAATAGTAGGAAACTTTATCATCCCACTCATCAGTGCATAGATCTTCTAGACAGAAAATCAATAAGGCAACAGAGATCCTAAATAATACAAGAGAATAATACAATTAAGTCTAACTGTTAGACTTAATTGATATCTCCAGGACATTAAATCCAAAAGAAACAGAATATACATTCTTTTCAAGTGCACATGGAACATCCTCTACATACTTGGGGCACAAAACAAATCTCAAAAAATTTAAGAGTATAGAAATTATTTTAAGCATCTTTTCTGACCACAACAGCATGAAACTAGAAATCAACCACAGAAAAAGAAACCAGAAAAAAAGAAACAAAAAACAAACAAGAAAACAATGACATGGTGACTAAACAACATGCTACTAAAAACACAATGGGTCAGTGATGAAATCAAAGAAGAAATTTTAAAATACTTTGAGGCAAATGACAATGAAAACACAACCATACAAAATCTATGGGATGCAGCAAAAGCAATTTTTAGAGGGAAGGTCATAGTGATACAGGCCTTCCTTAAGAAACAAGAAAAATCTCAAGTAAAACACTAACCCACCACCTAAAAGGATTAGAAAAAGAACAAACAAAACCTCAAGTCAGGAGAAGGAAGGATATAATAAAGATTAGAGAGGAAATAAATAAAATAGAGATTAAAAAAAATCAATAAAACCAAGAGCTTGTTCTTTAAAAGAGTAAATAAAGTTGAACAAACCTCTGGTGAGGCTCACCAAGAAGAAAAGAGAGAAGACCCAAATAAACAAAATAAGAAATGAAAGAGGAGAAAGCAGAACAGATACCACAGAAATACACACACAAAAAAAACCACAAAACAGTATTATGAACAATTATATGGCAACAAATTTGACAATCTTCAAGAAATGGACCTCTTAGAAATATACAGCACACCAAAACTGAATGAAGAAGAAATAGATAACTTGAACAGACCAATCACTAGAAATGACATAGAATCTGTAATTCGGGGGGAAAAAAAAAACAAAAGCCAATTCCTTACAAACAAAATTCCAGGACCAGATGTCTCTTCACTGGAGAAGTTTACCAAACATACAAAGAAGAACTTACACCAATCCTTATACACAGATGAGATGTCATTATACTCAGATGAGATAATATATATATAGAAAACTCTAAAGACTCCACACAAAAACTACTAGAACTCATAAACAAATTCAACAAGGTAGCAGGATACAAGATTAACATACAAAAATCAGTTGCATTTCTTTACACTAACAATGAAATATCAGAAAGGGAATGTAAACAAACCCTTTTAAGGTAGCACCAGAAAAATAAAATACTTGAGAATATAGCTCATCAAGGAGGTGAAAGATTTATGTGCTGAGAACTATAAAACATTAAATAAAGGAAATTAAAGATGATTCAGAAAATGGAAAGATATCACATGCTCTTGGATTGAAAGAATTTATATTGTTAAAATGGTCATATTACCCAAAGCAATCTACAGATTTAACATGATCCCTATCAAATTACCCATGACATTTTTCACAGACCTAGAATAATCCTAAAATTTTTATGGAACCATAAAAGACCCAGAATTGCCAAAGCAATCCTGAAGGAAAAGAACAAACAGGACGCATAACCCTCTCAGATTTCAGACAGTACTACAAAGCTACAGTAATCAAAACAGTGTGGTATTGGCACAAAAACAGACAAATCAATGGAACAGAATAGAGATCCCAGAAATAAACCCACACCCCTATGGTCAATTAACGTTTGACAAAGGAGGCAAGAATATACAATGGGGAAAAGTGTCTTCAGCAAGTGTTGTTGGGAAAGTTGGACAGCTGCATGTAAGTCAATGAAGTTAGAACACACCCTCACGTCATACAGAAAAATAAACTCAAAGTGGCTTAAAGACTTAAACACAAGATATGACACCATAAAACTCCTAGAAGAGATCATAGGCAAAACATTCACTGACATAAGTCGTACCAGTGTTTTCTTAGGTCAGTCTCCCAAGGCAATAGAAATAAAAACAAAAATAAACAAATGGGACCTAATCAAACTTACAAGCTTTTGCACCGCAAGACACTACAAACAAAATGAAAAGACAACCAGCAGACTGGGAGGAAATATTTGTAAATGATGCAGCTGACAAGGGCTTAATCTACAAAATATACATACAGCTTATACAACTCAACAACAGAAAAACAAACAATCCAATCTAAAAATGGGCAGAAGACTTAAATAGATATTTCTCCAAAGAAGACATCCAGATGGCCAATAGGCACATGATAAGATGCTCAACATTACTAATTATTAGAGAAATGCAAATCAAAACTACAATGAGGCAACACCTCATACAGTCAGAATGGCCTTCATTAAAAAGCCCACAAATACCAAATGCTGGAGGGGGTGTAGAGAAAAATGAACCCTTCTACACTGTTGGTGGGAATGTAAGTTGGTGCAGCCACTATGGAAAACAGTATGGAGGTTCCTCAAAGAACTAAAAATAGGGTCGACATATGATTCAGCAATCCCACTCCTGGGCATATACCCAGACAAAATTATAATTCAAAAAATACATGCACCTCTATGTTCATAGCAGCACTATTTACATTAGCAAAGACATGGAAACAACCTAAATGTCCTTCAACAGATGAATGGATAAAGAAGATGTGGTATATATATACAGTGGAATATTACCCAGCCATAAAAAGAAATAATTCTATTTACAGCAACATGGATGGACCTAGAGATTATCATACTAAGAGAAGTCAGAAAGAGAAAGACAAATACCATATGATATCACTTATATGTGGAATCTAAAATACGACATAAATCAACATATCTGTGTAATCAAAACAGACTCACAGATATAGATTCATGACTTGTGGTTGCCGGGGGTCGGGGTGAGGGTGCTTGGTAGAGGAGGGAAGCACTGGGAGTTTGACATTAGCAGAGGCAAATATTATATATAAGATGAATAAATAACAAGATCCTATTGTATAGCACAGGGAACTATATTCAATATCCTGTGACAAATCATCATGGAAAAGAATATGAAAAAGAATATGTGTGTGTGTGTGTGTGTGTATGTCAGTTTGTTGTACAGAAGAAATTAACACAATGTTGTAAATCAACTATAATTCAATAAAATGTTTTTAAAAATTCATATACTTGAAACATGGTGAGTTTTTTTTCTTTAAAATTCTTGGATAATTCAGCTATCCTACATTTTTAGGTATTGTCATAGAAAATCGATGTAGCAAGGAATCTGTCTTGGCTTTGCATCATTAAGTAACTTTTACATAAGGCCATTTTCAAGTTTAGCTGCAGTTCAAAAGAAAACAAAAACACTGAGTGCTGGCACCCCCCACCCCCCACCACACACACTCAAGGCAAGAAAAAGAGCGAGAGATCACTGGTTCTAAAGGAAAATGGCCAAAGAGAGTTTTCCAAATCTAAGTTATACATAATCTAATTGAATGCAACTGGCTTAACAGAAATAAGGTTTACATTCTAATGCCCACAAATACTCTTTTTCTAGCTACAGAGAGTTCTTATTGGAAACTGTAATAAATAACAGTGAGCTTTCTATTTCCAGGATTGTGGTTGACTGGAATTTTAGAACACTACTCAGTAAAAATGCTGATAACAAAAATGAAACAAAACTTTTTTAAAATGTGATAACATGAGGGAATAGATAAAATCACCCTAAGGCCAGATAAAATAAGAAAACACTGAGTCTACTAACATAACCAACTTTGAAGTCCACATTTATTTTGGAGTAACTGCCAATGGTCTGGATTATGTGTTTTAAGATTTTAAGACTTTTGAGCAGGGAGTTCAAGATGGCAGAGTAGGAGGCCATTGAGCTCACATCCCCCTCCAAACACCAAAAATTACATCTACATATAAAACAATTCTCATAGAAAACAAGCCAGAAACTGGCAGAAGATCTTTTATACAATCAAGCTGCAAGAAAGATCCCCACATAACTGGGTAGGACAAAAAAAAAAAAAGGCATCAGGATGGGACTGGCACCCCTGGGAGGGGTAAGAAGGGAGTATCCACGTCAGCACACCCTTCCTCTGTGAAACCCCCCTGTCTGCCAGTGGCTCGATGAAACTGAGAGTGTATAGGGAGAGGCCTGGACTCTGCTTGTGAGGAGTGTGTGAGTACTGGCTTGCTAGTAATCAGGGTAGAGCGAGACGAGCACTGACAGCTTCCACCTCACTGCACTTCCCAGACCTAAACAAACGCCAGGCAGGGCTGCTAGTATGCACAGCAGCTAGGCACTGAAACTCGGGCAGAGGAGCCCTGGGAGAGAACTCAATCTAGCTTCACAATGGCAGCCCAGAGGGCCTGGAGTATGGTCCACGTTGCCATTGTTAGTGCACTCAGGGCAGGGTGCAGGTCCACCATAGAAGACCCATTGTCATTGTGCTCACTACAAGGGCTTGGCTCTGGGGTGGGACTCATGTCTGAATCCATAATCATCCCATGCACAGTGGGGGCAAGTCCTGCAGTGGTAGACATTGTTGGCTCCCACACCAGGTGGTGGGCAGCATCACAGAATTGTACATCCTGGCAGCAGCACCTGGGGAGGAGTAAGCAGTTCTTCCTTTCCCAGTGGTAGCATTCCTGTTCCACGTACTTCACACCACAGCTTGAAGCCCAATCTGAGGTGGAAAGGCAACACAGCCACATTGATTCCTGCAGCCACAATAACTTGGCCCTCAGCACTAGCCATGCACTAGATCTGGGATGAATACAACAGAGAAAGGAACACGACCATGAGGTGCTTCTGAGCAAAACCATGGTGGCCTGCGTGGGCAGCACATAGGTTCCCTGTGACAACACAGGCCTCACTTGGTTCAGAGTTCACCTCCTTGGAGAGACAGCATACACTTAAGAGCAATGGAACCTCATCAAACTTGACCCTCAAGGCTTCTACTCCAACAGCTGGAGAGCATACCCTGCCTTTGATAAGGCTGCGACAGCCACAGAACAAAGAGGAGGCCTCACCTAATAGCCAGGGCAGTCTCTGGACACACAACACCCTCTATATCAAGTGGATAATGGCCAGCACACCAGGAGGAAAAATATGGCAGGTATTCATACCAAAAACAGACTTCACATCAAAAATATTGGGCTTGTCCTATATCTTGATTGTGGTGGTGGTTACACAACTGTACACAACTGAAATTTGTCAAATTTCATAGAATTGTACACAAAAAGATAAATTTAACTGTATATTTTAAAATGTATCTTAATAAACTTTAGTAAAATGAAAAATACATATATATTGGGCTCATACAGTCTACCCAGGGATCCTTCCATATAAAATCACCCGTTTAAGACCACAGTAGATAACTGTTTCTCCTAAATGCATAGACACAGAGAAATTTAAGTAAAATGCAAAAGTAGAGGAACTACACCCAATTAAAAGAACAAGAGGAATACCCTGAAAGAATAAACAATGAAACAGGCCTCTCCAGTCTACTAGACCCCAAGTTCAAAAAGGAGGTAATAAAAATGCTAAAAAAAAATTAAGAAAGAATGTTGAAAGAAATGCAAGTCACTCTAACAAGGAACTAGAAAATATAAAGAGGAATCAATCAAAATCAGACAACTCAATTGCTGAGATACAAACCAATCTAAAAGTAATGAATACAATGAAGAAGAATGAATAAGTGATCTGGAAGATAAAACAATGTGGATCACATAATCAGCAACAGAAAGACAAATTTTTTAAAAATGAACACAACATATGAGATCTATTGGGTAATATAAAACATACCAACCTACGAACAGGGGTTCCAGAAGGAGAACAAAAAGGGAAGGGGTTCAAAAACATATTTGGGAACCTCCCTGGTGGTGCAGTGGTTAAGAATCCACCTGCCAATACAGGGGACATGTGTTCGAGCCCTGGTCCAGGAAGATCCCACATGCCGCAGAGCAACTAAGCCCATGCACCACAACTACTGAGCCTGCGCTCTAGAGCTCGCGAGCCACAACTACTCAAGCCCACATGCCTAGAGCCCATGCTCTGCAACAAGAGAAGCCATCATAATGAGAAGTCTGTGCACCGCAACGAAGAGTAGCCCACACTCACCGCAACTAGAGAAAGCCCGCACACAGCAACAAAGACCCAATGCAGTCAAATAAATTAAATAAATATATTAATTAATTAACTTTTTAAAATGTATTTGAAGAAATTGTGGCTGAAAACTTCCACAACCTAAAGGAGGAAACATATCCAGCTATAGGTAGCACAGAGGGTCCCCAAAAAGAAGAATCTAAACAGACCCACACCAAGACATATCATAATTAAAACAGCAAAAGTGAAAGAGAATATTCTAAAGGCAGTAAAAGAAAAAGAGTCAGTTACTAGGGAACCCACACAAAACTATCAGCTATTTTCTCTACAGAAATATTGCAGGGCAGAAGGGAGTGGCAAGATATATTCAAAGTCCTAAAAGGGAAAAACCTGCAACCCAGGATATTCTATCCAGCAAGATTATCATTTACAATTGAAGGAGAGATAAAGAATGTCTTAGACAAGCAAAACTAAAATAATAATCAATACTAAACCTATCCTAAAAGAAATATTGAAAGGTCTTCTCTAAATATAAAAGAAGAATCTATAGGAAAGAGAATATCACAATAGGAAAGGCACATATATAAAAGGATTGAAGGTGACTTAAATAAGCCAGTACATAGATTTTAAAAAATCAAACAATTTTTTTTGTAAAAGCATTTATGACTGCAATTAACAGCAAAAGGATAAACAAGAACATGTAAAATAGAACATCAAAATCACAAAATATAGGGGAGGGGAGTAAAAAAATGTAGATCTTTTAGAATGTGTTTGAATTTATATGACTATCAGTCTAAAGCTAGTAGACGTAGTTATGAATGCAAGCATAATACAAAAGAAAACCATCAAACTACAAAAGGAAAACAAAAGGAAGAAATAAAAGGAGAACTACAAAATCAACAGGAAAACAACGTTTAAAATGGCAATAAATACATACTTACTAATTACTTTAAATGTCAATGGACTAAATGCTCTGATCAAAGACAGAGTGGCACATTAGATTACAAGAAATAAACAAGAATGTACAATATGCCCCCTACAACAGACTCAGTTTAGGGCAAAAGACACATATAGGTGGAAAGTGAGAGGATGGAAAAAGATATTTTGTGCAAATGGAAATGACAAGAAAGCAGGGATAGTGATACTCAGATAAGATAGACTTTAAAACAAAGCCCATAAAGATAAGTACACTAATATAATAAAGGGATCAATACAAGAACAGGATATTACACTCATTAACATATATACATCCAATATAGGAGCACCTAAATATATAAAACTAATAAAGGGAGAAATTGACAGGAATACAATACTAGTAGGAGACTTTAATACACCTCTGACATCAATGGACAGATCTTCCAAACAGAAAATCAACAATGCAAGAGAGATCCTAAATGGCACAATAGTACAGTTGGGTTTAATTGATATGTATGTGACACTACATCCAAAAAAAAACAAAAAACAAAACCAGATATACATTCTTATCAAATGCACATGGAACATTATCTAGGATAGACCGCATACCAGGACACGAAACAAGCCTCAACAAATTTAAGAGGATAGAAATTATTCCAAGCATCTTTTCCAATCATGTTGGTATGAAACTAGAAATAAACCACAGAAAGAACACGGGAAAAAAATTATCTCATAGAGACTAAACAGTATGCTACTAAAAAACCATGGGTCAACAATGAAATCAAAGAGGAAATCTGGGGCTTCCCTGGTGGCGCAGTGGTTGCGCGTCCGCCTGCCGATGCAGGGGAACCGGGTCCGCGCCCCGGTCTGGGAGGATCCCACATGCCGCGGAGCGGCTGGGCCCGTGAGCCATGGCCGCTGAGCCTGCGCGTCCAGAGCCTGTGCTCCGCAACGGGAGAGGCCGCAACGGGGGGAGGCCCGCATACCACAAAAAAAAAAAAAAAAAAAGAGGAAATCTGAAAATACCTCAAGACAAATGACAATGAAAACATGACCTTACAAAATCTATGGGATGCAGCAAAAGCAGTTCTAAGAGGGAAGTTCACCGAGATACAGACCTTCCTCAAAAAACAAGAAGAAACTCAAACAACATAATCGACCACCTAAAAGAACCAAAAAAAGGAACGAACAAAACACAAAATCAGCAGAAGGAAGGAAATAATAAAGATCAGAGAGGAAATAAAATAGGGATAAAAAAAGGTCAATAAAAAAAGAAGAGCTGCTTTTTGATAAGATACATAAAATGGACAAACCTCTAGCCAGGCTCACCAAGAAGAGAGAGAGGACCCAAATAAAATAAGACATGAAAGAAGAGAGATAACAAATGTTACAACAAAAATAGAAAAAAAAATTACAAGCAAATACTATGAACAGTTGTATGCTAACCAATTAAACAACTTAGAAGAAATGGACAATCTTCTATAAACATACAGCCTGCCAAAATTTAGTCAAGAAGAAACAAATAATTTGACCAGATTGATCACTAGAAGTGAAATAGAATCAGTAATTAAAAAAAAAAAAAAAAGAACCTCCCTGCAAATAAAAGTCCAGGACCAGAGAGGTTCACTGGGGAATTCTACCAAACATACAAGGAACTTATACCAATCCTTCTCAAACTATTCCAAATGATTGAAGAGGAGGAAAAACTCCCAAAGTCATTCTATGAAGCCAATATCACCCTGATTTCAAAACCAGAAAAAGACACACACACACACACAAAATTACAGGCCAATATCTTATAGATACTAAAATCCTCAACAAAATATTAGCAAACTGAATCCACCATACATAAAAAGAATCATATACCATGATCAAATTGGATTCATTCCAGGGTCACAACAATGGTTCAACATACACCAATCAATCTATATAATACACCACATTAACAAAAGGAAAAACAAAAACCACATGAACATCTCAATAGACGCATAAAAAGCATTTGACAAATTTCAACATCAATATATGATAAAAACTCTCACCGAAGTGGATATAGAGAGAACATATTTCAACATAATAAAGCTATTTATGACAAACCCACAGACAACATAATACTCAATGGTGAAAAGCTGAATGTTTTCCCACTAAATTCAAGAAAAGGACAAGGATGTTCACTCTCAAAACTTCTATTCAACATAGTATTAGAAGTCCTGGGCAACAACAACACAAGAAAAAGGGGAAAAATTATCTAAATTGGAAGGAATGAGGTAAAAATGTCACTACTTGCAGATGACTTGATATTCTATATAGAGAGCACTAAAGTCTCCACACAAAAACTAGTGGAATACATGAATTCATCAAGGTAGCAGGATACAAGATTACTATACAGAAGTCTGCTGCATTTCTTTACACTAACAATGAAATATCATGAAGGGAATGTTAAAAATATATATACATTTTAAAATAAAATATTTAGGAATAAACTTAACCGAGGAGGTGAAAGACCTATACACTGAGACCTATAAAACATTAATAAAGGAAACCACAGATTATTCAAAGAAGTGGAAAGATATCCCATGCTTTGGTATGGCAAGAATTAATATTGTTAAAATGGCTATACTACCAAAAGCAATCTACAGATTTAACATGATCCTTATCAAAATATCTATGATATTTTTCACAGAACTAGAACAAATAATCCTAAAATTATATGGAACCACAATAGGCTCAGAATTCCTGAAGGAAAAGAACATAGCAGGAGGCATAACCCTTCCAGACTTCAGACAGTACTACATAGATACAGTATTCAAAACAGCATGGTATTGGTGCAAAAACAGACAAATCAATGGAACACAATAGAGATCCCAGAAATAAACCCACACATCTATGGTCAGTTAATGTTTGACAAAGGAGGCAAGAATGTACAATGGAGAAAAGTCTCTTCAGCAAATGGTGTTGGGAAAGCTGGACAGCTACATGTAAATCAGTGAAATTAGAACACTTCCTCATACCATATACAAAAATAAACTCGAAATGCATTAAAGACCTAAATATAAGACATGACACCATAAAACTCCCAGAAGAGAACGTAAGCAAAACATTCTCCGACAAAAATTGTAGCAATATTTTCTCAGATCAGTCTCCCAAGGCAAAAGAAATAAAAGTAAAAATAAACAAATGGGACCTAACCAAACTTAAAAGCCTTTGCACAGCAAAGGAAACCATTGACAAAATGAAAAGACACCTATGGAATGGGAGAAAGCATTTGCCAACTACACAACCAACAGGGGGTTAATAGCCAAAATATACAAACAGCTTATACAACTCAATATCAAAACAAACAAAAAAAAAAGCAGGGCTTCCCTTGTGGCGCAGTGGTTGCGCATCCGCCTGCCGATGCAGGGGAACCGGGTTTGCGCCCCGGTCTGGGAGGATCCCACGTGCCGCGGAGCGGCTGGGCCCGTGAGCCATGGCCAATGAGCCTGCGTGTCCAGAGCCCATGCTCCGCAATGGGAGAGGCCACAACAGAGGGAGGCCCGCATACCAAAAAAAAAAAAAAAAAGCAAAAAATGAGAAGACCTATAAAGAAGACATATGGATGACCAACAGGCACATGAAAAGATGCTCAACATTGCTAATTATCAGAGAAATTTAAATCAAAACCACAATGTTGTATCACTTCACACCAGGCAGGATGGTTATCATCAAACAGTCTACAAATAGTGAATGCAGGAGAGTGTGTGGAGAAAAGAGAACCCTCCTACACTGTGGGTGAGAATGTAAATTATCACAGCCACTATGGAAAACAGTATGGAGGTTCCTTAAAAAACTAAAAATAAAGCTACTGTATGATCTGGCAATCCCACTCCTGGGCATATATCTGGAGGAAACTAGAATTCGAAAAGATACATGCAACCCTGATGTTCATGACAGCACTGTTCACAGTACCCAAGACATGGAAACAACCCTGTGCACATCAACAGATGAATGGTTTGAGAAGATGTGGTATATATATTATAATACACACACACACACACACACACACATACATGTATATATATATTCACACTCACAATGTAATAGTACTCTGCCATTAAAAAGAATGAAATATTGCCATTTGCAGCAACATAGATGGACCTAGAGAATATTATACTTAGTGAAGTGAGTCAGAGAAAGACAAATACTATATGATATCAATTTTATGTGGAATCTAAAAATTAATACTAATGAATCTATATACAAAATGGAAAGACTCACAGACACAGAAAACAAACTTGTCATAACCAAAGGGGAGAGGAGGAGGGGAGGGACAAATTAGGGGTATAGGATTAACAGATACAAACTACTATACATAAAAATAGATAAGCAATAAGGATTTACTGTATAATACAGGACATTATATTCAATATATTGTAATAACCTATAATGGAATATAATCTGAAAACAAATAACTGAATCACTATGTTGTACATCTACAACTAACACATTTTGAATCAACTATACGTCAAGGATTTTTTTTAAAAAATGGAAAAAATAAATCAACCAGCACATTTGTAATCTGCACTACACAATTTAGCACATACCCTTTTGTATATTTCATTATTGTTTTTCCTCCCTACTAGATTGTGACTACTTAGGTAATATGAATCATGAATTATACTTCATATCCACCACAGAATTTAACACTGTGTTGGATATGGTAGGTAATAAAATACTTACTGGTATATTGACCTATGCTAAAATTAAGGTTTTCAAGTTTCCATAGGTATTTAGTTGTTCTAGTATTTCAAGATTTGATGACATACTGTTTACCTAAGTGTCCATCAACAGATGAATGGATAAAGAATTGAATACTACTCAGCAATAAAAATGAATGAAATATTACCATATGCAGTAACATGGATGGACCTAGAGAATATCATACTAAACAAAGGAAGCCAGACTGAGAAAGACAAATATTGTATGATATCTATTATATGTAATGATATCTCTTATTTGCAGAGTCTAAAAAATAATACAAATTAATCTATATACAAAACAGAAATAGAATCACAGACATAGAAAACAAATTTATGGTTACTAAAGGGGAAAGGGAGGGGTTTGGGCTAAATTAGGATTATGGGATTAACATATACAAACCATTATACATAAAATTGATAAGCAACAATGGTTTACTGTATAACATGGGGATCTATATTCAATATTTAATAACTATCATGGAAATTACCTGAAGAAAATGTATATACATATGTATGTATATACATATATACACATACATCTATATCTGAATCATTTTACTGTACAAATGAAATTAACACAATAATGTAAATCAACTATACTTCAATTAAAAAAATAAAGATTTAAAGAGTTTTAAGTGCTTACAGGAGTCAGAAGATAAAATCTGGTGTTGACTAAGTTATGAAGCATTAGGCAAAAATATATTAGCCATAAAGATGGCCACTATAGAGTGATTTGAAATATACAATTTGATTGTCATAATCATTTCACACTGATAGTATACTAAATCATCATGTTATACACTCTAAATATATACAATTTTAACTTGTCAACTAAACCTCAATAAAGCTGGGGAAAAAAAGTTCAATTTACTATGAAGGTGTAGCAATTCTAAACATTCATGAACTTAACTGCATGGCTCAAAAATATATAAAGAGGGACTTCCCTGGTGGTGCAATGTTTAAGAATCCACCTGGGCTTCCCTGGTGGCGCAGTGGTTGCGCGTCCGCCTGCCGATGCAGGGGAACCGGGTTTGTGCCCCGGTCTGGGAGGATCCCACATGCCGCGGAGCGGCTGGACCCGTGAGCCATGGCCACTGAGCCTGTGCATCCGGAGCCTGTGCTCTGCAACGGGAGAGGCCACAACAGAGGGAGGCCCGCATACCACAAAAAAAAAAAAAAAAAGAATCCACCTGCCAGTGCAGGGGACATGGGTTCAAACCCTGGTCTGGTAAGATCCCACATGCCGCGAAACAACTAAGCCCATGTGCCACAACTACTGACCCTGTGCTCTAGAGCCCGTGAGTCACAACTACTGAGCCCACGCACCACAACTACTGAAGCCCACACATCTAGAGCACATGCTCCACAACAAGAGAAGCCACCACAATGAGAAGTCTGCACACCGCAATGAAGAGTAGCCCCTGCTCGCCACAACTAGAGAAAGCCTGTGCGCAGCAACAAAGACCCAATGCAGCCAAACAAAAAGAAAAAAAAATTTTTTTTAATATATATATAAAGAAAATTCAGAGAAACACAAAAAGAAATGAACAAACTGACCATCGTAGTAAGAGATTTAAACACATACCTATTAATAGATAGATCAATACACACTCTATCAATAGGATATAGAATATTTTAACAACATAAATGTCTAATGAACATTTAGAAAAGGCTGCACCCAAAGAGTTGTAGAACATATGCTATTTTTAATAATCCATGAAATTAAAATTAAAAATTGCCCATGTGATAGGCATTAAAGCACATCTCAATAAACTAAAATAAAATCTATTAGTATATCCACACTCTCTGACATCAAAAAATTTCATAATTCAGTAACAAAAGTAATGTAAATTAAATACACTTGTAAATTTTTAACCTATCTTCTATATAATACATGGGTAAAGAAGAGATCATAATTAGAGGATAATTACAATTAAATGATAACAAAACTTAATTTTCAAAACTTTTGGAATATAGTTTTAAAAGTATGTAGAGGGCAATTTATATACTTAAATGCTTATATTTGAAATTAAGAACATTTGAAAATCTGATGGTCTGAAAATGAATTAGCATTCATCTGAAACAATGTGGGTGTATGTGTGTGTGTAACTGAGAATATTGCCAAAGAAAATAGAAATTTAAAAGACCAGAAAATACCAAAATAATAAGCCAAAAGTTAGTTATTTGATCAATTTATGACCAAAATGAGCAAGGAAAAAATAAAGAGAAACAAAAGAGAAGGCAAATAATTAATAGCAAGAATTGTATGGGAGAAACCATACTTTCAAGGGATATTAAAAGATTTTTAATTGAAGATATTATGAAAAATTTATGTTTTTAGTTTGAGAACATTGGGGGAATAGGTACATTTCTAGAAAAATATTAATTATAGATAGCAACATATGAAAAAGTAGAAAACTTGAATTCTAGAACCAGCAGATAAAACTGCCTTATGCAGAAAACCTCAGGCTCAAATACTTTTATAGATGAGATGGAAGACATATGTAGGGAAAAGAATATTACTGTGTGACACCAGTTCTGAAAGACACAGGAAAATATTATCACCAAATTCTTAAAAAGGCAGTATAGAGAGAAAAAAGTTAAAGACCAATCTCACAAAGAAAGAAATGAAAATTTTCTAACAAGATAATAATAAATGGAATCCAGCAATGGTTAAAAAAAAATCTGGACAAAATTTTGTTTATTTAAGGGAGATATGTCATTTCATTATAAGACAATCTATCAACATAATATCTCACATTCATCAGTTAAAGAAAAAACATTGCTTATCCCAAAAGCTATAGTGAATGTCCGTGAAATAATTTAACTACACCAGGAATGAACAAACCATAAAACTTTTAAGATAGAAAGGAACTTCCTTAACTCGATAACAAACAGCCTAAATCAATGTAAGAATTATCTTCAAAATCAGGATGAAGAATAGGATGGCAACTCACTACTTTCATTCAACATTTTATTGGCATCTAAGCTAGCACATAAAAGCAAGAAACATATAATAATTTGGTTTAAAAAGGAAGAGTAACTACTGACTTTTGCAGGTATTTTAAAAAAAACAGTAATTTACAAATTATAAGAATTAAACATGTGAAGCAACATTGCTGGGGAGAAAATCAGTATGATAAATTCAATTGTTTGTGTTTTTTTTTTACAGCAGCAACAAACATGTAATAATAAGGATTACATTTAAAATACCAATCAAAGTATGAGTTACCAAAAAATAATCTAATATGAGCGAGATCATTATTTGGAAATTAATAATGTTTATTGAAAGACATTAAAGACGACTTAAATGGAGTATGAAGAGACGTACATAATATTTATACTGTCTAGGAAAAACCGATAGCTATCAGTGTAGAAAAGAATCTATAAATAAATTACAATCCAAATTCCAATAGCTATTTTTTCTGTAACGTGACAACCTGATTCTTACATGTATTAGATAGAGGGGGAAAACAATCAAGATCCATGAAGAAATTTCTAAGGAAGAAGAATAAGATGGGTAGATTTTTACCTACCAGTCATTTTTAAAGCTGTAGTAAATAAAACAATGTGATATTAGTGCAGGGAAAGACCAAAAAGAAACCAAATGAAAGGTGCAAAACCTAAACCACACATTTACTATGAATAAATAAAGGTATAAACAGAGGTAGAATCTGCATATCAATAGGATGTGATTAACTCTTCCATAAATTATTACAAATAATTGATTTCTCATATAGAAAATGAAAATTGTTCAGCTTTTGTTAAACAATTACAAGAGTCAGTTCCAAATATATCCATTATTTATATGTGAAAGGCGAATATCTAAAACTGAAGAAATTTTAGAAAAATAACCTTGTGTTCTTATGATCAGGAAGGTTTTCTTAAGCCATATAGAGGAAAAGTGTATAAGTAAAATAGATTAAAAATAAGAATAAAAGCATATGATCATTCCAATAGATGCAAAAACACTTTCAACAAAATTCAACACCCATTTATGATTAAAAAAAAAAAAAAAAAACCTCTCCAGAAAGTGGGCACAGAGGAAACATACCTCAACATAATAAAGGCTGTATATGACAAACTCACAGCTAACATCATACTCAGCAGTGAAAAGCTATCAGCATTTCCTCTAAGATGAGGAACAAGACAAGGATGTCTACTCCCACCACCTGTATTCAACATAGTTTTGTAAGTCCTAGAGACAAAAATCAGAGATGAAAAAAATAAAAAGGAAATCAAAATTGGAAAGGAAGAAGTAAAACTGTCACTGTTTGCAGATGACATGATACTATACATAGAAAACCCTAAAGATGCTACCAGAAAACTGCTAGAGCTCATCAATGAATTCAATAAGTTGCAGGATACAAAATTAATACACAGAAATCTGTTGCATTTCTATACATTAACAACAAAAGATCAGAAAGAAATTAAGGAAACAATCCCACTTACCATTGCATCATAAAGAATAAAATACCTAGGAATAAATCTACCCAAAGAGGCAAAGGACCTGTACTCTGAAAACTACAAGATGCTCATGAAAGAAATCGAAGATGACACAAACAGATGGAAATATATACCATGTTCTTGGAATGGAAGAATCAATACTGTAAAACTGACTATACCAGCCAAGGCAATCTACAGATTCCATGTAATCCTTATGAAATTACAATGGGATTTTTCACAGAACTAGAAAAAATATTAAATTTGCATGGAAGCACAAAAGACACTAAATAGCCAAAGCAATCTTGAGAAAGAAAAACGGAGCTGGAGGAATCAGGTTCTCTGACTTCACACTATACTACAAAGCTACAGTCATCAAAGCAGTATGGTACTGGCTCAAAAACAGAAATATAGATCAATGGAACAGGATAGGAAGCCCAGAGATAAACCCATGCACCCATGGTCAGTTAATCCATGACAAAGGAGGCAAGAATACACAATGGAAAAAATAGTCTCTTCAATAAGTGGTGCTGGGAAAACTGGACAGCTACATGTAAAAGAAGAAAATTAGAACAGTCTCTAAAACCACACACAAAAATTAACTCAAAATGAACTAAAGACCTAAATGTAAAACCGGATACTATAAAATTCTTAGAGGAAAACATAGGCAGAACACTCCTTGACATAATTCGCAGCAATATTTTTTGGATCCACTTCCTAGAGTCATGAAAATAAAAACCGAAATAAACAAATGGGACCTAATTAAACTCAAAAGCTTTTGCACAGCGAAGGAAACCATAAACAAAATGAAAAGACAACCCACAGGATAGGAGAAAATATCTGCAAATGAAGTGATCAACAAGGGATTAATCTCCAAAATATACAAACAGCTCATGCAGATCAGTAACAAGAAAACAAACAACCCAATCAAAGAATGGGCAGAAGATCTAAATAGACATTTCTCCAAAGAAGACATACAGATGGCCAAAAGGCACATGAAAATATGCTCAATGTTGCTAATTATTAGAGAAATGCAAATCAAAACTACAATGAGATATTACCTCACATCAGTAAGAATGGCCATCATCAAAAAATATACAAACAATAAATACTGGAGAGGGTGTGGAAAAAGGGAACCCTCCTTCACTGTTGGTGGGAATGTAAATTGGTACAGCCACTATGGAGAACACTATGGAGGTTCCTTAAAAAATTAAAAATAGAGCTATCATATGATCCAGCAATCCCACTCCTGGGCATATCTTCAGAGAAAATCATAATTCAAAAAGATACATGCACCCCAATGTTCACTGCAGCACTATTTTCAATAGCTAAGACATGGAAAGCACCTAAATGTCCATCGACAGATGAATGGATAAAGAAGATGTGTTATACATATAAAATGGAATATCACTTAGCCATAAAAAAAAATGATGTCATTTGCAGCAATATGGATGGACCCGGAGATTATCATACTAAGTGAATTAGTCAGACAGAGAAAGACAAATATAATATGATATCACTTATATGTGGAATCTAAAAAATGATACAAATGAGCTTATTTATAAAACAGAAACAGACTCAGAGACTTAGAAAACAAATTTATGCTTACCAAAAGGGAAAGGTGGGCTGGGGAGGGATAAATTAGGAGTTTGGGATTAAACATATACACACCATTATATATAAAATGGATAATCAACAAGGACCTACTATATAGCACAGGGAACTCTACTCAATATTTTGTAATCACCTAAATGGGAAAATAATCTGAAAAAGAATAGATATATGTATAACTGAATCACTTTGCTGTACACCTAAAACTAACACAACATTGTAAATCAACAATACTCCAATTTAAATAAAAATTTTAAAATAAAATTTTAAAAAATCTTCTTTATGAAAAGACCCAAAAGAGGATGGTAGTATATTACATGATGGATAAGAGATATTTTCAACACATGTAACAATAATCAGTTACCAGAATACATCAGTTAAGAAAACAAGTTTATAAAGCAATTATACTCCAATAAAGATGTTAAAAAAAAAGAAAACAAGCAATGCAACATGAAATTGAATATGCATTTCATAGAAGAGGAGACACTCATGTTCAGTAAAAATGAAAATTTGCCAAGTAGTCAAAAAAAAATGTAAATGTCAGCACATGAAACATTCTGTCACAGCAGTCAAAATGACAAAAATTGAATATCAAGTGTTGTGGAGACAGGAGAAAGAGGAACTCTGAAATTTCTGGTAACTGAGGAAATGGTACAGCAATTTAGGAAAATAAATTGAGATAACTTAGTAAATTTAAATACACACCATACTTATGACCCAGCACTTCTGTACCTAAGAATATGTCCCCAAATATTGTTCCAATTGCAAACCAAGAGAAATATGCCATAATATGCATTGGGACTTTGTTCCTAAATGCAAACAAAAAATTGTATCACAATAATAATCCTACAAATAGGATAATAGGTAAATGGAGTGTAATCTAGTTGTACAATGGAATAGTCTTTAGCATCAAGTCCATAAAATGTACTTGCATCAGTATGGACTCATCTCAAAAGATAGTATCAATATTTCAAGGGAAGAGGCAAGTTTCAGGATACATGCAATGTAATTCTATTATTCAAAGCATAAAAACTTGCAAAATTCTACCATAAGGCACAAAGAAGATTTATGAGGTGCTAGTAATATTTTCTTACTGTGGGTGGCAGGGACATAAATATTCATTTTATTGTAATAGTATTTTTAAATTCTAAAAATATATTAAGTACCATTTATTGTGTGTCTGATTTATTAAACATTTCTATAAAAGGAAAACGAAAATAGTAAACAAAGAGAACAGTGACAAGATGGATGGCAAGATGGTTGTTGTGTAAATAGAACATTTTGCTTGAGAAACATTAAGTAGTGATAAATGTCATGTTAAACTGCATGCTCAACAATTTTATTTTTTCTTTCAAAAATATTATTAGCTTACTCTGTTCACAGTGTGCATATCTCACTACACAATAAGTAGAAGAAAAACAGAGTAGGAGTATATGGAGGACTGAATTGTTTTAAACAGAGTGAGTGCCAACATGTACTGAATGGATGATGGCTCTTCCCTGCCGTGTACTTGCCTTTGATTGGAATGTGAATCTCCTGCCTATAGCTTTCTTACTACATTACGACAGCCTTCCTGGAGCAGGGGACTAGCTTGGTTCCCTAAGTGAACATGAATTCATTGACACTTTGAGACCCTATCTGTCATGCTGCCATCAGTGCCATGTGCCAAATTTCAAAATCTGAGTTGACAGGGATAATGCTGAGTTAAAGGAGGCATTAGGGAATGACTGTCTCTCTTGTAGCAGGTAAAATGGCAGCTTCCAGTGGTCTTCAGTGTGGCAAGATGACAAGAAGACATCTCTCATAGCTTTAATGAATTTTAAATTTAAATGTGTTCTAATACAACAGATTTTGCCACATTATAGTGTTCTGCATTTTATATTACTTATAGGATTATTTATTCTATTTAGAATTTGTGTTATTTCCCATAAGTATTTTTCTAGATAAGTGCAGTTCCTTATTTTACTTTCCAAATTGTATTTATCATGTTTTCTTATTGTAAAAACAACAGATGAACAAATTTAGAAATTTTAAGCCGTAAGAAAGCACTAATAGCAATAATAAGAAAAATGGGCATTTATTAGCTTTTAATATTGAACATTTTTATATATACCAACTTAAAAATAAGATCAGAATTTACATACAGCTCTAAAACCTGCTTTTTCACTTCTTATGATCATTGCTCATGACATCAGAATTTCTTCAACAACACGAATGTATTTTTTGTGTGTGTGGTACACGGGCCTCTCACTGTTGCGGCCTCTCCCGCTGTGGAGCACAGGCTCAGCAGCCATGGCTCACGGGCCCAGCCGCTCCACGGCATGTGGGATCTTCCCGGACCGGGGCACGAACCCACGTCCCCTGCATCGGCAGGCAGACTCTCAACCACTGCACCACCAGGGAAGCCCCACGAATGTATTTTTTGATGGCTAATTTCAAATTGTCAGATTTTATCGTACAAATGATAGAATCCAGATGGCCATTTTCATCTGAAATTGATTAACATGTATCAAGTGACTTCGAAATAAAAGAAAGTTAAGCTACATTGCTACAGAGGCAAGATAAAGAAAGCTAGAGAAACACTCAACTGTAACTCTGAACTTTCTAGTTAAACTTCAGTGGTGCAACACCCAGCATGGCATCTAGGATACTCTGGACCTGACACTAATTTATCTACCACAACTGATCTCAAAGGACCACACACTTCTTGTATTATGCTTACTGGAGTTCCCTTTGGCTCACTCAGTCCTTTTTTCCTTTAAGTGTCATGAGAGTGTGTTCTATTTAGCAGGTTATGAGGAAAGCCCATCTGCAAATGAGTCTGGGAAGGCAGTTTTAAGCTTCATAGCCTCTATGGTATAAAAAATCATACTAAAAAAGGAATTGGAGTGGGTGGACCAGTCTACAATATCTGCCGCATCTGTAGAGTATGCTCAAACAATAATAGTTTAACAAAATTATATAATATATTACTAGTATATGTACTTTTAGTATTAATGTGTCCTTGTCTGATTATTTCTATATTACTGTATTCCCCAAAGTAAAATGTCCCTGTCAAATAGCACTTTCTCAAAGGCCTAATTGCCTTTCAATTTTTTTTCTTAAATACACACACATACACACACACAATTTATAGCCCCACCAAAATCACCTAATAATTTTTATTTTCTTACTCTCTAACTGAATCTGGCTATTATCTTTTTAATAAAATATTTTACAATTTAACAGAACAAAAATATCTCATTTTAATCAGCATTTGTTTTTACTATAAGCTCCATGGATTTAAATCTTTCTAAATTGTATATTGTATGTTTGCCATTATTTAAAGAGTTTACATAAATTAAATAATATGGTGCTGAGTTAAGATCATTAATATAATTCTTAATTAGCACAAAGTGTTATAAAGCCATGCTGGAGCTATTTTAATACAGAAGGACATAATTTGCTCTAGACAACTATGCTTGGTAAGTTCTTGTATTTACTTTTTTTTTTTTTTTTTTTTTTTTTTTTTTTTTTTTTTTTTGTGGTATGCGGGCGGACAGGCTCCGGACGCGCAGGCTCAGCGGCCATGGCTCACGGGCCCAGCCGCTCCGCGGCATGTGGGATCCTCCCATACCGGGGCGCGAACCCGGTTTCCCTGCATCGGCAGGCGGACGCGCAACCACTGCGCCACCAGGGAAGCCCCTTGTATTTACTTTTAATAATTTTTACTCTCTCTTCTCTTGCTCTCCAACTGAAATTGTGCATTCCTTTAGACATGTCTCTTTTCCCTCATACCTTCTCTACTTTTATTAATGTTTTACAATCCATTTTGGATTAGGAAAGAAGAAAACAAATTTTATTATAATAGTATGGAAAAGAAAAGTAGGTTCGATACTGAGTGAAGATCTAGGGCTTTCTCTAACTGTCACGTTTATGAGCATTAGTGTATAGACATTTGGGATATAGGGGAATATGCTTATCTAATTTTCTGGTTCTTGACTGATTATGATAATTGGAATTTTAAAACGTTACCTCATGATGATAAGAATATTACCAAACTTTGTGGGGGTAAAAATCTAAAAACAGAATAAGAAGTCCACTATCATATTCAAGTAAACTAATTTGAGGGGAGGTATAATAAGATGCTCTTAATGTAACAAATTCTGAAAAGATTGATTTCCTCTATTTGTAGCATTGTCCTGTTTTTTGAATATCATAGAAAACTGCTATGTGTGTACCATTAGACATACAATACTAAGAATGGAAGGATGATTGTAAAATAAGAAACTATGTATCTTGGAAAGCAGTTATAACAATAAAGTGTTTTTTGGGGCTCACTGTTAGCAAATTGTGTTATAGGACAAACACAAAGATATAAAATATGGAATCCTACCACTGAGAAGTTCTTTTAAATGGCAGCAGATCTTCAAAACCACAGGCATCTATATAGCGGATTGTCTAAAAATGAATCAATGAGTGGTAAACTCTACAGGACATAAAGATTTCTTCCTCATATGTTGTACATGTGGATAGCAAACTGTCAAAAACATCATCTCTAAATGTCAAGGGTGGTAAAATACTTGGCTTCGGTTTTTTATTATTTTCAGTTTTTGAGAACTCTAAAGAAAACTTCTGCACCAAAAAAAAAAAAATCAATTTTTTCAATAATGTTTTTTTATTTTTATGGCCATGGTCAAAACTGTAATCCTAGCTTCTGCAAATCCAGGTACTGAATGGGCAACCAAAAACCAAGGCTCCTTGTCAGGCCCAACACCAGGATGACTATCACAGACCCATATTTTTGACCCAGCCCAGTGCCAGATCAGCCTCCATGGATGTAGAATCCAGATCAGATTCAGTAAACCCAGGCTCCCAGACCACCCTAACACTGGGCTCCCATTGCCTCAGCTTCCAGGCTAACACCCATAAAACTAGGTTCCTACCCCATTCCATTACTGGACTGGAACCTGTTGATCCAAAAGATATGCCCACACCAGTGATAACTAGCACATGGTTAGCCCCTGTGGATACAGAATCCAGGTCCACCCACACAGACCCAAATCCCAGGCTATCATTGAAGACTCAGGGGTCAGGCCTACCCCAGTAAACCTACACTCCAGCTTGCTCCCACAGCAAGAGGCACAGGCTGGTCCCCATGTACCCAAATGCCAGGCCTTCCCACCTGCTGACCCAGGTACCAGTAGTTCCTATTTAACAACTCTAACAGCAAGCTTTCTTACAGACACTGCTAGACAGACCTGTCAGAATCTCTGGATGTGCTGATGTATGAAGGGCTTTGCCTTACAAAGCCAGTATGCAACTAATAGAAGAAGTCCTTACTTCCCAAATGAACAGACACTAACCTAAGGTCACAGGAATCATTAATATGAAGAAAACATGAAACTACCAGAGGAAATTAATAAAACACCAATGACTGACCCTAAAGAAATGGAGGTCTATGAATTGTCTGACAAAGAATTCAGAATAAACCTCTGAAATAAATACAGCGAACTACAAGGAAATACACAGAGACAAGTAAATTAAATTAGAAAAATAATACAGGAAAAAACCAGAAATTCAAGAAACAGAAATCATTAAAAAAAGTAGAAGAGAGGGCAGACAGCAGAAGCAAGAAGAACTACAATCCCGCAGCCTGTGGAACAAAAACCACATTCACAGGGAGAGAAAAGATGAAAAGGCAGATGAAGGAACAAGATAAAACCCCAGAAAAACAACTAAAGGAAGTGGAGATAGGAAACCTTCCAGAAAAAGAATACAGAATAATGATAGTAACGATGATCCAGGACCTTGGAAAAAGAATGGAGGCAAAGATTGAGAAGATGCAAGAAATGTTTAAACAAAATATGCATTATAAGGATTCCAGAAGGAGAAAAGAGACAGAAAGAAGCCAAGAAATATTTGAAGAGATTATACTCGAAAACTTCCCTAACATGGGAAAGGAAATAGCCACCCAAGTCCAGGAAGCGCAGAGAGTCCCATACAGGATAAACCCAAGGAGAAACACGCTGAGACACATAGTAATCAAATTGGCAAAAATTAAAGACAAAGAAAAATTATTGAAAGCAGCAAGGGAGAAATGACAAATAACATATAAGGGAACTCCGATATGGTTAACAGCTGATTTCTCAGCAGAAACTCTACAAGCCAGAAGGGAGTGGCATGATATACTTAAAGTGATGAAAGGGAAAAACATACAAATAATATAATTCTGGAAGGAAAGGATCTCATTCAGATTCGATGGAGAAATCAAAAGCATTACAGACAAGCAAAAGCTAAGAGAATTCAGCACCACCAAACCAGCTCTACAATAAATGCTAAAGGAACTTCTCTAAGTGCGAAAAACAAGAGAAGAAGAGGACCTACAAAAATAAACCCAAAACAATTATGAAAATGGTCATAGGAACATACATATCAATAATTACATTAAACGTGAATGGATTAAATGTTCCAACCAAAAGACACAGGCTTGCTGAATGGATACAAAAACAAGACCCATATATATGCTGTCTACAAGAGACCCACTTCAGACCTAGGGACACATACAGACTGAAAGTGAGGGGATGGAAAAGATATTCCATGCAAATGGAAAACAAAATAAAGCTGGAGTAGCAATACTCATATCAGATAAACTAGACTTTAAAATAAAGAATGTTATAAGGGACAAGGAAGGACGCTACATAATGATCAAGGGGTCAATCCAAGAGGAAGATATAACAATTATAAATATATATACACCAACACAGGAGCGCCTCAATACATAAGGCAACTGCTAACAGCTATAAAAGAGGAAATCGACAGTAACACTTTAATAGTGGGGGACTTTAACACCTCACTTACACCAATGGACAGATCATCCAAAATGAAAATAAATAAGGAAACAGAAGCTTTCAATGACACAATAGACCAGAGAGATTTAATTGATATATATAGGACATTCCATCCAAAAACAACAGATTACACTTTCTTCTCAAGGGCACATGGAACATTCTCCAGGATAGATCACATCCTGAGTCACAAGTCAAGCCTAAGTAAATTTAAGAAAATTGAAATCATATCAAGCATCTTTTCTGACCACAACACTATGAGATTAGAAATCAATTAAAGATCAGAGCAGAAACAAAGAAAACAGTAGCAAATATCAATAAAACTAAAAGGTGGTTCTTTGAGAAGGTAAACAAAATTGATAAACCAGTAGCCAGACTCATCAAGAAAAAGAGGGAGAGGACTCAAATCAATAAAATTAGAAATGAAAAAGGAGAAGTTACAACAGACACCGCAGAAATACAAAGCATCAAAAGAGACTACTACAAGCACCTCTATGCCAATAAAATGGACAACCTGCAAGAAAAGGACAAATTCTTAGAAAGGTACAACCTTCCAAGATTGAACCAGGGATATCAAAACCAGACAAAGATAGTACAAAAAAAGAAATTTAGAGACCAATATCACAGATGAACATAGATGCAAAAATCCTCAGCAAAATACTAGCAAACAGAATCCAACAACACATTAAAAGGATCATACACCATGATCAAGTGAGATTTATCCCAGGGATGCAAAGATTCTTCAGTATACAGAAATCAATCAATGTGATACACCATATTAACAAAATGAAGAATAAAAACGATATGATCATCTCAGTAGATGCAGAAAAAGCTTTTGACAAAATTCAACACCAGTTCATGATAAAAACTCTCCAGAAAGTGGGCATAGAGGGAACCTACCTCAACATAATAAAGGCCATATACGACAAACGTACAAGAAACATCATTCTCAATGGTGAAAAACTGAAAGCATTTCCTCTAAGATCAGGAAAACGACAAGGATGTCCACTCTTGCCAGTATTATTCAACATTGTTTTAGAAGTCCTAGCCACAGCAACAGAGAAGAAAAAGAAATAAAAGGAATACAAATTGGAAAAGAAGAAGTAAAACTGTCACTGTTTGCAGATGACATGATACTATACGTAGAGAATCTTAAGATGCCACCAGAAACCTACTAGAGCTAATCAATGAATTTGGTAAAGTTGCAGGATACAAAATGAATGCAGAGAAATCTCTTGCATTCCTATACACTAATGATGAAAAATCTGAAAGAGAAATTAAGGAAACACTCCTATTTACCACTGCAGCAAAAAGAATAAAATACCTAGTAATAAACCTACCTAGGGAGAAAAAAAGACCTGTATGCAGAAAACTGTAAGACACTGTTGAAAGAAATTAAAGATGATACCAACAGATGGAGAGATATACCATGTTCTTGGATTGGAAGAATCAATATTATGAAAATGACTATACTACCCAAAGGAATGTACAGATTCAATGCAATCCCTATCAAATTACCAATGGCATTTTTTACAGAAGTAGAACAAAAAATCTTAAAATTTGTATGGAGACACAGATGACCCTGAATAGCCAAAGAAGTCTTGAGGGAAAAAAACGGAGCTGGAGGAATCAGACGCCCTGACTCCAGACTATACTACAAAGCTACCATAATCAAGACAATATGGCACTGGCACAGAAACAAATATAGATCAATGGAACAGGATAGGAAGCCCAGAGATAAACCCACACACCTATGCTTAACTATTCTATGACAAAGGAGGCAAGGATATACTATGGAGAAAAGACAGCCTCTTCAATAAGTGGTGCTGGGAAAACTGGACAGCTACATGTAAAAGAATGCAATTAGAACACTCCCTAACACCATACACAAAAATAAACTCAAAATGAATTAGAGACCTAAATGTAAGACCAGACACCATAAAACTCTTAGAGGAAAACATAGGAAGAACACTCTTTGACATAAATCACAGCAAGATCTTTTTTGATCCACCTCCTAGAGTAATAGAAATAAAAACAAAAATATACAAATGGGACCTAATGAAACTTAAAAGCTTTTGTAAAGCAAAGGAAGCTACAACAAGACAAAAAGACAACCCTCAGAATGGGAAAAAATATTTGCAAATGAATCAATAGCCTAGGGATTAATCTCCAATATATATAAACAGTTCATGCAGCTCCATATTAAAAAAACAAACAACCCAATCAAAAAATGGGCAGAAGACCTAAATAGACATTTCTCCAAAGAGGACATACAGATGGCCGAGAAGCACATGAAAAGCTGCTCAACATCACTAATTATTAGAGAAATGTAAATCAAAACTACAATGAGGTATCACCTCACACCAGTTAGAAAGGGCATCATCAGAAAATCTACAAACAACAAATGCTGGCGAGAGTGTGGAGAAAAGGGAACCCTCTTGCACTGTTGGTGGGAATGTAAAGTGAGACAGACACTATGTAGAACAGTATGGACGTTCCTTAAAATCTAAAAATAGAATTACCATATGACCCAGTAATCCCACTACTGGGCATATATCCAGAGAAAACCACAATTCAAAAAGACACATCCACCCCAATGTTCATTGCAGCACTATTTACAATAGCCAGGTCATAGAAGCAACCTCAATGCTCATCAACAGACGAATGGATAAAGAAGATGTGGTACATATATATAGAAGAGAATATTACTCAGCCATATAAAGGAACAAAATTGGGTCATTTGTAGAGACATGGATGAATCTAGAGACTGTCATACAGAGTGAAGTAAGTCAGAAAGAGAAAAACAAATATCACATATTAATGCATATATGTGGAACCTAGAAAAATAGTACACATGAACTGGTTTGCAGGGCAGAAATTGAGACACAGATGTAGACAACAAACGTATGGACACCTAGGGGGAAAAGCAGCGGCAGTGGGGTTGGTGGTGCAATGAATTGGGAGATTGGGATTGACATGTATACACATCAATGGATGACTAATAAGCATCTGCTGTATAAAAAAATAAAATTCAAAAGAAAGAAAAATAGAAGAAACCCTAGAGTTGAAGAATGCAATGATTGAACTGAAGATATTCAATAGAGAGCTTCAATAGTAGACTCAACCAAGCAGAAGAAAGAATTAATAAACTGGAAGACAGTTTATTTGGAATAATTCAGTCAGAAGAGAACAAGTACAACAAAACCTGGAAATTAAAAAGAGTGAAGAAATCCTGAGTGAATTATGGAGTACCCTTAAAAGAAACAATCTATGCGTTATTAGAGTCCCCAGAAGGAGGAAAGGGAGAAGGTGGCACAAAGCTTATTTTAAAAAGTAAGGGCTGAGAATGTTCCAAATCTAGGGGAGATTTATATATTGATGTTCAAGAATTTAATAAATCACCCCCAAAATTTCAAACCAAAACAATCTTTCAAAAGACACATTATAATAAAACCATCTAAAATCAAAGACAAAGAGAATTTTTAAAACAGAAAATAAAAAATTTCTCACATATAGGGGAAATCCCTTAAGACTATAGATGGATTTATCAGCAGAAAATGTATAGGACAGGACAGAGTGGGATGATATATTCACAGTGCTTAAAGAAAAAACATGCTAACCAGTAATACTTACATGGCAAAGTTGTCTTTCAGAAATGAAGGAGAGACCACTACACCTACTTTACAAGAAGCACCGAAAGGAATTATTTGAACTGAAACAAAAGGATAAATTATAATAAAACATATTTTAAAACATGAGGTAAAGGTAAATATATAGTCAACTTCAGATTATTCTAATGCTGTAATATGGTGGTTTGATAATCACTTAACTCTAGTATAAACATTAAAGGACAAAAGTATTAAAAATAACTATAGCTACACTAATTAGTTAATGGATACACAATACAAAAATGTAAATTGTGACACAAAAAATGTAAAATTGTGGGGGTGGGAGAGTAAATGTGTAGAGTGTATGCAATTGAAGGTAAGTTGTTTTCATCTTAAAATAGACTGCCATATCTATAAGATGCTTTCTGTAAGCCCCATGATAACTGAAAAGTAAAAACTCTCAGTAGATACACAAAAGGCAAAGAGAAGGGAAGCAAAACACATCATTAGAGAAAATCAGTAAATCACAAGAAAGGCATAAAAGAGGAAAAAAGAAGCAAGGGAACTACAAAGCAGCCAAAAAACAATAAATGAGATAGAATTAGTAAGTCCTTACCCATCAATAGATACTGTAAATCTAAATGGACTAAATTATCAAATCAGAAAGCACAGAGTGGCTGAGTGATTTAAAAAGCAAGACCCAACTATATACTACCTACAAAAAACTCACTTCAGCTTTAAAGACATATAGAAGCTCAAAATGAAGGCATTTCCATACAAATGGAAACCAAAAGAGATCATGAGTAGCTATGAGAGCATGAATAGCTATACTTATGTTGAACAAAGTTGACTTTAAGTAGAAAACTCTTAACAAACAAAAGAGATCATTATATAATAAAAAAGGGGGCAATTCAAAAGGAAGATATAAAAATCCTAAATATATATGTACCCAACAACAGAGTACCTAAATATATTAAGCAAATACTAGCAGATCTGAAGTGAGAAATAGATAACAATACAATAATAGTAGGGGACCACAGTGCTCCACTTTCAACAATGAATATCTCATCCAACCAAAATATTAATAAGGAAACATTGAATTTGAATTATATGTTACACTAAATGGCCCTAACACAAACATACAGTACATTCCACTTAACAGCAGCAGCATACACATTTTTTCAAGTGCACACAGAACATTCTCCAGGGTAAATTATTCATTAAATCACAAAACAAATGTTAGCAAATGTAAGAAGCTGAAGTCATACCAAGTATCTTTTCTGATCACAATGTTATAAAACAAGAAATCAGTAATAGGAGGAAACTGGAAAAATCACAGATGTGTGGAAATTAAAACATCACTTGCCAGAACATCAATGGCTCAAAGAATAAGTCAAAAGAGAATTTTTTTTTTTTTTCTGGTACACGGGCCTGTCACTGTTGTGGCCTCTCCCGTTGCAGAGCACAGGCTCCGGACGCACAGGCTCAGCGGCCACGGCTCACGGGCCTAGTCGCTCTGCGTCATGTGGGATCTTCCCAGACCAGGGCACGAACCCGCATCCCCTGCATCGGCAGGCAGACTCAACCACTGCACCACCAGGGAAGGCCAAAAAAAGAGAAATTTTTAAAAGTATCTTGAAGTAAATGAAAATGGGAACACAAAATATCAAAACTTATGGGATGCAGTAAAAGCAATGCAACAGGGAAGGCTATAGCAATTAATTAATTATTAATTAATTAATTTTTAAAAGCCTACATTAAGAAAAAAGAAAGAGCACAAATAAACATCCTAACTGTATATTTCAAGGAACTAGAAGAAGCCCAAAGTTAGCAGAAAGAAGGAAATAACAAAGATCAGAGCAGAAATAGATGACACAGAGAACAAGAAAAAACAATAGAAAAGATCAATGCAACTAAGAGCTATCTTTTCTTTAAATCTAACAAAATTGACAAACATTTTACTAGACTAAGAAAGAAGAGAGAAGATTCAAATAAATATATCATAAATAAAAGAAGACACATTACTACTGACACCACAGAAATACAAAGGATCATAGGCAGTTACTCTGAACAATTATACACCAAGAAATTGGATAACCTAGAAGAAGTAGATAAATTCCTAGCAATACAATCTACTAAGACTGAATCATGAAGAAATAGGAAATTTGAACATATCAATAATGAGTAAGGAAACTGAACCAGTCACCAAAACATCCCAAAAAAGAAAAGCCCAGGACTAACCAGATGGTTTCACTGAATTCTATCAAATATTTAAGAAGAATTAATGTCAGTCCTTCTCAAACTCCTCCAAAAAAATTGAAGAGGAAGAAACACTGCCAAACTCATTATATGAGGGCATCATTATTCTGTTACCAAAGCCAGAAAAGTACACTACACAAGAAGAAAACTACAGACCAATACCCTTGGTGAGTCCAGAGGCAAAAATTCTCAAGAAAATGCTAGCAAACTAAAATCAGCAGCAAATTAAAAGGATCATATATCACCATCGAGTGGCATTTATTCCTGGGATGCAGCATGGTTCAACATATGCAAATTATGAGATGGAGATGACCTAAGTGTCCACTGACAGATTAATGAAGAAAATGTAGTATATGTACAAAATGGAATATTATTCAGCCATAAAAATGAAGGAAATCTTGCTTGTTGCAAAAACATGATAGACTTTGAGGGCATTATGCTAAGTGAAATAAGTCAGAGTAAGTCAAATACATATCTTCTCAGTTATATGTGGAATCTAAAAAAGCTGAACTCATAGAAACTTATGGTTGCCAGTGGCTGGTGGATGGGGAAAATGGAGATGTTAGCCAAAGGGTACAATATTCCAGCTCTAAGATGAATAAATTCTGAGGATTTAATGTACAGCACAGTGACTATAATTAAAAATATTATATCAATATCATATACTTGAAAGTTAAGAGAGTAGATCTCAAATGTTATCACCTCACACTAAAATGGGTAATTATACGAGAGTATGGAGGTGTTAAATAAACTTATTGTGGTAACCACTTTACAATATATATATGTATCAAGTCATCACACTGTATACCTTAAACTTACATATATGTCAATAATATCTTAATAAAACTGGAAGATGTAGGAAAACAGATGTGATGTTTACATGGATATGGTCTGTAATATTATGAGTAATAAAATGCTTTAAATATTTTCCTTATAATTTAGTCCATAGAGTTTGCTTTTTTACTGACAGTTTAGATACTCATAAGTGGATTGTAGCAAAAAACTTGATTTAAAGAGGCAAAGCAGACTGTATACAAAGAATTATTAAAAGTCTTTGTTTGAAGAATGCAGTTTTAAACAGTGATGTTGATGCTGCAGCTTTTAGCTTTTGACCTCGTTGAGCATCTTAGTAAGAATCGTGATTGAGAATTTCCTCTGAGCTACCTCATTTAGAGTAATTAGAAAATATTTGCAAGTGAATCAACTGACAAAGGATTAATCTCCAAAATTTACATGCAGCTCAATATCAAAAAAACAAACAACCCAATCCAAAAATGGGCAGAAGACCTAAATAGACATTTCTCCAAAGAAGATATACAGATTGCCAACAAACACATGAAAGAATGCTCAACATCACTAATCATTAGAGAAATGCAAATCAAAACTAAAATGACATATCACCTCACACCAGTCAGATGGCCATCATCAAAAAATATACAAATAAATGCTGGAGAGGGTGTGGAGAAAAGGGACCCCTCTTGCACTGTTGGTGGGAATGTAAATTGATACAGCCACTATGGAGAACAGTATGGAGGTTCCTTAAAAAACTACAAATAGAACTACCATACAACCCAGCAATCCCACTACTGGGCATATACCCTGAGAAAACCATAATTCAAAAAGAGTCATGTACCAAAATGTTCATTGCAGCTCTATTTACAATAGCCAGGACATGGAAGCAACCTAACTGTCCATCAACAGATGAATGGATAAAGAAGATGTGGCACATATATACAATGGAATATTACTCAGCCATAAAAAGAAATGAAACTGAGTTATTTGTAGTGAGGTGGATGGACCTAGAGTCTGTCATACAGAGTGAAGTAAGTCAGAAAGAGAAAAACAAATACTGTATGGTAACACATATATATGGAATCTAAAAAGAAAAAAAAATGGTTATGAAGAACCTACGGGGCAGGATGGGAATAAAGATGCAGACCTACTAGAGAATGGACTTGAGGACAAAGGGAGGGGGAAGGGTAAGCTGGGACAAAGTGAGAGAGTGGCATGGACATATATGTACTACCAAATGAGAAATAGATAGCTAGTGGGAAGCAGTCACATAACACAGCGAGATCAGCTCGGTGCTTTGTGACCACCTAGAGGGGTGGGATAGGGAGGGTGGGAGGGAGGGAGACGCAAGAGGGAAGAGATATGGGGATATATGTATAGCTGATTCACTTTGTTATACAGCAGAAACTAACACACCATTGTAAAGCAATTATACTCCAATAAAGATGTTTAAAAAAAAAGAGTAATTAGAAAATAAAATAAATTAGCTTTCAGAAATATGAATGTAAACTCTTTAACTGCTTATCATAAAGTGTTTTTTTTGTATAATTTTGTTTTCCTCATTGACACAAATCTTGATCCCTTTCTTTTTCCTTTATATGTTAATTGTAAAACATAAGACAAATTAGATAATATGGTAAAATAAGCCAATGCAAAAAGCCTTTTAGGAAGATTTTTAGAGTAACATAAAGCAAGATCTTGCAAAGAGATTTTAGGAGTACAAAATCCACTTTACATTAGATTACCAAAGCAGATTATTTTTATTTTAGTTATAAGCATTCCTGTGATAATTTTAGAAAGATCTTTTGCTTGATACAACTATAACTATGTATTCTTAGCAATCTGTTGCCATATAATTAAATGTATTGTTGCTGTTCTAGTACATTAAATGCACACCAAAAATGCTAACATATATGAAGCCTATTTTGTTCTGCTAATAAAATATGGCTTTCCTTTGACTGTTGAAAAATTTAAGAAACTACTACTTAATTAAAAACATGTAAAAGTCACTGCTTTTAAAATGTAGAGATATACAAATTTTGTATGTGATTAGCTCATTTGTTTAGAATAGAATTTACCTAACAATAACTTATAAAGCACTTCCATATGCCAATCACTATTCCTACAATAATTTCAGTTTTGCAACTGAGCTACAGAGAGTTTAAGTCACTTTCAAAGATCTTAGAAGCTAACAAGTGCTAAAATGTGGCTAGTATGAACCTAGACAGTCTGTTTCCCAAGGCTATGTCCATAACCACAATACCATGCTGCTTCTTCTGATGTCAGTGGTGACATAAATACCTTGGACCAAGAACTATTTCATCCATGTCAAGTTCCTCAAATGTATTTATGATCCTGTGACAGAAGTTTATATGAGTAAGGAAAAACTGTCGCTATCAATGGAAAGAAAACTCAAAGAGCTTCTAACTCATGCAGTGTGAATTAAGTAAGAACATTACACTTGGGTACAAATACTAACATATTTGACAATGCATTTACATGAAATTATAAAATAATGAATTATGGTAATATTCCCAGTGAACAAAAATAATTTTAAAAGTATTACTTGATCTTCTGATCAGACTTCTGACAATTCAGTTCCTGTTCTGCCTTCTTCCTGCAGCCCTTTACTTATCTTTCTATTACTTAGATCCATTAACTTCTTAAGAATGAGAATGGGTTTCTCTCACCAAATGCCAACCATGTAAAAATCTTAAATCTTACTGTTGTTGATAGACCAATTAGAATATGAAATAAATAGTAACTTTTGAAAAAAATGTAGAGATTGAGGGAGCCATGGCCTCTACGTAAATCGTCCTAATGAAAGCAGTGACATAGAACAATAATCATTAATGACTTCAGTGGACATTACTAGACCATATTGTCGGAACACCGTAATCAAATTATATAATCCAATTAATGATGACACTAAGGCATCATAAAATACACCTTCCTTCATCCATGGTAATATTTGAAATCTATTAATGCTAATATCTTATTCTTGAATTGAAAATGACTTACTTTTAATGCCCTTTAGCTTAGTTCATTTTGCTTTTTCAGTTATGGTCTATTTGCTGACTACAGTTTTACAACTTATAGTTCTACTGATCTTATAAATTTCAAGGTCAAACTCCTTTTCTTTTGAATGAGAGAGTCAAAATGTAAAACAAGCAGTTTTTGTATTAAGATTTCACTCCTGTGTGTATTTTCCTGGAAATAAATATTCCAAAGATCAACAGAAAAATATAAGAATAGTCTCTCTGCTACTGCTTGTGACAAGCAAATTGAAAATAAAATGTTTGTGCGGCCAGAAATTTTGAGAGCGCAGTACTCCTTTGAATGAGAGGCCAAATTGCTTTGAACTAAGTGACTGATCCAGAGGGAGATGGAGAGGGAGAGGGGAGAGAAAATGTGTGTGTGTGTGTGTGTGTGTGTGTGTGTGTGTGTGTGTGTGTGTGTGTGTGTGTGTGAAAATGAAAGCTTCTAGATAAGAAACACCAGATGACTTTGAATATCCAAAGTGATAATAGAGGAATGTTGAAAAGAGTAGAGTTTTCAGAAAATCTGTGACTCTTTCATGATCTTTCTGCTTGATCATTTGAACACCAATGCATTTCCAAACTATTGTGGGACCAGTGGGTCATTGTGAGCACATTATTTTCTAAAACCTGGAGTTCAAGGATTCTATTTGCCTCTAGTAAATTCAGTCCAGGATAGTGGTTCTAGGTTGATATCTGGAACAAGAATTCCAATTTTTCTGTCCATACAGACCATCAGTGACATGTCATGTGGCTGCTTTTATTCTTAATGAGAATGCACTTCACAACCACATATGTAATAAGATCAGCCCTCAATGAAAATTTAGGGAAATCCAAGGGATTCTCTGCCACCCTTTGGTCAAAGGGAAAAAAATAGGAACGATTTTCCAAATACATTCCTTAAAATAATGATACTGTACAAATTAAGGTGCATCTATTCTGCCTGTACATTTTGCCAGGCAAAATGAAGTTATCATAGATTATCTCATTTATACTTGTAATAAATCTATGAAGTAGTTATACTTACTATTACACCTATTTACCTAAACTGAGGTATAAGAAGTTAATGATCTACTTAATTTATACAGCTATTAAAAGCCAATTTTAGGATGTAAAAATTGGTTTTCTGACTCCAAAGCACATGTTCTTAAGCTCTATACTGTACTAGGAATCAGTTCCTTTAACACTTTAAACACTCCCCAAAAGATTTGAAATGATGAATAATAATGATTTAATTGGTTATTTGTTTTATTCCTTTACCATGGAGGAAGATGTTCCCTAGTTCAACAAATATATTGAATGAGTATAGTATGTCAAGTACTCTGCTGAGTGCTAGAATAATTCACTGATAATCATAGGGAGCTGGTAAGGAAATGGCCAAGTAAAAGTTCTAAAAGACTGACACAAAAATATTTGTGATCTTTGATATCATGAGAGCTTTGATATCTGAGGTCTTTGAGTTTTATTTCTTTAAGATGCAGTTTGATAAAATCATGAAGGAACTTGGAATGCATCCTTGCCATTAATAGGATATTGGAGTAAGTTTGCTCCATAATAGTTCTTCGGTTCAGTCAATTGGATGATCAGAGTGTAGAATTCTAATAGAAACTATAGATAATTGGAAACAAGTGAAAAATTTCTCCTCTTTTCATTACTCCTCTTTATAATTCTGAGCTGTCTATGATCTTTCATAACTAATCCCTCAAAATCCTGAATTCCTACAAAACTGTCTCTTTCTTTACTTGAATAGTAGCTTTTTCCTCATAGGGAAGGAAAAATTTTTCTTCTACATTTCTAGGTTCTTGACTGAGACCTCCCTGTAATAGAACAATTAACAGGGGAAAAACAAATTTAATTGTGTACAAAAATATGAGACTCAAACACAACCAGGCAATTGAGGCTTAAATACCATCCTGAGCTAAGGAAAGGGATAAGTGGTCTGAGACTTCAAAGGGAAAGAGGGAGTTCACAGGAAGATGAGAAAAGGAAATGTTCAGTAAACAAATGTTTGCCCTGCATGCAGATACTTCTCTCAGATGAAAAAATTATCTCTAGTAATAGCTCTCTTCCTGGTACAGGCCCCCTTTCTAAATCCTTTTAGGCTGTTTAAAAGGAGGAGGAGGGCTTCCCTGGCGGCGCAGTTGTTGCGAGTCTGCCTGCCGATGCAGGGGACACGGGTTCGTGCCCCGGTCCGGGAAGATCGCACATGCTGCGGAGCTGCTGCGCCCGTGAGCCATGGCCGCTGAGCCTGCGCTCCTCAACGCAAGAGGCCACAACAGTGAGAGGCCCGCGTACGGGGAAAAAAAAAAAAAGAGGAGGGAAAATAATAATAATAAAGGCTTTTGCTGAGTCTGCTGGGTCTTTATTGCCTTCAGCTCCACATGCCAAAGTGACATATTTTCAGGTGGCATGTGGTGCTACCCTTCGCATAGTATCAGTGGGCCTGTCTTTTAATAACTAATTTGTTACACATTCTTTCCCCATTATTTTTATACGAAAATAACATTTCACACGTTAAAAAGAAAAAAGATTAAGTTATAGAGGGCTTTTAAAAAATTGTTGCAAATTTGGTCGAGGCTCTTCAATTTTGCATTCAAGAAATAGTTGCTGACAACTATGTGGCAGGAACTTTGCCCTGGGAACACAACTGAGGAACAGAAACAAGATTTAGATTATCACTGCGTTTTCTGTCAGTGAGGAGTCAGATATTCATAACTTGATATTAGAAGGCAGAATTAACTGAGTATATATCAGGGAACCTGGGGATTGGAAATGATTTATTTGGAAAAGCGACGCACAAGTTAAAATCTAAAGAATATAAAAGTGAATAATGGGTTGAGTGTGAAGATTAGAAATAAGAAATAATGCAATCTGGAAAGATCTTTAGGTAGTTCAGGACAAAAGATATCATGATTAAAGAAAAGAAAAGAAAAACCTGCCTTGAATGCAGAGAGCAAGTGAGAACATGGAAATAGATGAGACTGGAGAGGAAGGAGAAGGCGATATCATGCAGGACCTTGTAGGCCATATATTTTGGTTTTCATTCTAAAATCATACTATACAGAGTTGTAGATCATGAAAATTTTGTTTTAACATAAAAGCAATGGTACATCATTAACTGGTAAGCACGTTTTAATTTGTAAAAGATCACTGTGGTTAAAGATAGAAAATGAAAAGAGTGGGGCAAGATTGCCTGTAGGGTGAACAGTTAGGAAAACCTGTTAGACTAGATAAGAGATTGGATTAGCATAGTGACATCAGATTGAAAGCTGTAGGTGGATATAAGTTTTTCTGTAGTAATGAAAGTCAAGATTTATTGAGGGATTCAACATAGAAAAGCAAGGGTGATGGGCAGGCTCAAAGGTGACCCCCTGGTTTCTGGTTTATGCAACTTGGTGCAAAATTGTGTTATTCACTGAAATAGTACATACTGGAAGAGGCCAGTTATGGTCTGGGGGTAGCAACTAGAATCCATTTTGGAGTGTTGCATTTAAGGCACCTTTGAAATTGCAAGTACAGATGTTGTCTGAGCAGCAGGGCCCAGACTCAGAGGAGAGGTCTAGGCAGGAAATATGCTAGTCATTGGACATATTGATGGCAATTGTCATGTTAATATAAGAAAAAAGTCAATATATTTGAAATTTTATTAAAAAGACATTGTTTGAACTTAAATGGAAGTTTTGAGAATAGGCTAAGGTGGAAATAAGGTCTACCTGGCTGTTCTCTCTTCCTAGTAAGGAATGAACATATATGGACAATTCTGGATATTCCCTTTGGAGAGTAACATGATCTTAAGCTTCAGGTCATAATAAGAACAGAATATCACAGGTTCATTTCATTTGAAACCAGTCATTCCATATCTTGCTAATACATTTTTAGTTTTTAAATCTGACTTGTTGCATGAAATTTAAAAATATACAGAAAAAATATATGGCTTATTTTTAGCTTGATGACAAATTTGTGGAAATAAATCACACTGCGCATTCAGCTATGTGTATTCATATCCTGCACTTTACAACAAATTGGATATGGGAATCAGGTAGGGGCCTGAGAGGTTAGAAATTTGAGGCAGGAAAAATAATGAATTTGTGATTTAACCTGGACAGTCAAGGGTGAAATTAAATAGATTACAGAAGTTTGTTTCCAAGGCATAGGCATCATCAGCTAACCTGTCTTTCCTTGGCAAACAGATTATCCATAGACCGTAGACAGCAGGATCACCCAGCCCCCAAATTGCTTTCTAGTTTTCACTTTGATCTCCATTTGGATATTTTGCATACATAATACATCCTGGTTACTCCATCCAAAATTACTTTTTTTCAAGACAGCTCTGAATATACTTGTCATTAAAAATATTTTTGTGCATTTCAAAACTAATTATACTTTCATGAACACATCATTCCGAAGCAAACACTTAGGCTGTTGTGAAAATGTTATTAATAGATTACTTTTATGTATCTGACTAACCTCACTTCATTAGTGCTGTGAGTCAAAATTTTTTAATCATTTTTGTTTTGATTCAGAATAAAGAAAGTTTATTGGTTGGGCATGAAAAATATCTTATTGTGAGTTTTGGAAGCTGCTAAAAGAATAAAGCTGAGTGAAAGTCATCTAAAGGGGTCTGACTGGGAGGAACTGTAGCTGCACCTATATTCCTGGGCTGTTTCTGTTGGCGAGGACATAATGAGAACAGTGGCTTCTGAGTAGCACTCATGGAGGGATGTTCAATGAGAGACTGCAGCTGGGCCGATGGCAGTTCAGAAAAATTCAACAAACATTCTTTCAGGATCAACTCTAGTCTGATTCTGAGGTTACTTAGATATATAAATGTGACACAGACTTGGTCTGAAGGAGCTTTTATGAGAAGAAAATACTAATATATTTTTTATGAAGTAATTTTCCCAGTGGAATACAGTATATATTGAAGGAATGCAGAGAAGAGGCATTTAATCTAGACAACAAGGAAGATTTTCTAGAAGATGTGACGCCTTGCCAGGTACTTGAAAGGGAAATAGAAGTTAACCAGGGGTAGAAGGTGAGGAAGGGCATTTTGGCAGATGGCACAGCAAACATCAATTTGGTTTGTTATGGCTAAAGAATGAACTGAGAATGGGAAGGGTAAGGGAGGGAGGAAGGGCTGGAATATGGGGAGTCGTACTTGACTTAGATGTGTAGAAAAAGTCTACCCATAAATGTAATAGTAACCAAATGGTGAGAGGTTTTTGTATATGTATGCCTAGCTTTCTCCTTCTTTCCTTTCCCTTTATCCTGCCTGCCTATAAAGTTATTTGTTAAATATCTATTCCTCTATCAATATTCACATGCAGATTCACCACACTTTTTCTCTACTTTGCAGCTATGAGGATCTTAACTAAGGCAGTGACCTCATATATAAATAGTATATATATATATTATATGGAGGGAGGGAGGGAGAGAGAGAGAAAGAGAAGGAGAGTGAGGAGAGAGAAAATAGTATTGAAAGGTAACTACTCTTTGAAATACAAACAGAAGGCATGTTGGTAATCCAAGAATTGCATCTTGTAAGAACTGGTCATGTTTCCTTTATTCTTTCCACAGATTGCCTCTCCCTTCTTGTGTATCCCATTTCTACTCCCAGCAGGCATTCTCTGTATTTTAATCATTTGTGTTGTTAATGAATTTATTAAAGAATTGACTCACACAGACCACACTGTGCCATACCTATGTGGTTGTTTATGAGTCTTTTATCTGATCACTCAGATCCATGAAGAAAGAAGTTGTTGGTTTTTAATTCCCATGTTCAGCACGTAGTAAATTATCTACAAATATGACTGAATAATTTTTGAATGCATAGATGAATAAAAAACTAGATGAACAAAGTATTATGAGAACATGGAAGTAAAAGATAAATTCTGACTGGGGAAATAGACAAGTTTTCGTGGAATAGGTGAAATCTAGTTCTACCAAGAGAAGCAGAGACTTGCCAGGCAGGAGTAGAGGCAGAAATGAATTTAGGTAACAATACTTCCTTATTAATGCAAGATACGTTCTAGCAAGAGTAAGGGCTCTGATGTGACTGAAGGGCACAGTGCTTAATTCTAAGTAAACAATGTTAAGACCATGACATCCTTTGAATGATATCCGAAGACAATTTTCTTCACTCCAAAGGAAACTTAAGTTCTTTGTGCAGAGAAGTGCCATTATTTTACCTTTGATTTGGGTGCATAAAATAATTCTCATGAAATTAATAAATGAATGCAGAATGAGAACAAAGCTTCTAGGAGATCAGTGAGGAAACCACTGCAAGAGTAGAGGTGACAAATAGTGAGGAGCTGTGCTATGCCAGGGGCTATAGGAAGGAGAGGATGAAGTGTAATGAGATATTTTAGATCTAAAAATGCTGTGACCTGAAACTCCTTGAATACTGACCAGAATGAAGAGAGAAAAACTGGAGATTTCTGATATTTTAAGCTTCATATGGGAGAGCACATATCTTACAATATAGAACAATGCTTGCCAAAGCCTTTTTTATTCATGCCCATGTACATAATAGCAGAATTTTAATAGATAAGTAGTGAACCTTGAAATCATCTTCCAAATAGCACACATACTTGGATGGCTTTAAGCCAATTTATGTTGCAGTCACAGGACTGTGCCATGTACATTTAACTGTGTGACACAGCCCTATCAGGCTGACCGAGTACCTCCTGGGAGAGTTCTTTATGTCTCAGAAGTCTACTTTTGACATCTTCCAGGCAAAACCTTCACATTTTAATTATCATGGATGTTATAGCTCATGATACTATTTATATGTTCATTATCATGAGCTACTTCAGTATTAGCATTGTTTGAAATAACAAATTAATCACTACTGATTGACAGGCACTATTCTTAAGGTTTGTTCAACACAGGGATAATAGACAATTCATAAGTAATTTTACTTACCTTTTCATAGGACACATAGGTGTACTGTATCTTATGTTCGAGTTGATCTATAATTTTTAAGATGTTAGTGACATACATTATCAAGTTAACTTGTTACTACTGTGTTAGAATTATAAAAATCTAAGGATTTTATATATTTCATTTCCAGAAATCACTAGGTGATGTATCTGTTATTGTATAATGCTATTTATGTCTTTAAATCCTCGCTAAATATATACATGTATTCTTTCTTCCTTTCTTTCATTTTTCTGATCTGCTTTCATTGATGACTCTATACTTTTGACTCCAGACTGGCAATATGAGGGTAAGATGACAAAAATAAAATCTCAAACAACCTCATGAACATTGCTTGTCTGTCTTTGTTTTATTCTCTTTAGAACATTATTAAAGATCTATTCACTCTTTTTAATTAGACCCTTTATTACAATTAAAGTCCAGTTATGTTTGTTTCTGTTGTGATGCTTTAATTTATCCTTGTTAATCATCCTTTTATGTTATTTTTATGGGTTAAATTACCATCCCGTTATCTCTGTCCTGAAGGACCTCTGCTCTCCAGTGGTCTCTGCTGGTGTTTTCCAGTAAGATTTGAACAGTTTCATGGTATACAAAGTGTCTTTGTTACGATGTGGTAAGGAATCTATATAGCTCTTATGAGAATTTTTAAAAATAAAAAATTGTTAAAAGAAATGATGCATATTAATTTGATTGTAGGATTTTTCTTTTTAAATATCAATATACATCTCAATGAATTTAATCTCAGGGTAAGTGCTCCTGCAGTAGCTACTTCTTACTTTGTCTTGTTTTCTCTTTAGATTGCAAACTAGCTAGGGGGGGACCACCAGCCACCATAGTTGCCATTGATGAAGAGAGTCGGAATGGTGAGTAAGCTATGTGTTTTAAAAGTGACTTAATCTAAGAGGGATTTCTCATTTCGAGCCTAGATTTGATATGTGTGGAAGTACTAAATGAAAGCTTCAAAGCAAATCCACTGACAGTTCCTCTTTAATTTCTTCCCTGTATGAGTTTAAATTAGGACATTAACTGGAAATACTTTATTTGGATTACATTATGAGAGACTTAATGAATAGAAATGTTTAGTTTTGACTGCAGAGAAGTCATCTGATTCACGATCAGTCTAAGAATGCATCTAGATAGATACTGGCTAGAACTTTTCTTTGTCAATAGGTAGAGTTGACTATCACTCATGCTGTTACCTAGTGTATTTCTCCAAAAGAAATGGACCACAAGGTAAGCTCTGCACTGCTAATTTAAATTTGCTACAATCTGGTAAGGATTAAGATCCATAATCTATTAGACATGGTGATTTAAAAATAGTTACTAGGGGGACTTCCCTGGTGGTCCAGTGGTTAAGACTTTGCCTTCCAATGCAGGGGGTGCAGGTTTGATCCCCGGTCACGGAGCCAAGATCCCACATGCCTTGTGGCCAAAAAAACCCAAAAGCATAAAATGGAAGCAATATTGTAAGAAATTCAATAAGGACTTTTAAAATGGTCCACATCAAAAAAAAAATCTTAAAAAGAAAAAAAGAATAGTTACTAGGAAAACAAAATGCTTGGGAACAGAAAACTGACAAAAGGTCTAGAGCAGAGGAGGAAATCTGAATTTTCACTCAGTCTCTGTCTGCCATAATTAATAACTAATTCCTAATTTACATTACAATCTTCAAAAATTTAATTTTCCTTAACAAAAAATTAGCACTTTTGTTCCCTAACACTCTCCTACTCTTTCTAAACTTTACAGATATTTAGAGATTCTCCTCCTCTATTAGGTAACAGTAAAGTGGAAATCCCTTGAGTCTTGGTTTCTATTTCAAACTATTCTAAATATGAGAATGTTCTGTGGCTCATTTTGTCTACTAATTCTGTAACAGACTTTCCACTGGGTTTGATTTCTACTTTCTCTCTAGGTTCAACACTGTTTTGCCAGATTGATGTCTTTTTAAAAAAGAATGTCAAGTGGTTTACTGGAAAGTGACTTTTCCCTGAAATTCAATCTACGTGTATTTTGAAAATTTCTATAGTACACATAATACCTGTGTTGGTTCACTTTATCATGTATCAGTATTTATTATGCTGTACTAGAAACATTTCTTTTACTTCTTAGAAGAATTGGCATAAATTTTTATTCTTGAACATTTTTCGCTTCCTTTGGAATCAGCCAAAAATGTCCACAACACTGCTGGCCTTTGTTTAAACAAATTTAAGTGTCTATACTAAATTATAGAAATATTATAAAAATTACACAGGTTTATTTTTAAAAAGTCCCTATTGAGCTTGAAAGATATGAAGATAATGAGTTATTAGGATGCATTTAAATAAATTAGAAATAAGTCCTATATGTATCTGCAGAAAAGAAAAAAATATATAAAAATACTATACCAGAAAAATTTCATCTCACATGTAAGATTATGGTTTATCATTAACTACTTTCCTGTCAACAAATCTGTTTTCTAAATGTCCTACAATAAAAAGTTTGCTTTTTAACCAGAGACAAAAAAATAAACGTGATAGAAAACCAATCTATATTTTCTCATTCTTCACCAATTCCCTTGAACATATAAGCTGAGCTGAACTAAAGCATTTAATTTTACTAAATAGTTGTTTTAACATGTAACTCTATACAGAGCTTATTTTGCCAACCAGATAATTATAGCCACAGTAATGATATTTTACCTTTCCTTGTGTTGATTAGATCCCACTTATTAAAGGAGCTCAGGAAGTCTACAAAGTTGTTGTCATAGCAGTTCTGCATGATGGCATGTGGTGAAAGTTCAATATTTATATTTTAGAAGACTGTGACATGATGTAGTTGCTGTGCTCTTTAATTGGCATATTTTGTAGAAACTGCCAACTACTCAGAATGCTGCCAAAGTTATTTGAGTGTCATCATAAGGAGTATAAATACCAATCTAGAGATTAAAGGTTTTACATTTCTCTTTCACATTAAATTTCTAAAAATATGGTGATCAAATGAACCTCTGCCAGATATTACAATGTAGTGTGCAATCATTCTTGCCTTAAAAGTCTAAAGGAAACAATCCATGAAAGTGTTTTCATGTTTTTCTTTAGGCAATCTAAGAAACTTCCCAATAGGACAGTTAATTCTAGTCTGGCTCTTAAACTCTTGGTTTCTTTTTCCTTGCATCTTTTTAATTGATAGTAACAAAACATGTGGGTATCCTATTTTACCAGAAAAATAAGCACCTATTTTTAAATGTTCTGGGGCTTCTTAAAAGTAAGGCATAGCAAATCCTTTATTAAGCCAAACTAGTAAGTTTGGGTGTCAACTTGCTTTGGCTTACTTTATTGATGTCTACAGCTGAACAATCTCCATTGCCAAATACATCCTCTACTATACTACTATAGTATAGCTTTTAAATAACGCGGGTATTTTTTTTTAACTCAGGTATTTTAAAATATATACTTAATTTTCTTATATAAGTCACTAAGGTACATTCATAGAATGTGCATTATTTGTCACATGCATCTGCATATTTCAAGATTTTTATATTCTGTGGGATGGAAATATTTCCTTTTTATGAATATATATGCTAAATTACTTTGCACATCTGTATATGTTTTAAAGAATTAAAAATTTAACAGGTAGAGATTCATAAACTTCTTTCTCACCCTGGGACCTGTTAGATTGTTCCTCTCCTTGGTCCTTGTCCTCAGTAGTATATTGATAACAGATTCATTATATCACCCTCAATCTGAACCAGGAGTTTATTTTCATCACAACTACCAGAAAATCAAGCTTACGTTGTAAGAACACAAAGTCAACCCATTGAGAGAATCGCATTGGTTCCTGACCACCATCAGAAAGCTCTAGAACTAGTATGTAGAAAATGTTTAATGAGTATTTGCATCTAGAGAGGAGAATGTGTACCAAGAAACAGACTTAGATTATTTAAAAATATCTAAAAATATTTTCCAGAAAAGCTTATGTATACACAAAAACCTGCACATGGACATTTATAGCAGCTTAATTCATAATTGTCCAAACTTAGAAGCAAGCAAGATGTCTTTAGTAAGTGAATAGACAAGTAAACTATGTACATCCAGACAAATACAGACTAAAAACAAATGAGCTATCAAACCATGAAAAGACATGGAGGAGACTTAGGTGCATTTTACTAAGTGAAAGAAGCCAATCTGAAGGAAACATGTACTGTACGATTTCAACTATGACCTTCTGGAAAAGATAAAAATATGGGAAAAATAAAAATATCAGTAGTTTCCAGGGGTGAGTGGGGGAAAGACAGGCAGAGCAAAGAGGATTTTTAGGGCAGTGAAAACACTCTGCATGATATTCTAAGGATGGATATATGTCATAATACATTTGTCCAAACCAATAGAATGTACAACACCAAAAGGAAACCTAAGGTAAACTGTGGACTTTGGCTGATTATGATGTGTCAGTGTAGGTTCATCCTTGGTTAAAAAAAAAAATGTACCATTCTAGTGAATGATGTTGATAATGGGGAAGGCTAAGCATGTCGGGGGGAAGGGGGCCAAGGGGTATATGGAAAAACTCTATCTCCCTATCCTTTTCACTGTGAACTTAAAACACTGCTCTAAAAAAACTAAGTTTTAAAAAAATATTTCTGGAAATACGTTTTTAGATTCACTGGACTCAGAGTTGCCTAATGGCATTGAGTCCTTACTAGAAGGAGTGAGGTCAGGAACAGTTACACTGGAACTATTTAAAGCTTGCCTCTGGGTGCCAGCCAAGTCAGGGTCCTGGCTGCTTTACAACAACTATGGAATGGCATTCAAAAAGACTTTGGAACAACTGGTTCAGACTAATTCTTAAAAACTGGTTAAATACATAGGCAGTGCTGAGTCAAGGGGACAAGAAAATGATTTGAAGTCATGGTTTGAACATAACACCATAATTGTACAAAAATAAACAGACTCAGAGGCAAAAGGATATCACTATGTAGGTGAGAGATTAGGAGGCTCATCCTAAATGTTCTTTATGGATTTCCAGTTAAGATATTGTGGGCTCACAACAAATTCGAGAAATGAAAGATGATGGAGTGTCTTCACATTATGAAAGGAGCTGCCAACAGAGGATGCCACAGCTGATTCAATGAGAATGTGTCCTGGTCAGGGCACATGGCACAGGTGTGAACTGGGTTGAGCATTACAGACCCTCCTGTACTTCCAGGGAGGTAGAGGAGGTTATAGAAAGGAACAATGAATTCAGTTGGTCACTCCTTCTGTGGGGTTTCTCTGGCCCAAACATGGAGCTAGGGGAGCGAAAGGAAGTTGATTCTTCATTAGAAACAATTATGTTGTTGAGGGGCATTTGCAAGTTGCTTGTCATCATCCTTTTCCTTCCGTTGTCAAAAATCACTAAGCTTGGAAGAGTAGAAGATTAAAGTTTTATGTTGATGTTCTTCTTTCCTTATAGTTGCCAATTACATATCTTAGATTTACAGCAAGGGAGTTCACCAAACTCTGCCTTACACACCTCCAAAGGGTTGCAAGTAGAGTTGCACATACTCCTAGTAAAACAGGTCTTGCACTCATGGAAAGAAAAGTCTTAAATAACCAATGTTTCTTTATGAATATTCCCAACGTTTAAACAAAGTGTAAAAAAAAAATAAAAAGTATAATGTGTTTTTTGTGTTTTTTTGTTTTTTTACATCCAAGGGTTCAGAACCCTCCCTTTTTGCCTATTTATCTTCATTCTTCTCTTTCATTCTCTAAAGAGAGCTAGGTCTAAACTGGCAGAAAATTTTTGCAAGAACAACTATAGTGGAATAAGAATAAACTCTGTAGAATACCTCATAGTAGAAGATGACTAGAACCCCAGATGAGAGACTGCACAAGATACTGAGAAGAGAGGAAACAGAAACCAAGATGGCAAGTTATCAGGCAGACTGGATGACAATGTCCTATTGGGGTAACCTGAAAGTGGTTGAAGATGCCACCAAGAGGTTAAAGGTGCTAGAGATTATATAGTAGGTGGAAAAATGTTTCAATATAGTTGCCATAGACAGAGTCCTCAGCTCATGTAAATGTTTGGGAGAAATGTTATTAAAGATAGAAATCCTTATCTGGGCCTATTCTTAAGCCACGTTTCTTTCAATGTGTCAGGACAAAGATACAGCTTAAGATCTGGATTTAATTCTCTCTCACTTCTATGATAACGATTCTGCTTATTTCAAATATGACATATAACAAAGTGTTGCCAACATAATTTACATATTAAATGAAACCTGAAGTATAGAACATGTTCTTAGATATTAAGCTTTTGAAAATTTGTATAGAGCTTTACTCATGAAAATAAAAGTGAGAGAGGGATCTAGTATATATGTCTTATGGGAGGGATAGTTCTAAGGATTTGGTTTTAAACAGTTACTTTCTAAGGCACTTTTATCCTACCTCTATTCTGCATTGTTGCCTTATCACTAAGGTAAATAGTGTTTGTCTCTCTTGTGGTTTTCATCAACAAATCCTAGAATTCTATTTGAAACAATTTTTAAAAAATAAATGTATAGTCCGCTGCATAAAGCCTTATGAAACACAGCAATTCTAACAATAGAAGTTCTATACAGATGAAGGTAGATTAATAGATGACTGTACAAGCTTTTGAACTATCAAGACTAAAACTTTGTTTGTGTTATACAAGATCATCCGCATTGACATCAAGCAAATGACCTTCAGTGCAATATGAGAGTTTTGTTTTTCTGGATAAATAGGGAAAAATATATTCCCATTGTTGTATAATTTTATAACATCCAAACTTGATTCTTAACTGCCAAAATATTTTTATAAGACATTAGGGGTCTTCTGGCTAGATTGCTGTGGATGTTACATAGCCCCAAAATCATAATTACAAATTTCTTTGCTATTCTATTCTTTACTTTTCCCAGTCATCATTAAGTCATTCTGAGTTCTTTCTAGTGAAAGGCATACACATTGATGAGGAAATATAATTTTTTGTAAGTTTGGAAGAAGTTAAATGAAACTATCCAAAATACACTTGTCAATATTAGACCTAAGTTGATGTAAAAAAATCATGTCCAATTCCTCATGTATTTTAATCCTCTTATTACAGTGACTAAGACAATTGTCCTAGTAGAAAACAATTTGGCTCTGCTCATTACTGCTGCAGCTACATATGCAATGATGCATTCGCTTCTTTTCATTTGTGCCAAAGTATTATTTTATGAAAGGTCAGCAGCTGCAAACTTCTGAATATATAACTGTAAAATAAGTAAATTGAAAACTTTCTAAGCATTAGGGAAATAGGTTGTTATTTATCTCAAGTTATCTAAAATTATATTGACATTTAATCATATTTCATTTTTGATATTCCTTTTCTCATTTGTTTACTCTATAGCACCTAATATACAATGGTATTACTGGATCTAGTGAAATGATCATAAAATAATGGACAGGAGAAGTACACAAAGCAGACAGAAGTCAAAAATTATACAAAGCAGACAGAAGTCAAAAAGGGCAGCAAGCTAGGGTGTTTTATACAAGGAAAACAACTCTGTTCAAGATAGTGGCTCTCATTTACTGTTTAAGTTTCAGAATGCTAATGTTAATGATGATGAAAAGATTAAGTTGTGCAAAGTAACACTTGGCTTCTAAGGAAATGAAAAACATACTTAAGAAAAGAACATTCTATTCTATTTTTCCTTTTTCTTTAAATCCTTTATTTTAATCTCATGTCTAATAGAAATAAATCTGAATAATATAGAATTAAATTATGCCACACATACACACACTTAATGCCAAGTGATGCTGTTATAATGAACCATTTTTCTGTAGAGAGAGTATCTAAATCCTGTCACTAGGGCAGACAATTGAAGCTAGTATTGGTTTCATCTGTATAGACTATTGGAAGATGGACCATGGGCCTTGGTGGGCGATAAGAATGGGCCTGTGTGCTGCAAGAAATGAAGACCTATTAGGTTCTCTCTACTCGTAACCACGTAGAAAGAAACCTTCAATTTTTTTTTTCAGAATAGGAAATTCTGTGTATTAAAGATAAGTCATTCTAATTTAAATTGTGATTCCTTTTATTAGCCAAACAAAATACATCTGTGTGGCTCCTGTAGCCTGCAAGCCACCAATATTTTGACTCCTAATTTAGGCAACAAAGATAAGAGAAGTGCATGGTGGAAAGGACATCCATAAGATGACATTGTTTTGGGAAGTGCATGAAGGGACTTTGCTTTGAGCTTTCTTTGCATATCCAACACACTGCTTACACTTACATTGTATAATTTGAGTTTAGTTGAGGAGTGAGTCTGATGGAACTTTAGGAACTCAGGGATGGGAGAAGCACCAAAGTTCAATTGCTTGTTTTATCATCAAGCTCCTGGAGATTCTGTCTACAACTGCTCTTTCTTATGCATGATCTTAGATTCCACTATTACCCTGTCCCCAATGACTCTTTCCCCAATTCCTGTTTATCATGAGTGGTTTTTCACTTCTGTTCCTCATGATCAAATATTGGCTGCTAGATTATTGATCTTTGTTGTCAGGCAACAAAGGTATGACTTTTCTGTTAGGACACTGGAAATCTGAAATGGAACTCTGAAATGGACCACTACTGTCACTTTTGACTATAGTAATCAACAGTGTAAATGTTCTCAGCAATCCCTGGATGAGAACCATAACCTTCAGATGATTTGAAACTGTTCTTGGACTTAAAATACCTCCTACAGCAGTTTTCAAAACAAAGGTTCAAATGCCACATATTTCCACCTGGAATTGCTAATGTAATTCAACTAAATATGCTTAAGTGTGCCATATGGATTAACAAATATGAAAGTACTTGGTATCCCTTCATCTATCGCTACTTCATAAAACTGAAGGATGCACTAAAGCTAGATTTTGTATTCATATCAGATGGTACAATTTCAGTAAATAGTATATATTTATTCCTTAGAATAAAAATGAATATCTTAACTGTACTCAATAATAAAAGTTTTGTGGAATTGTCATAGCTACATACCATTAAAGTACATTCAGCTTGGTTAAAATACAAATGGGTTTACTCAGGTAGAATATGGAGATATATTGTAGTGTTCCTTTTAACCTACCCAAACCACTTGCCACTGATGACCACAGGCAAGGTTTTTTTGTTTGTGTGGTTTTTTTGTTTGTTTGTTTAGTATCAGTCCTCATTTTTGTTTTCTAGATTCTGAGTTTTGTCTAACAGTAATTCTTAATTCAAGTCTCAAGTTCTGGCTGCTTAGCACAGAACTCTTTATTAACTCAGGACCCCTCAGAAACAAGGTTCTTTTCATTATAAGAGCATTAAACAATCTCCTTTTACCTGTTCTTGCTTTTGCTGGTATATTTTCCTCGTTTGTCTGCCTCCAAAAATTTACAAGTCTACAAAACTGTGATTTGAATTGTCAGACCTGTGTGTAGTTGAGAGGGTTGCTTCTTAAAATGGTTGTGAGTAGGAAAGGAATAGCTACCAATTAAGGTATACTAGAAAAACTAGAAAAAAAGAAAAACCAATGCCCTCCTGGTGGCAGAAGCAGGACCACTAGGGAAAAAAATAAAGCAGACCAAGACAACAGGGAGTGATAGGCAAGTGGGGAGGCAGTGGTGCTATTTCGGGTGTCTGTCTAAGGAGACCACATTTGAGCAGAGCCCTGACCAAAACTGACTGAAGATGTGAGCCATGCATTTAGCCGGGAAATTTACATTTCAGACAGGAAAATTAAAATTCAAAGGCTACAAGGAAAAATACCGTTGGTCAGTTTAAGGTACAGCAAAAAAATTGGCTGAAGAAAATGAGTGATAACAAATGTGGCTGAAGCAGAGAAGACGGATGTTGATTGATATATGTAAACTATTCAGAATTTTTTTGGTTTGCCAACAAATCAGTTGATAGTGATTTCATCTAGCAAACTACAGTTCACTAAGGATAGTTCTCCTTCCTGTCCCTCACTTGATATCTTAGTTTAGATACTTCAAAATTTGAATAGGCAACTGGGTGTGTATGTATTTATAATCTCAGAAAATTTTACCCTTTAAAAAAATCTGCCTGCTAAAAAAAAAATCAGAAAATACATTAATTTGCTCAGTTTAGCTTGGTGGTATCACTCCCTCATTTAACACATAATAGAGGATTACTGCAACCATTCCAAAGGTAATCGTGAATATGATAGTTACATAAATACTGAGTGTCTGAAAGTTTGATCGTGTGGTACCATCAAAATTATAACCAGAGATCTTTGTTATATTACATTGTCTTCAAAACACCATTAATATAAAAGGGAAGATTCAGTGCTAGTGGAGTCACATTTCAGAAAAATATTTGTAAAACGGTTCACTTTGCTTAATAACATTATCATCTTTATAGGAGCATGTTTTGGTGAAAATGCTGAATAACGTGCTTTTTAATCTTAATCTTTAGGACAGGCAGGATGTGTTATAATTTTGACTATCTGAAAATATCAACCTAATGATTTGATATGATATCAAGGTATCTATGTAAAACTACTGTCTAACTTTAGAAAAATGTTATTTCTCAGTTTTTAGGTCTATTAGCCTTTTGTAGTTTCTCTAAGAAACTAGAAATAAGAAATTCCAAGCTATTTAAAATTCATCAAATTGTCATGTGAGTTTGCATTCATTAAATGGGAAAAATAATCTCCATTTGCAATTTTACATTTCCAGTTATTTAAAATAGAAATTTTAATTCCAGAAATAACTGATTTTTGATAACCCATTTCTTCAGTAAAATAAGATTAAATTTAAATGCCATCTTTGTAGGATAGCAACATACGATATATACAGAAAAGGGATATATATACATAACCTACCAATGTCACTTGTGCACATACTCACACACAATACCAGAAATGTGCCATATTTTGAAGAAATGTTTTAAGATATTTAGGCTATGATAGGCTTCCTGAATCCTTGCATATCTACCAGTGAAGGAAAAGTACTCTATATTCTAATAGATCTCTTAAAGTTTTAGTAATCAGCCTTAAAAGCATATTATGGAAACTCTGTCTTACTGGTGAAGAGAAATTTAAAGAACAAAAAACCTCGAAAGGAATTTCTCATTTAAAATAGTTTACTTTAAAGATTAAAAACAATAGCAGAGGTCCACCTGGAATTAGAAAAATGACGTAGACCTCTGAGTTTTCACTCACTGAGATTGATTAGCAAGTATTAGTTCTTCTATATATTCAAGATAATATTTATCATGATATAGCTTCTTAAAGATGTGATTAGAATCTATTGTTAGCTTTAAAATTCATCTGACCCTGCAGCCAGACTCCAGGTTGGCTTTGCCTGCCAGTAGTCAGACACTAACCCCAGGACACGGCTTCACTCACTAGTGGGCTGGCAACCCTGACTCTCCTCACCAGTAAGCCAGCCCTGGAGCCCCCTGGGGTTCTGTAGTCAGCTGCCTTGTGACTAAGCCCCACAAACCAGCAGCCTCCAGAAGAGTCCTGACTGTTGGGTCTCACAGCCAACCAGACTAGGAGCCAGTCAGGCCTACCAGACCACCCACATAGTCAGCCTGCCACAAGAAAGGATCCATGCAGCCCTCATGAGGGAAACCCCAGATAGCTCAGTTGACAAGAGGGGAGTGTGCTGCTGTGATGCATAGGATGTCTGCTAGAGAAGGCCACTAGTTCAAGGTCAGGAAACCTACCAGATATCAAGAAATACTAACACCAACTTAGGCAAAACAAGGCAGCAGAGGAACATGTTTCAAATGAAGTAACAAGATAAAGCCTCAGAAAAACAACTAAGTGAAGCAGAGTTAGGCAATCTAGCTGAGAAAGAGTTCAAGGTAACTATCATAAAGATGATCAAAAATCAAAGAGCTCAGAAGAATGGATGCAGAGTGAGAAGTTAGATGTTTTCAACAGAAAGAAAACATATAGAACCACCAAACAGATGTAGAATAACTGAAGTGAAAAATATACTAGAAGGAATCAATAGTAGACTGATACAAAGGAATGGATCAGTGAGCTGGAAGACAGCAGTGGAGATAACTAACACTGAACAGAAAAAGGAAAAAATAAAAAACATGAGGACAGTTTAAGAAACTATTAAGAAACTTCTGGGACAACATCAAGTGCACTAACAATCTCATAATAGGGGTACCAGAGGTAGAAGAGAGAGAAAGGCACTGAGAACATATGTGAAGACAAAAGAGCTGAAAAATTCCCTAACCTGGGAAATGAAACAGTTACCCAAATCCAGGCAGCACAGACAGTCCCATACGGGATTAACCCAAAGAAAAAAATACAAAACGACATATTGTAATTTTTGTCATTTAATTACAGAGAAAATGTTAAAAGCAGCAAGACAAAAGCAAATAACATACAAGTGAATTCCCATAAGGCTATCAGCCGATTTTTCAACAGAAACTTTGCAGGCCAGAACAGAGTGACATCATATATTTAAACTGATGAAAGAGAAAAAGCCTAAAACTAAGAATACTCTACCCAGCAAGGCTCTCATTCAGATTCAATGGAGAGATCAAAAGCTTTACAGACAAACAAAATCCAAGAGAATTCAGCACCACCAAACTAGTTTTACAACAAATGTTAAAGGAACTTCTCTAGGCAAAAAAGAAAAGGCCAAAACTAGAAATAAGAATTATACAATGAAAAACCTCACCAGTAGAGGTAAACACACAGTAAAGATAGGAAATCATCCTCACACAAAGCTAGTAGGAAGGTTAAAAGACAAAACTAAAATCTATATCCACAATCAGTGGTCAAGGGACTCACAAAATAATTAGATGTAAAATATGATATCAAAAACAGTAATCATGGAGGTGAGGAGAGTGCAGACACAGGTTGTTTTTTTTAATACATCTGAAATTAAGAGATCAGCAACTTAAGTTTTGTGTGTGTGTGTACAGTCTATATATACATAGACTGCTATGTAAAAACCTGATGGTAACCACAAACCCAAAATATTGATATACATATACACACAACAAAATAAAATATACACACAACACAATAAAATAAATAAAAAAAACACAACACTAAAGATAGACATCAAATCACGAGAAAAAAACAAAAGAGAAAAAAAAAGGCCTACTAAAACAATTAACAAAATGGCAATAAGAACATACATATCAATAATTACCTTAAATGTAAATGGACTGAATGCTCCAATCAGAAGACAGAGTGGCTGAAGGGATACAAAAATAAGACCTATATATATGCTGCCTATTAGAGACTCACTTCAGATCTAAAGACACACAGAGACTGAAAGTGAGGGGTTGAGAATAATTACTCCATGCAAATGGAAATCAGAAGAAAGCTGGAACAGCAATACTTATCAGACAAAGTAGACTTGAAAGCAAACTGTTACAGGATACTGCATAATGCCCAAGTGATCAATCCAAAAATGTATAACAATTATAAATACATATGCACCCAACATAGGAGCACCTCAATACATAAGGCAAATATTAACAGACATAAAAGGAGAAATCAACAATAACACAATAATAGGAGACTTTAACACCCCACTTACATCAATGAATAGATTATCCAGATAGAAAATCAATAAGGAAACACTGACCTTAAATTACACTTTAGATCAGATGGACTTAATTGATATACACGGAGAGCATTCTACCTGAAAACAGCGGAATACAGATTCTTTAAGTGCACATGGGACATTCTGCAGGGTGGATCACATGCTAGGCCACAAAACAAACCTCAGTAAATTTAAGAAAATTGAAATCATATCAAGCATGTTTTCCTACCACAATACTATAAGACTAGAAATCAACTATAATAAAAAAAAATTGTAAAAAACACAAACACATGGAAGCTAAACAGTATGCTACTAAACAACCAATAGATCACTGAAGAAATCAAAGAGAAAATCAAAAATTACCTAGAGACAAATGAAAACAAAAAACACAATGATCCAAAACCTGTGAGATGCAGCAAAAGCAGTTCTAAGACGGAAGTTTATGGCAATACAAGCATACCTCAGGAAACAAGAAAAACCTCAAACCATCTACCCTTATACCTAAAGGAACTAAAGAAATAAACAAAACCCACAGTTAGAAGGAAAGAAGTGAACGATGAGAACAGAAATATGTGCAACAGAGACTAAGTAGAAAAAAATCAATGAAACAAAAAGCTAGTTCTTTGAAAAGATTAACAAAATTGATAAATTTTAGCCAGACTCACCAAGAAAAGAAGGGAAAGGGCCCAAATCAATAAGATCAGAAATGAAAAAGAAGTTACAACCAACACTACAGAAATACAAAAGATCATGAGACACTACTGCAAACAACTATATGCCAATAAAATGGACAACCTGAACGAAATGGACAAATTCCTAGAAATGTATACTCTCCCAAGACTGAACCAGGAACAGAAAATATCAACAGACCAATTTACAGTAATGAAATTGAATCAGTAATTTAAAAACTCCAACAAACAGAAGTCCAGGACCAGATGACTTCATGGGCAAATTCTCCAAAACATTTAGAGAAGAGTTTATACCTATCCTTCTCAAACTATTCTAAAGAATTACAGAGGAAGGAACACTCCTGAACTCATTCTATGGGGCCAGCATTGCCCTGACAGCACACAAAAAAAGGAAAATTGCAGGCCAGTATCACTGATGAATCCAGATACAAAAATCCTCAACAAAAAATAAAACTGAATCCAACAATACATTAAAAGGATCATATACCATGATCAAGTGGAATTTATTCCAGGGATAAAGGAGGGTTCAGCATCTGCAAGTTAGTCAGTGTGATATTGAAGAATAACCATAGGATCATCTCAATAGATGCAGAAAAAGCTTTTGACAAAATTTAACATCCATTTATGAGCCTCCTTTTGGGAGGAGGAAGAAGAGATCCATAGCCCTGCCATGCTCCAAGGACCCGAATTGAGCCACGGTGGGTGGGAGCTAGCCTATTGTGATTAGGAAGTTTTGAGAAGCAGGCATCAATCATCAGAGTGGAGAAAGTGGGGACAGGGTGGGTAGGGGGCAGCTGGCACTGCCATGTACCTCAGGCCAGGGTCCACAGCATCGCCCCCTCTTCCCTCTTGGTCAGGGGAAGGAAAAGGGACTCCAATCATGTCCTATTCAAATGCACATGAGGCTTTGGATGGAACCCCTCCCTACATGCTTTATCTGAGTCCCCCTGCCCCACCCGCCCCATCCCCAGAATCTCCAGCTTTGGAAGTGGGCTGGATAGGGAAGTTGTTTTACTCTTAAAGAAGGATATGGAATAATATGTCCCATGGCAGAGTGAAGAGATTAAGCATGAGATCAGATTGATGGACCCAACCTATAAGCTACTGTATTTTGTGGGATGGAATATCTCAGGAGTAAGGAAGGGTTTTCCACATCTTGTCCCTTCATAACCCCCTCTTGGGATAAGGTGCTAAGAACTGTCCCAAGCAGTGGGTTGTGATGCTGGGCAAAAGGGGTGATTGAGGGAATGGCTGCAGACCTGCTGCTTCTAAGCTCACTCCCACCCCATTTTGGGCCAATACAATTTGATTTATTTGCTCCCTTGGGTGACTCTACCTTGGTTCCCACTTTCTCCAGGATGTCAATTGCACTAGCTGTGGGCGAATGACATATCTTGTGCATTTCAACCTTTTTTCCCCATAATATTCTGATTTTGTATTTTTGTATATTTTAATCTAAGGCCCTCATTCCTGAACTGTGTTCTCAGGTACGTGAACAATCTCAGGGATAAGTTGGCAGCAGCTCCAGGTCTGCATAGCAGGAATTCCTTTCATTGCTGTATCACCAGAGAGAACAACTATTTGGAGTGTGTAGTCTATTGAGCTACCTCAATTTTGTCAATTAGAGGTGAATTTTCTGCCATAGTGTCCTCTTGAAACCCTTCCCTCTTCAGTGTTTCATGGGAGACTACATTTGAACTGGGTCGCCCATGACTTGGTCTCCTACTGAAAGATTGGAAATTGATCTGAACAGGAAAAGGTGGTGCAGAGAGGTTAGGAGAGTTTTGTTTGGAATCAGAGCATAAGCAAAAACAGTAAAATTAAATTTCAGTGTATCAATTTTATAAAGCAGTTTAGGTTATGGTGATTTAGCAGAACACAGGAAAGCAACAAAATGTGTCACACTTATACCAAATTAAGGATGCTGAGTTATGCTACTTATGTATGCAACTTTTTGTTTAACACTCTCTTCCAAAATAAACTTTATTCCCTATAACTTAAAATGTGTGTGTATATTATACATATGTGTGTATATGTGTGTATATATATAATAGTTTATTATGTACAGTTAATTCCACTGTTTTGGCTGCAATAAAATCAACTTTGAAAGAGTGAAAAAAAAAAATGGTGCAGAGAGGGGAAGCCAAAGTTAGGTGAAGGTCATCTGTATGTGTGATAAAGGATTCCTGTTCCAGACCTCCAATTCCAGGGCACAGGACTCACTTTATATACCAGATCCTTCACTGGATTGGGCTAGGCCTACCATGCACAACAGGGTGTATGTGGGTGCTTTTTGTAAAAAATGTGAGCTGGTAAGAATAGGTTTTAAGAATGATGCCTCTGTACCCATCTTGAGCTGCCCAGGGATGGACATATGAAGCAAGGACAAAATCCTTAACTTTTAACAATTCTGGGCTTTTCCTCCTTGGCTTCCAGAGAGATCATCAGCAGTGGCTTCTTTGTGGTTCCCAAAGTCAGTGTCCTGTCCTGCTGCAGCAGTGATAAGTGTCATGGTAGCCAAAGGAGAAAAGGTTTTTGTTTTGTTTTGTTTTACAGGTTTGCAGTGAGATCACTGCAAACCTACCTCAATGTGTTGTAATGGGGCAAATGCAATAGAACACACTTGGTGATGTGTGTCTGATCCTGGCTTCTTGTCACCCCAAATTGCTGCCCTGCTCTAATTATTGTATTTGTCTGGGCTTTGTAGGACTTCACAAGTAATTGATTTGGTGATTGCTAGGTGGCCTAGTTTGTGTAAATATGATGTGTTGCTCTTCTCCATGTCCTTTTGGGGTTTTATTGTTTATAAACTTTTTTATGTTGAGAAAAATAGGCAAAGAATCTTTGACAAAGTGTTCTGCACCAGGCAAAAAACTCTGGAAGATAAGCATGGGGGCCACTCTTCTTGAAGTGAGGGTCCTGAACTATATTTCTTTTGTGTCCCTTTTCCCCTATTTTCTATTTTGAACAAGATCTTCTGTCCTAAAAACTAGATTTCTACCCCCTCCTGTATTTCCCCCTTCTCCCCCTTTTAAAAACTAGACCATACACCTATACATTTAATTTGTGGGGTGTCTGCAATTCTTAAATGATTTGTGCAAAAATCCTGAAGAAGTTAAGAACCCTCCTCTCTTGTTCCCAATCTCCTGAATCAACACCATTCCTTGCAGCTATTCATGCCAGACAAACTGCTGTCTTTGGATGGATTAAAACCTACTTTAGTCTTTAATCCTAGGGTAGAGAGAAGCAACGAGGGGGCCTTCCATGTAGAAAGTGGGCTTGGGAGACCAAGAAAGGAAAGATGAATGTATATCCAAGGAAAGATGAATGTATATCCAAGTCACTCAAGAACTTTTATGCATGTGCAAGAAACTTATGTCAAAGTGGCTACAAGATTACTTCAATAGGAGACGGAAGGATATAACTCCATGTTTACTGCTAGAAACCAAAGCTTTGTGTGAAATCTTGAATTTATGGGGAGGGAGGGAAGGTAGGAAAGCAGGTGCCTGTTTGTTCTTTCCCTCATCCTGAACTGCAGGAGGCTGAGACCACTTGGGCTTTGGCGACTGCATCTGGGGAGTGTTTATTTGACGGTTGATTTTGCTGTGCCAGGTACTTCCTTTCCTGTTTGGTATCATTTTGTAACACACATGCTGACCTTTTTCCCTTTCCCTTGTTTTCTCTGGGAAAATACAATGAATAAAGACTTATTGGCACTGAAAAAAAAAAAAAAGTGACCATACCACCCAAGGCAATCTACAGATTCAATGCAATCCCTATCAAATTACTAATGACATTTTTCACAGAACTAGAATAATTTTAAGATTTGTATGGAAACACAAAAGACCCTCAATACCCAAAACAATCTTGAGAAAGAAGAACAGAGCTGGAGGAATTACACTCCCTGACTTCAGACTCTACTACAAAGCTACAGTAATTAAAACAGTATGGTATTAGCACAAAAAGAGACACATAGATCACTAGAACAGAGTAGAGATCCCAGAAATAAACCCACACACTTATGGTCAAATGATCTATGACAAAGGAGCCAAAAAAATACAATGGAGGCAAGACAGTCTCTTCAATCAGTGGTGCTGGGAAAACTGGACAGCTACACATAAAATAATGAAATTAGAACATTCTCTAACACCATATACAGAAATAAATTCAAAATGGATTAAAGACCTAAATTTAAGGTCAGATACTATAAAACTCCTAGAGGAAAACATAGGCAGCACAATCTTTGATATAAATCACAGCAGTATTTTTTTGGAAACTTCCTAGAGCAAAGGAAACAAAAGCAAAAAAAAAAGACAAAAACAAATGGGACATAATTAAACTTACAAGCTTTTGCACAGCAAAGGAAAGCATAGACAAAAAGACAACCTACTGAATATTTTCTTATTCAGTAGGTTGATATCATTTGCATATCATTGCAAGTGATATGACTGATGGGGGTTATTACCCAACATATATAAACAGCTCGTACAACTCATCAAAAAAAATTTTTTTAATGGGCAGAAGACCTGAATAGATATTTCTCTAAAGAAGCCAGACAGATTGTCAACAGTCACACAGTTAAGATGCTCGACATCATCAATCATCCAGGAAATGATGAGGTATCACCTCATACCTGTCAGAATGGCTATCACCAGAAAGAACACAGATAACAAGTGTTGGTGAGGATGTGAAGAAAAGGGAACCCTCATGTACTGTTGGTGGGAATGTAAATCGGTGCAGCCACTGTGGAAAACAGTATGGAGGTTTTTCAAAAAACTAAAAATAGAACTACCATATGACCCAGGAATTCCATTCCTGGGGAATTATCCAAGACAAAAATAATAGTTCGAAAAGATACATGCACCACAATGTTCATAGCAGCATTATTTACAATTGCTAAGATATGGAAGCAACCTAAGTGTCCATCAACAGATGAATGGATAAAGAAGATGTGGTGTGTGTGTATATATATGTGTGTGCGTGAGTATGTGTATGGTATACTAAGACACAAAAAAATGAAATTTTTTCCAATTGCAACAATATGGATGGACTTGTAGGGTATTATGATAAATAAAATAAGTCAGAGAAAGACAAATACTGTATGATATCACTTATATGTATAATCTGAAAAAATACAACCAAATAGTGAATATAATGAAGAAGCAGACACACATAGAGAGAACTAGTGGTTACCAGTAGGGAGAAAGAAGGCGGGTGTGGGCATTATAGGCTTAGGAGACTAAGAAGTGCAAACTATTAGGTATAAAATAAGCTACAAGGATATGTTGTACAACACAAGGAATATAGCCAATATTTTATAATAACTATAAAGAGTATAACCTTTAAAAAATTGTCACTGTATTGTATACCTGTAACATGTAATATTGTACATCAAATATACTTCAAGAAATTCATGTGAGAACACTCTCCAAAAGGAAAAACTTAATCCCTCCCATACTTCATAATTTCATAGCACTTGGGGATCACAGTATATAAATCTATACACTTGTGTTATATATTGCTATTAAAAAGAGATTATTTGCACCTGAGATAATAGATGTATTTCAATCATATGTTAAAAAGTGAGGCTAAATATGTACTTGGATATTTGGCTCTCAGTCACAAACCAAGGAGTTTAAAGCCCTTTTCAAATTTCATGTGATCACCTGATATGGATTATATATAAAGTGACCTTTTATATACAAACTGAGTGTATCAATTGGAGTTTGATATGGGAAGCCAAACTACAATAGTCAGTATGGAACAAGATTTCTCAAAGGTAATAGACTTTATCAAACTGTAGGTTCTGGTGAGGAAATCTGTGAAAGAATGTCACCTCTGCATCTGGTGTTAGGCATGAAAAATCTACAGGTAATCTATGTTCTCCATTGGGAAGAAAACCTGGAAATGAAGCAGAGGAGAACTTGGAGAAACTGGTACCCATAAGGACAAATGAGATTCCATGAGGACAAAAGTGGGAATGCACTCTGTCACCACATTTAACGATTCAAATGACCTACAGAAGCAACAGATGCTTTTTGCCACAGTGTTCCACATACATTCACCCAGGACTCAAGCTGAAGGAGGCACAGTGGGACCTGGAGAGGTTGCACGTCTGACAACTCCCTCATGCTAACAAGGCGAGTCAATGTGTTGTCAACAACATGTATGAGGGGCAGCAGGAATGTACCCTACACCAACCTTCAGACTGGCTACCTGCTGTTTAATTTTTAGCTTCCAAGTTTTTCTTACTGCCAACCTTAACAGGAAGAAGCATTATTTTGACATTCAGATCCAATATGTCTACCCCTCAAACTGACATCAGTACATTTCTTTTTAAATCATGTTTATATTCCAAATAAAAGCCTAACATGACACATCTATCCCTCTAGTAAAGTATACTAAACCTTTCTCCAGAGTAGATAAACTCACCTAGGTCACTTTATTCACCTTTGAGAGGTGTCCATTCCTCTTCTGAGACACCCTTTCCCCCTTTAACTTAAATTCAGAGATATAAAGATGAACTATTATTAACACATGTTAGTAGAGAAATGGGAAAAGGGAAAATTTAAAGTAACATTTTTTCAAATATATTCCTACCAAAGTAGGGAAGAAATACTCATAGCTATTACAATCCTCATTTCTACAACCAGTCACATGGTCATAGCTGATTTATAACTCCCTCCTTGTCCTACCCATTCTGTTGTCTCCCTTATTTGCAATAAGCACTGCTGGTGGTCATGGCTCCTTTCCTGGTAGAATAACCAAAAACTTCATCCCTAAAGAATCTGGGCCATTAGAAATTCTGCGTGTGTTAGATAATTGTAGTTTTCCATTAACTTTGATCACAGAACAAGAGAGTACTAAGAGGACCCCCAGGGGGTGTCCTACTATTCAGGCAAAGAGTAGCTGGAGAAATGGGCTGACTCATGTCCCCAGAATTGGTCATCTTGCCTATCTGATGATGTCACTCTTCAATTAGCATCCACATGCGACAATTATCTTCAGACTCCATACCTAATTTAAGAGGCTGACACACCTTCAGACTTCCTTATCACAAATGCACCAATTGTGTTCATTTCAAGTCCAGACTATACAATCAAACCATTAGCTGTTCCCAATGAATCAGTGTAAATGTGTTCTGTGGCTCTCTCTCCTTTCAGGAAAGATGAAAAACTAGACATGATGCTTGAAGTTCTCACTTTCAGGGTTTGCCTTCCCCACTATGTCAGAGCCACTTCTGATTTTATAGTGTTGTACTTGTCTACTTTCCAATGGTACCAGTATGTCATACAGAATTATCTCTAAAACAGGCAGTTTTAAAATATTCTTCAGTCAACTGTTACAAGAGACTCTATGTGAGGCCACAGATGCTGATTAAGACAGAAAAGGAAATGCAGGAATAGGGACTATAGTTATGAGCAACTTACTCATGCAATTTATATCTGCCTTAAAAACCTGCTTGAGCCCAATATTACATATCACCACTTCTGTTTGGTGGTAGAGAGCTTCTGTGCACACCCAACTTTATTGGGTGGGTCACACAACACTTTGCGGACGATGGGCCACTCATGTCCCATAGGAATTTGATAACCTGTGGTCAAATGTATACCTTTTCTAGGGTCCAGTGCAAGCCAGAAGCTCTCTCAAAATGAAAATAGTTTTCTGTATAGCATGGAAGAACTTGGTTATAAACTTATAAGATTCTGTCCTATGAATTATCTATAGGGACCTGCCAAAGGGATATCTGTCAAATAAAACACTGTTGAATCTGCTGGTACAAATACACCACATGGGAATACTTTTGAGCACAAGGGACCATTAATATAAAATTATGCCAGGAATATAGAAAAACTGAATGGCAAACTAGAATGTTTGGCATCCCTAATATTACATTTGAGATCTAATTTTCAGTCATTTATAACTACATTTTGTAAAATTTGTTGAAAATCACAATAAAGTACACACTATTCATTTCTATAGTTTTAATGGTTATGAGGGATCTGCAGAAAGGCAGTAAAAGTGAGAAACAAAAAATAATCTAAAAACTATTAATTCACATGCACTATATATAGGGTACCTCAGTTTCCACCTGCTGCTTTACTTACAAATTTACAAATCAATACTTTAACTACTAATCAGTTATCAAGCTGGATGGCTGACATAATCCTTCACATTTTAGAGGCTATTTAGAAAATTATCCTCGTATTATACTGTACCTTGGGTCCCAAGAAGAACAATATTCCTCAAAAACATACTTGAACACTTTTGGTTGAGTTCTGGTAGTCTATGGATATTTTTGATCACAGATAGTTATTCTTTCCTGAAGTGCAATATAGGCTAGGCAATGTATTTCTGTGAAGGGATAGCATAAGTTACAGAATTTTCCTAATGTCTCTTAGAATTCTTTATTAATTTGTTCAATAAACACTTACTTTGCCTCTGTTTTGACTTGAGCACTACATTAGGAACAATGAACAAAATCATTTAAGAAATGGTCCTTTCCCTCAGATGCATAGAAGAATCAGAGAGCAAATTACAGTGTGGTATTAAAATATAACAGATATGGACAAAACGTTATGAAAACAAAAAGAATGAAGAAACTCTGCCTGGAAAGACTTAGAAAGCAATCACCATCCATACCAGACTTCCAGGAGAGATCCACAGAGACAGCTATTGCTGTATGAAAGATGAAGGCAGGAGTGACGTCAGCAACATGGTGGCATGAGAAGGTCTTCCTTTCCATCTTCCTTTTTAATCAATGAATTAGATATCCATATACAAACAAAGGCACTTTTGTGGGTGTTTTTAGACCTAGCACTTTACTAAGGAAGAATCTTGCTCACCTGTGCAGCCAGTAAGATACAAACAACTATCTGTATGGGCTGCAGAACCAGTGGAGCCAATGGAACTGCTTAGACTCCTCTTGCCATTTTTGGGCAAAAAATTGGGCTGGTGTTGTACCAGGCAGGCACTCACCCATGAGAACCTGCAGAGGTCCAGCCTTCCCAAAGGGAGACTCCAAATACACCATTTAAGAAAAGAAAAATGTATATTTGGTCAAAACAGAGGCAGTAAAACAGTCCCAGCACTGCCCTTTCCTTGAGGGAGCATTAAATGGGGCTGATTTATCCAGCAGAGGCAACCTCTTCCACAGGGGGAAAAGGAAAGTAGTGAGTGACAACCCAGATACCCCAGTTGGATAGGAGAAACCCAATTTTGGGGGAATGTATAAGCAGAAATATGTAACTATAAGCAATATGAAAACTCAATGTAGTATGGCATCACAAAAAGAAATTATTCCAATTTTCCCCAGAAGCACCCAGAATACTAAGGTGGGAGCTGTATAGCTGGAGGGAGGGAGATATTGGAAAAGAGGCAGATGAGAATTTCAAATGGTGTTGGAGGGACTGAGCTCAGCAGAAAGTCCACCCATGTTCCTCTGGGGGTAACACCACCAGAGAACTCCCTTCTGGTCCATGGAACTCCCCGATGCACTGAGTACTAAACCCATACTTCCCTACCCCCACTCTCTTGTTGGCTTCTAGTGCATGCTTGTGTGCCCAAGAGAATGAGCCCAAGAAAATAGGGAAAGTCCTAAGAAAACAGACCACAGTTGTTGGGCAAGGGATAAACTAAAACTTGAACTACAGCTTCACCTTCTGGAGAACAAAAGGAAAGTTTCCAATAGCCAGCCAGGTGAGAAATATAAATATAAAAGCTTATATATTCACCTACAAGAGGTAACAAGAAGTGTGGAGCAGATACACTTTTACAATGACAAAAATTATACAAACAAACAAAACCCTCAGATAATAGCAGTCTGTAATATGACATTTTATCTGCCAAAGAAAATGGGCAGAATTAAGGAAGTGTCAACTATTTCAAATGTATAAGCAGAAACATGTAAACTATAAGCAATATGAAAACCCAACGTAGTATGGCATCACAAATAGAAATTATTCTAAATAGCTGTTATAAAGAAACTCCATGAGTTACAAGAAAACTCAGAAAGATGATTCTATGAAATCAAGAATGAGAAACTGGGGAACTCGCTGGCAGTCCAGTGGTTAAGACTCAGCACTTTCACTGCAGTGGCCTGGGTTCAGTCCCTGGTCCTGGAACTAAGATCCTGCAAGCCACGCAGCACAGCAAAAAAAAAAAAAAAAAAAAAAGAAGAAAGTCTCCAATTGAGATGAGGGAGAAAGAAGACACAAAACTCAACTCCCCCCAAAACCCATCAAAAATACATCTACCTGTGGAACAATTCTCACTAAAAACTAACTGGAAATGGATAAAAAGACTTCTACAACCAAGCTTGTAACAAAGATCCACATGGAATCAGGTAGGAAGGGAATAGTAGAAGTGATCAGGTTGGGACCTGTGCCCCCAGGAGAAGACTCAGAGGAAAAGGCATATTACATGGGTGGAGATCCTCCCTGAGGAGTGAGCAGTTTGAGACACATATTGGGTGCCCCAGACCTGAGATCTGACAAAGGGAAGATGACCCTGCCCCACCCCTGCCTTTGGCTGGTTGGAGGGCCAGTAGACCTAATAAGAAGGCTGTGGGAAACCTGGACTCTGCTCATGAGGCACACAAAAATGCTTGCTTGCTTTTGAGGCAGGGCAAAAAGGAGTGGTTTGAGAATGTGCCAGTGGCTGGCTGGTTTCCTGTGACCATCCTAGTGTTCACCATTACAGTATGAGACTAGGAATAATTTACAGGAAGGAAACAGCAACAAAACACAAAGACATAGAGACTAACATGCTGCTAAAAAAAAAAAAAAAAAGGATTAAAGACCTAAATGTAAGGCTGGATACTATAAAACTCTTAGAGGAAAACACAGAACCCTCTCTGACAAAAATCACAGCAAAAAAAATATCAAGATCTTTTTTGACCCACCTCCTAGAGTAATGAAAATAAAAACAAAAATAAACAAATGGGAACTAATTAAACTTAAAAGCTTTTGCACAGCAAAGGAAACCATAAAACAAAATGAAAAGGCAACCCACAGAATGGGAGAAAATATTTGCAAATGAAACAACAGACAAGGGATTAGTTTCCAAAATATATAAACAGCTCATGCAGATCAATGACAAACAACCAACCCAATCAAAAAATGGGTGGACGATCTAAATAGACATTTCTCCAAAGAAGACATACAGATGGCTAAAAAGCACATGAAAAGATGCTCAACATCACTAATTATTAGAGAAATGCACATCAAAACTGCAATGAGGTATCACCTCACACCGGTCAGAATGGCCATAGTCAAAAAATCTACAAACAGTAAATGCTGGTGAGGGTGTGGAGAAAAGGGAACCCTCCTACATTGTTGGTGGGAATGTAAATTGGTACAACCACTATGGAGAACAGTATGGAGGTTCCTTAAAAAACTAAAAATAGAATTACCATATGACACAGCAAACCCGCTACTGAGCATATACCCAGAGAAAACCATAATTCAAAAAGACACATGCACCCCAATGTTCATTGCAGCACTATTTACAATAGCCAGGTTTTGGAAGCAACCTAAATGCCCATCAACAGATGAATGGATAAAGAAGATGTGGTACATATATACAATGGAATATTACTCAGCCATAAAAAGGAACGAAATTGGGTCATTTGTAGGGATGTGGATGGAATTAGAAAACCACAAAACCCAAAGTCAACAAAACAGAGGAAATAAAGATTAGAGATAAAGGAGACCAAAAATATAAATAAACAAATAAAGTTGAAAATGAGCTCTTTTTTTTTTGAAAAGATAAACAGAATTGATAAACCTTTAGTCAGGTTCATCAAAAAGAGAGAGGACCCAAATAAACAAAATAGGAAATTAAAGAGCAGAAACCACCATGGACACCTCAGAGATAAGTGAAAAAAAAAAAATTCGCAAGAGAATTCTATGAACAGTTATATGCCAATTGGAAAACCTAGAAGAAAATGGAAAAATTTCTAAAAACATACAACATAACGAAACTGAATCAAGAAGAAATAGACTATCTGAACAGACTTATCACTAGTAGTAAAATTGATTTTGTAATTTAAAAACCCAGCAAACAAAAGTCTAAGACCAGACAGCTTCACAGGAAAATCCTACCAAACATGTGAAGAGCTGACACCTATCCTTCTTAAACCAATCTAAAAAAACTGAAGGGGATGGAACACTCTCAAATTCATCCTATGAGGCCCACCATTACTCTGGTATCAAAACCAGAAAAAAACACTACAAAGATTTAGTACAGCCACTGTAGAAAATAGTGTGGAGTTTCCTCAAAAAAACTAAAGTTGCCATATGATTCATCAATTCTACTCCTGGGTATATATCTGAAAAACATTAATGTGAAAAGATATATGCACCCCAAATACATGCACCCCCAACGTTCATAGTTTATTTACAATAGCCAAGGTAGGGAAACAACCTAAGTGACCATTAACAGAGGAATGGATAAAGATGTGGCATATAAACAATGGAATTTTACTCAGCCATAAAGAATGAAAGTCTGCCATTTGCAACAATGTGGATGGACAGAGTATTGTGTTTAGTGAAAGAAGCCTGACAGAAAAACAGATACTCTATGTTGTCACTTATATGTGGAATCTAAAAAACAAATGGATGTGTATAACAGAAATAGACTCACAGACATAAAGAAAAACTAGTGGTTACCAATGGGGAGAGGGAAGTGGGGAGGGGCAAGGTAGGGATATGGGATTAAGAGACACAGATAACTATGTATAAAATAAGCAACAAAGCTATATTGAACAAATTGACTTCTTTACCACAGAGACTAAAAAGTTAAAAAAAGAACCAAACAAATTCTGGCGCTGACAAATTCAATGAATATGGTGAAGAATGCAATAAGATATCAGTATCAGGGCAGACCAGATGGAAGAAAGGATAAATGACCTGGAGGATAGGAATTCTGAACACAGAAGATAAAAGGGAATTAAGACTTTAAAAGAGTCAACAAAGCCCATGAGCGCTATTGAAGTCCAGCAGAACAAACAAGTATCAGAACTGATACTTTAAAAGCATAAAGGATGGGGCAGTTTATTTAAAGAAATAGCTGAGAATTTCCCAAACCTACAGAAAGACTTGGACATAGAAGTCCATGAAACTGATAGAACACCCTATTATCTCAATGCTAAAAGACCTCCAAGACACATTATAATGAAATGGTCAAAACAAACAAACAAAAAACAATGGGGTGGGGGGAAAGATATAACCTACAACGTAACCCCTTTAGTCTATCAGTGGATTTCTCAGCACAAACCCTACAGGCTAGGAGAGAGTGGAATGACATACTCAAAGTGTCAAAAGAAAAATTGCCAGTCAAGAATATTTTACTGGACTTCCCTGGTGGCACAGTGGTTGAAAGTCCGCCTGCCGATGCAGGGGATACGGGTTCGTGCCCCGGTCCGGGAAGATCCCACATGTCACAGAGTGGCTGAGAGGCCCAAGTAGAGCAAAAAAAAAAAAAAAAAAAAAAAAAAAAGAATATTTTACTAAGCAGAGCTATCCTTCAGATATGAAGGACAAATAAAGTCTTTACAGACAAACAAAAGTTGAAGGAGGTCAACATTAGACCTTCCTTGCAAGAAATGCCAGAGTTTAAGTTGAAAAGATGCTAATCAGCAACATGAAAACAAAGCATTGATAAAGGTATGCTGTCAGACTTAGAAAAATTTAACTCTAAATTAGGATAGTGCATTAACCACTGAAGGAGCATAAAGGTTAAAGGTAAAACGTTAAAAGAAAAAAAAGAGTAGGAAAAACTATAGCTACTATAAATTGTTAGTAAACAAAGAGGTAAATTTTGACATTAGTAATATTGAAAGGAAGGAGTAAAAGGCTGAAGCCTTTATAGGGGAAGAAATTATAAGTTGCTATCTCCTAAAATAGACTGTTTTATCTCTAAGATGTCTTATAGAAACCCCATGGTAACCACACACACAAAAAGAAAAACCTAGAGTAAATCCACAAAAGACAAAGGGAAACAGCATACTACCACAGGAAATAACTAATCTCCAAAGGTAGGCAGAAACAGGAATAAAAGGATGGAAATACAGAACCAGAAAGCAATTGAATTCAATCAAAAGGCACAGAATACCTGGATGGATAAAAAACAAGACCCAACCATATGCTGCCTATAAGACACCCATTTTAGATTTAAGTATGCACAAAGACTTTAAGTGGAGGGGATGGAAAAAGATATTCCATAGAAGTGAAAACCAAAGCAAGCAAGGGGAGCTGTGCTTATCAGACAAAATAGACTATGCCAAAAGCAGCAACAAGGGATAAGGAAGGTCATTATAATGATATGGGATCAATTGTTCAAGATTTAACAATCGTAAATACATACGCACCCAACATTGGAAGACCTAAATATATGAAGCAAATACTAACAGATATGAGAGAAATAGGCAAGAATGCAATAGGGGACTATCTTATCTTCAATAATGGATAGATTATCCAGACAGGAAAAAAAAAAAAAACAAAGAAACGATGGACTTGAACCATACATTAGACCAGATGGACCCAATAAACATCTTTAGAATACTCCTTCCAACAGCAGCAGAATACACATTTGAGTGAACATGGAATATTCAAGCATAGATCACATAGCAGGACACAAAATAGGTCTCAAATTTAAAAGGACTGATATCCTACCAATTATATATTTCAGCCACAATGGCATGAAACCAGAAAACATAAAGAAAGCTAGAAAATCTACATGTAGATGCAAAACACACTCCTGAACAACAAGTGGGTCAAAGAAGAAATCAAAAGAAATAAAATTATCTAGAAGAAAATAAAGTGGAAACATGAATGCCAAAATCTGTGAGCCACTGCAAAAGTAGTTCAGAGAGGGAAGTTAACAGTGATAAATAAGTTAGAAAGATAACCAACCTAATCTTATGCCAAGGAACTAGAGAAAGAACAAATTAAACTCAAGGTTAGCAGAAGGAAGGAAAGAAGCTCAGAGTAGAAATTACTGATATAAAGACTAGAAAACAAAAAGCTTTTTTTAAAAAATAAAATTGACACTAAGATTTGAATATCAGAAATGAAAAATACATTACAACTGACAACACAGAATAAAAAGGTTCATAATAGACTCCTATGAACAATTACATGCCAACAAATTGGGTACCTAGAGGAAATCAATAGTTCCCTAGAACCATGTAATCTACCAGGACTGAATCAGGAAGAAACAGAAAGTCTGAACTAACCAATAATGAAAACCTTTTAAAACAGAAAACTACAGGACCAGATGGCTTCACTGGAGAATTCTAACCAAACTTTTAAGATTTAACACCAATCCTTCTCAAACTCTTCCAGAATATTGTGGAATGAATACTTCCAAACTCAATGACACCCGGATTGCACTACTACCAAAGCCAGATAAGAACACAATTATGGACCAATATCCCTGACGAACATAAAGGCAAAAATTCTCAAACTATTGAAACACAAATACCATATGCTAACACATATATATGGAATCTAAAAAAAAAAAATGTTCTGAAGAACCTAGGGGCAGGACAGGAATAAAGACGCAGACATAGAGAATGGACTTGAGGACACGGGGAGGGGGAAGGGTAAGCTGGGACATAGTGAGAGAGTGGCATTGACATATATACACTACCAGATGTAAAACAGATAGCTAGTGGGAAGCAACTACATAGCACAGGGAGATCAGCTCTGTGCTTTGTGACCACCTGGAGGCGTGGGATAGGGAGGGTGGGAGGGAGATGCAAGAAGAAAGCAATATGGGGATATATGTATACGTATAGCTGATTCGCTTTGTTATACAGCGGAAACTAACACAATATTGTAAAGCAATTATACTCCAATAAGGATGTTAACAAAAAAATTCTCAAAATACTGGCAAATCAAATTCAAGAAATAATTGAGAGGATTATACACCATGACCAATTGGGATTTATCTCTGGGATAAAAGGATGTTCGAACATATGCAGAATGTATGATATATGTGGTATAATGATATGCCACATCAAAAGAATTAGTGATCAATAGATACAGAAAAAGTGTTTGACAAAATACAACAGTGTTTCATGATTTAAAAAACCTCTATAGCTTGGATATAGGAGGAACATATCTCAACATCATAAAATCCATATATGACAAACCCACAGCTAACATGCTCAGAGAAACGTTGGAAACTTTCTCTAAAATCAGGAATAAATGTGCCCACTCTCACCACTTTTATTCAACATAGTACTGGAAGTTCTAGCTAGAGCCATCAGTCAAGACAAAAGTCATCTAAGAAGGGAAGTAGTAAAACTGTTCTTTGCAGATTACATGATCTTATTAAAAATCCCAAAGACAACTAAAAAACTTTTAGATCTCAATGAATTCAGTAAGGTTGCAGGATATAAAATGCAGTAATCAGTTGCATTTTATGTACAATGAAATATCTGAAAAAGAAAGAAAACTGGGCTTCCCTCGTTGTGCAGCGAATAAGAATCTGCCTGCAAACGCAGGGGACACAGGTTCAATACCTAGTCTGGGAAGAGCCCACATGCCGCGGATCAACTAAGCTCATGTGCCACTATTACTAAGCCTGTGCTCTAGACCCTGTGGGCCACAACTGCTGAGCCCGTGGGCCACAACTACTGATGCCCACGTGCCTAGAACCCATGCTCCGCACCAACAGAAGCCACCATGAGAAGCCTGCACACTGCAACAAAGAGTAGACTGCGCTCGCCACAACTAGAGAAAGCCCGCATGTGGCAATGATGACCCAACACAGCCAAAAATAAATTTTTTTTTAAAATTAAAATTAAAGAAAGAAAACTATGTCACAATAGCATCAAAACCAATGAAACACCTAGGAATAAGTTTAACGAAAGAAGTGAAAAATCTGTGCAATGAAAACTTACAAGACTTCGTTGAAAGAAAATTTTAAAAAGACAAATAAATGGAAGGACTTCCCACATTTATGGCTGGGAAAAGTTAATATTGTTAAAATGTCAATGCTATTTAAGCCATCCATATCAAATGTGTAGATTCAATGCAATCCGTATCAAAATTTCTTAGCATTTTTCACAGATCTAGGAAAAAAAAATTCATGAAATATGTGAAACCACAGCAGACCCCAAATAGCTAAAGGAATCCTAAGAACAAACCAGAGGCATCATATCTCTGTGATTTCACACTACACTGCAAAGCTATAGTAGTTAAAACAACATGGTACTGACATAAAAAGACACATGGATCAATGGAACTTAATAGAGAGCCCAGAATTAAACCCTTGCATATACAGTCAACTAACATTTGGTAAGGTAGCCAAGAACATCCAACGGGAAAGGATAGTCTCTTCAACTAATGATGTTAGAAGAACTAGATAACCACAGGCAGAAAGATGAAATTTGACCCGTACCTTCTGCTTTTTGCAAAAATTAACCTGAAATGATCAAAGACTTAAACATAAGTCCTGAAACTATAAAACTCCTAGCAGAAAACATAGGGGAGAAGCTCAATATTGGCCTTAGCAATGATTTCTTGGAAATGACACCAACGGCACAAACAAGAGAAAAATACAAGCAGGACTACTAACTTAAAAGCTTCTGCAGAGCACAAGAAATAATCAACGAAATGAAAAGGCAATCCACAGAAAAGGCAACCAACAGAATGGGAAAAGATAGTTGCAAATAATGTGTCAGATAAGGTGTTAATGTACAAAATTTATGAAGAACCCATACAACTTCATGAAAAAAAAAAACTGACTAGAAAAATAATGGGCAAAGGAACTGAAGAGACAATTTTCCGAAGAAGACATCTAAATGGCCAGCAGGTACGTGAAAAGGTGCTCAACATCACTAACCAGGGAAATGCAAATAAAAGCCACAATAAGATATCATCTTAGACCTTTACTAATTGTTATCAAAAAGACAAGCGATAACAAGTGTCGGCAAGGATGTGAGTAAAGGAAATCTTTGTACACTCTTGGTGGGAATTTACAGGGGTTTAGCCATTATGAAGAACAGTATGGAGGTTCCTCAAAAAATTAAAACAGGACTATTGTATTTCCCAGCAATCTTATTTCTGAATATATGTACCCAAAGGAAATTAAAACCAATTTTGATACATGCACTCCATGTTGATTGCAGCTTTATTCACAATAGTTAGATGTGGAAACAACCTAAGTGTCTATCAACAGGTGAGTGGATAAAAACATGCTATATACACGACCGAACACTATTCAGCCATGAGAAAAAAGGTCATCCTGCCATTTGCAACAACATGGGTGGACCTTGAGGACATTATGCTGAGTGATACAAGTCAGAGAGAGAAAGACAAATACTGTATGATACCTCATATGTGGAAGCTAAAAATAAACCTCAGCTTATAAAACAGTGGAATGGTGGTTACCAGGAGCTGAGGGTGGGGAGGTGGGGTGGAGAATGGGGAAGATGCTGTTACAGGATACATGCTTACAGCTTGCAGATAAATAAGTCCCACAGATCTAATACACAGTTCAGTGATAATAACCAAAATAGTTTTATCAACATTAAACTTGCTAAGGAACTAGATCTTAACTGTTTGAACTAGAAGAAAAAAGAAAATTGAGTCAGATACAATAGGATATTAATTCCAGGTATTCTATTTCCTAGCTGAATGATCTTGGGAAAGTTACTTCATCTTTCTGATACTTAATTTCACCAATTAAGCAATCAGATATGATATTTGCCTTAGAGGATTGTTATGAGGATTAGAGGAACTACAGACATACCTCAGAGAAATTCAGTTCTAGACCAGTGCAATAAATTGATTTTGCAATAAAGTGAGTCATACAATTTTTGGTTTCACAGGGTATATAAAAGTTATGTTTATATTATACTGTAGTCTACTAAAGTGTGCAATAGCATTGTCTAAAAAACAACATATGTACCTAATTAAAACATGCTTTACTGCTAAAAATGCTAACAATCTGACCATGCAGGGTAGACACAATTCTTCAATTTGTAAAAAATGCACTATCCATAAAGCACGATAAAGCAAAGTGCTATAAAACAAGGTACACCTGCAGTGTCCAGTGTTTCTGGTACAAAGTAGGTGATCAGTAAATGGAAACTTATTAGCACCACTATTCCTACTACTAAGACCACTACTGTGGGGCTGCAACCCACAGGCCTGCAAGCCTTGTAGTTGCCCAGCCTCAACACTAAAGAAAGAGCCCACGGACAATGGCAGACATGAGTGGTTTAGTAGAAGGAGGATCTTACACATCTGAAGCAAGGTCCTGGAGAGACACCCCACTGTGTGCAGCAGACAGGGAGCAGGACACAGCAGCAGTCTTCACTACCCGGGGAGAAGGAGGCTAAGGTTTAGAGGGGAACTGATATCAGCTTGGCTCCTCAGCTACCAGGGAAACAAGCCCCTGGGGCACGTTGCTCACAACCTCTCAGGTTAATGAGTATCACAAGGGCAGATATTTCCCTTTAATACACTAGCAGGTGGAGCCATTCTGGCCTAAGGGGCAGAGGGCAAGCACATTACTGGGAGCAGGGTGGTCGGGCAGGGGATGTACAGAGAGCAAGAGAACAGCCATCTTGAGTGACCTCACCAAACACTCCACCCCAACAGACCCTGCACGACCCTTACCTCTTGGGCTGCCCCCCTTCCTCCATATCCCTGGGCTCAGGTATGTAGGGGCGGACTGCAACCAAATACCACAAATGCAATACAAACAGCAGCTAAAAAGTATCAAGAATCCAAGAGGTGGGCACACTCTGGAGCCAGGCACTTCTCAGGTCAGTTTTTCCTGGAAGTCCAGAACAGAACAACAAAGGCAACTGGCTGTAGACCCAGCAGTCAAACTCATTTCACAGTGAGGCCGCTGTTGTCACCCAGTCCATGAACAGATTCCCTCTGCTCTGGCTAGAGAGGAAATGTGAGCTGTTTAAAGGCACAGTACAGGGCAGGTCCTGATCATTAAGCAAATTACAAGCAGTAATAGCATTCTGAGATAACACCACCCCTGCCTGAGGTTTTCGGCCCTGGCCTTTAGGACCAAACTGCCTGTCCACCCTCAGTGCCCACAGCAGGTGACAAATACTGGAGCGGCAGTGTAACAACAGACAGTGAATATAACGGTGCCTTTCTTCTGTAAGGCACTGTTGTAAAGCACTGTAGCCTGCATAGCTGTGTTCCCTTATGGCTGCTCTGCCCCCTTCCATAGCTGAAACCAGCAGCCCCAGGGTACTCTTTCATCATTTTGCTGTTGCCACAGTCCCCAACCAAACCCTTGCGGGTAACTGGCCACATCCAATTCGCAAGCCTGCCCCTGAGTTAATATCCCTAAAGCCTGTGTCTGTAATCGTTTAGGGGTGATGGGTCTGAGGGTATATTTGTATTTTGTAGATAATCCAGGTCCTTACATTTTGTATTCACCAGTCAGCCCCAAGCAATCAGATGAGCCACGATTACAGGGCTGCTACTTTTAAACTGGAAAGAGACTCTGAGGTGAACAGGATATCATTAGTGTAACAGCAAGAAAAAGTCATCCCTCGTGGTAGACATCTGCCACGGGGTCCCACAGGTTAGTGTACGGCCACCTCGCGATTACACCCAGAGCTTTCCGTTCCTGTCCTCACTTCCCCACATCTCAGCACTCACAGGAGTTTCCTCGGCCTCCTGGCTGGCTCAACAGTTGTTGCGCTACACCCCACGGGGCTGCAAGCCTTGTAGTTGTCCAGCCTCAAGACTGAAGAAAGAGCCCACGGACAAAGGCAGACATCAGTGGTTTAGTAAATGGGGGAGCTTACCTCTGAAGCAAGGTCCTGGAGAGACACCCCACTGTGTGCAGCAGACAGGGAGCAGGACACAGCAGCAGTCTTCACTACCCGGGGAGAAGGAGGCTAAGGTTTAGAGGGGAACTGATATCAGCTTGGCTCCTCAGCTACCAGGGAAACAAGCCCCTGGGGCACGTTGCTCACAACCTCTCAGGTTAATGAGTATCACAAGGGCAGATATTTCCCTTTAATACACTAGCAGGTGGAGCCATTCTGGCCTAAGGGGCAGAGGGCAAGCACATTACTGTGAGCAGGGTGGTCGGGCAGGGGATGTACAGAGAGCAAGAGAACAGCCATCTTGAGTGACCTCACCAAACACTCCACCCCAACAGACCCTGCACGACCCTTACCTCTTGGGCTGCCCCCCTTCCTCCATATCCCTGGGCTCAGGTATGTAGGGGCGGACTGCAACCAAATACCACAAATGCAATACAAACAGCAGCTAAAAAGTATCAAGAATCCAAGAGGTGGGCACACTCTGGAGCCAGGCACTTCTCAGGTCAGTTTTTCCTGGAAGTCCAGAACAGAACAACAAAGGCAACTGGCTGTAGACCCAGCAGTCAAACTCATTTCACAGTGAGGCCGCTGTTGTCACCCAGTCCATGAACAGATTCCCTCTGCTCTGGCTAGAGAGGAAATGTGAGCTGTTTAAAGGCACAGTACAGGGCAGGTCCTGATCATTAAGCAAATTACAAGCAGTAATAGCATTCTGAGATAACACCACCCCTGCCTGAGGTTTTCGGCCCTGGCCTTTAGGACCAAACTGCCTGTCCACCCTCAGTGCCCACAGCAGGTGACAAATACTGGAGCGGCAGTGTAACAACAGACAGTGAATATAACGGTGCCTTTCTTCTGTAAGGCACTGTTGTAAAGCACTGTAGCCTGCATAGCTGTGTTCCCTTATGGCTGCTCTGCCCCCTTCCATAGCTGAAACCAGCAGCCCCAGGGTACTCTTTCATCATTTTGCTGTTGCCACAGTCCCCAACCAAACCCTTGCGGAGTTAATAAAAACATGTTTTGGACTTTAAAATCTGTCTACTGAATTTATGTCTATATATTTATTAGTTTCCAAATGTTGTGATGTCCTAGTACCTATGCACAATCATTAGAATAAAAATCAGGAACTTTTACGTACTTGATTCATTTTTAAAATTTTTCTCCTACCATTGGAAAATATTGCTGCAGAATACTGATGATTTAATAATTGGACGTAATTTTTACATCCACTTTACTTGCAAAAATTGTTTTTATAGTCCAACTTTTGCAGGCAATTTAGTATCAACTCACAGTTTGGTAGGTTGGAAATATCTTAAGAGTGTTTCTACTTTGTTATTCTACTAAACTCAAAGGTATTAACCTTCAGCCTTTAAACTTTAAGCTTTAGGGCAGACAAATGGCCATTTATTACAGGATTATAGCTCTATTTTAAAAATTACTTATTAGGTATAAGGATAAGCATTCTTTACATTTTGGGATGTATGGTTCCAAGGTTTTTTTTTTTAAACCCAAACATCAATACTCTCTCACATACATTCTAATGTAACATGGAAATTATTTGATTTCTTTTTAGTATCTCAAAGAACAGCTCATCTAAAATTTTGAACTTGAGATGCCCAATGTAATCATATTTTCTTCCTAATGTAGTCCTTAATATTCCTATTATATAAGGTGCATTCCCTTTGACTTACTCACCAAAACACTAACTTTATAGAAATGATTTTTTTAAGCCAGGCTGCATATTTTAAATATGTTTTACTTAGATTGAAAGAAAATAATAATAAATCAGTGTGTTACAGTCTCACTATTCTCTAAAATCTCCAAGTGGCTTAAATGTGGTTCTCCCACACACAGGTCTTACATTTAATAAATACTGATTAACTGACTTTAAAAGAGCTGATTTGAGCCATGCACTGTGCATTGGACACAGCAAATAATGTGATGAACAGTATAAGATGAAAAATATCTAATGATATATTCTACACATTGGTATTTAGTGTCAGTAAACTTTTTCCAAATGGTAGTCCAAATATGCTTTATACCTAACTGCTATTATCACTAAACAATGATTCTGTTAAATAATACAGGAGATGGAAGACCTCCCATGTCATTGAGAATTCTATTTTAGTTGCAGTTTAATTAGGTCAACTTTCACAATTTTATTTTGTACCTCTTTAAAAAAAAATTTTAATCCAGAAAATATCAGTTCTCTTTTTAGTATGCGTAAGAACATTTTCAAATTATTTGAATTATATTTGTATGGCTAAACTACATAGGACTTAGAAGGGAAATGTATTGGCATATGATGAAAATTTATCTGGGTAGTTTATAAAGATTTGCATGTAATACATGTGTAAATGGGTTTTATACTTATGACCAAGGGAAATATCACATTACTTCCTTTCACTTCATTTTATATATGTATAAGTATAGATATGTATAGATATATACTTCATATGTATATATATACATATGTATATACTTCATTTTATATATAAAATGAAGTGAAAGGAAGGAAGATTTTATATATATATATATATAGAGAGAGAGAGAGAGAGAGAGAGAAAGAGAGAGAGAAAGAGAACTGAAGGGAACTTTGGAATATATGTGTAGTTCCTTTTCTTTGTGTGTGTGTGTGTGTGTGTGTGTGTGTGTAGTTCCTTTGATAAAGGGTGTATGACCTTGGATAAGGGAGAGAGATAAGGATTTTCTTAAAGCAACCCATTTTAGAGTGTGGCTACAGGTACTCAGTTTGAAGGTACTGGGTTATTATATATGACTATGGTTTTGTTGATGTCAACCTTAAATAGAGCAAAGAACAACTTTATTTAAGCAAAAATGAGTTTATTTAGGAATAGCACAGGAATTGCAATTTGGGACAAGCAAACTATGGTGAACCATAAGCAAGTCCAGAGAGCAAAGGAGGGGGGTGTTTTTTCACAGAGGAAAGGAGGAAGTTGGAGGAGTTGCTTTGAACAAAAGTTCATTGGAGGAAAATGAGTGTTCAATGTGCTGGCGGCTTCTCATTGGCTGCAGAGGAGGGCAACTTCCTTTTGCCAGGTGAAAAGAGGAATTATTTCTTCTTCCTGCTGAACTATGCAAGCTGTAAGGAGTGGCCCTCCCTTCATGGTTTCCCGACTTCAATTTTGAATTAGGTTTCCTTAATACATTTTCACAGGTGGCTAGGGAGTGGTAGAGATTTAGGAAAAATAACAAGGCGTAAAAATAGATTTAAAAAATAATAATTTTAAAAGCATCTTCATTTCTGTGATCCTGCAATTCACCAAGCAGCCTTCCCTCTCCCTCTTTTTTAATTTCCAAGTTAACTCGCCTATTTGAAATGAAGTATCCAGAGTATAAGGTAATAATTTATTTTACATTATAAATCAGTTTATCATGTGAATTTTTTCCAGCCCAATTTATTTATTGATGGTGAAAATCTAGACTTACATTTTCTAGATAAAAAAATCATGGAGTGCAGAGAGACAATGGCACCTCTACCTTTCCAACCACCCAAGCCCTCTCTCCTTTCTACAACTTAGGACTTGGGTCAAGAGAACCCTACCCCAAAATTGATATATGTGATAGGGATGAAAAATTTTTTAAACCAAGACTTGCACTTTACTCTTGGGATCAAAATAAGAGATGCTGAGGTTCAGTAATCATTTATTATTTACTTAACATGTGCCAAGCACTGTGCCAACCACTGGGAATACAAAAAGTGATTAAGACATCATATCAATACGTCAAGAGTTTATACTTTAGTTGTGAAGATAACAATAAAGAGACAGTATGAATGTATTGATATATAACTGCAAGACACAATTAATACAGAGGAGAGACTGATCAACCATCTGGTAGAGGAGTTGACTAAAATAAAAATGCACAACATGAGAGTGGTGAGTTAAGCTATATTTGAGGCAAAATGAGGATTATAGCCTGGGAGACAGCATCTCAGATAGCTCTGAGGAATCAGTATTATATGTGATTTTGGTGAAGGGGGATACATGAAATCAAGCACACATTTTGGCAGAAGGTTGATGCTGGTCATGAGAAGGTTGGTGCTAGTCACGAGGAGCAGATGTCTCCATTAATGATTTTAGTGCTTTTCTGGATACGAGGAGATGCAAGAATTTGGGGTCACAAAATCTTCTCCTGAAAATATCTAACTATCTGGAGGCCTGTTCTGCCAGTTTTTTCCAGAGCACAGAGTGCCTCATTCCTGATCTCCACCCTGAACTCCTTTCAGGATGTGTTGAAGGTCAGCGACTACAGTGGCTAGCGACTTAATCCTTGTAGAGGCAGATAGCAAGTGCCAATTCTTAGTTGGCAGAGGGAAGGAAGAGTATAGGAAAACTTGGTGAGGAGGGTAATACCTTAGCAACTCCTAATCAGGATTGTGAAGAATTTATAGCATTTTCCCAAGACAAAATGATTGAGTGGGAAGGGAAGATATTCTAGGCAAATAGTCATGAAAGAGCATGGTGTTTAAGGAACCTGGCAGTTCTGCATGCTAAATGGTATTTGATCTCACTTCCTGAGGCATGTATTACAAATTAAATCGCTAGGCCCCATCCCAGAACTATAGAAATCAAATCTTTGAGACCCAAAGATGTACATTTCACAAGCTTCCTGAGTGACACTGTGTATTTGCAAGTTGGAGGACAACTATGAATATGTGAGTGGCCGAAGATAAATGTGATGAGAGCTAACTGACTGCTCTCACCAGGAACCTGCAGTGTGACTTAGCAGTGTACTGCCATGGTCAGCTTGCACTTAAGAGGATCATTCAGAGACTGTGGATTGGCCTCTGGAGTCAGGGGGATGCTGTTTTGATCCAGGGGATAAATGATGAGGATTTGGACTACGTCCATTGCAGTAGGAATGGAGAGAAAGGGACAGACATCCCAGATTTTTAAGTATTAAAACACGTGATTGAAAAATGTTTTACCTCTTGTTGTCTCACATTTTACATGGTCCTCCTTCATTTCTTCTAGCCTTAATATACGAAGGGGCTAACTTTCAGTGTCATGTATTCCACAAACCATAGTTTGTTCAGCCTGATTATTTAAGATTGCATGCTATATGTTCCTATAGCTAGGAACATTCTTCTGTGTCTTGAGAGAAAAAAAAATTTAGAGATCTCTTGGTTTAGTTTCACCTCAGTACAGCAATCTGAGTCAAGCTTATTACAAGCACTAGCTTTTTAGATTTTTCAAAAATTCTCTCTACTCTGCTTCTATCCATGTCTATTTCTGGCTAAAATATCCCACTTACATTCCCTTGGTCATCATAGGCCCAGCACACCCCCTGCCCTAGTTTCCCTTACTTGGCAAACCACAGCTGTCTCCTGCCTCTGAATTGCTGTAGCATTAATATGTCCTCCTCCCATTGTCTTCTGACTTTCATTTCCTTGCCTGATCTGCTATGCAGACTGAGATTCAGAAATCATCGATGTCCCCTAGAGTGCCTTCGACGTTCTTTGCATACCTGTTGAGAAATTAATTTTAACTACGAGCACCTACACAAACAATATTTTATAGTAAGCTTAGAAAAAGTCATTTTTATGTATATCATACAGGAGGCATAAGCATAAACCCATGAAGGAGAATCATTACTAACAACAAATGCTTACTGTTTACTTACTGTGAGCTAAGCATTATTATATAAACTACAGACAGTAAAATGCATGATTTGAAGAGACTTACAATCCCATTGAAAAGTCTGAATGTGTGCATAATTAAAAAATTAAATAACATTTGAGAAACAGTGGAAAGAACACTTGACATAGAGGAAGGAAAATTGGATTCAAACCCAATTCAACAGCTTACTATAACATTCAAGAAAGAATTTAGCGTCACGTTTATTATTTTCAAAATTGAGGAAATAATACCTATCTGTATAGGTCACCCTGAGGCTAAATATAAAATGAAATCATTCATTCATTTAACAAGTACATGTTAAACAAGAGACTCTGTCTCATACATGATTTTAGAGAATAGAGATGAGGTGTAGAAAAAGAAAATCCAGATTCCCACTTGCTTAGAGTTTATGTTTTAGCAGGCAAGATGAGGGGGGAAGTAAAGGTGCATAAATAAATAGATGATAAAATTCCAAAGAGTGACAACCTGTGCTAAGGCTCCAAAAAAAAGCTTCGCCTGTTTAAGGTACAGAGAGAAACCCCATGTGGCTGAAATACTGTGATCCAGATGAAAAATGTAACAAGAAAACCTGGAAAGGTGAGCAGGGGACAGTTAATATCAGCTTCTGTTGCTTAAATTTTCTTTTTACCAGATAGTGTATTAAGCACCTTTTGTATATTAATACTCAATACAATAACCTTAAAATGTTGAAACTACTATTCTCATTTTACAAGTAAGGAAATGGTGTCTTGCTCTAGGCTACCTATATATTTGGTGGACCCAAGATTCTAATTTAAGCATTTTGATTCCAAACTTGATGGCAACTTGAGGAAGGAGGAGTTCAATTACAGAAAATTAAGGTGGAGAAGCTAAGGAGGAGGAGACAGAGGAGGAAGAGGAGGAAAAGGAGAAGGAGGAGAGGGAGGAGGAAGACGGAATGAAAACAGTTAAAAAATTACATTAAGAAAACACTTTCTAGCATGTATCATACACTCCAATTCATGCAAAATTATATATAGACATGTATGCATGCAGAAACTGGAAAATATAGACATTTGCTTCCCTTGAGATGACTGTTACATATTTTTAAAAAGCAAGTCATAGACAAATATGTATAGAATGATTTTTAGTTAAAAAATATCATATATAGATTTGTACTTATTGTATATACATGAATAGATATAATGGAGATATGTACACATCAAATTTAATAACTGGATATGTTTAAAGAAGGAGTTGAAATATACCATACTAATAAAGAAATTAAAACTAGAAAAATGGAAGAGTGGAAGGGAGAATGTAAAACACAAGTGACCTTTCTTTTCATCTGTCATTGGGTCTGTGTATAAAATATATGGTGGATCAAAAAATAAAAGCATAAGGATTTTGGCATGAGACTTTTTTCAAGGTTGTAGGTAAAACACTGTGCAAAGTAATTATCACTTTAGATGGAATAATGTGGCATTTACTTTATTAGTTGTATTAATTGTTAACAAAGCACTATTAATTTGCAGATTGCTACAGGCAAATTAGAGAGTTATTTTTAATCCATTCTGAACATCATTTCTTTTGTAACGTCCCACGACTCTTAAGTCTTCTTCATCCCTAAGACCTTGGATAACCAATGTGCAGTTCTTCCATTATAACTCTCCTTGCTTTGATTTTTGCCTGTACCATATGGCAGTTTCTCTGGGTGCAGGAGGGTAAGAGGAGTCGTCATTTTATCTAAGATTCTGTCCTCTCCCAGGTGACAGTAAGTGACTTTTGGGTTAATTGCTAAGTGTTCCTTGCTAATGTGTTTATTGCTAATACATACATTTTTCTAAGTAAAATGATACTGTATTCAATTTTGCACTTTTAAGATAAACCATTTCTGATCTGCTTAGAAAAGAAAACCGGTGGTGAGAGTGGGAGCAGAATGGGTGAAGTTATGGATAAAATGAGGAGTTGATCATCCTGAAGCTGGGTAATGGATAAATGGGAGCATATTACAGTATCTGCTGCTTTTGTATATGTTTGATTTTTTTTTCTTATAAAAAGTTAGAAAGGGAAAGGGGCAGAAGTACTGAGACTGAGGTAAAATCTTACAAATTTAAAGTTTTCATCATCATGGTGCTCAGGGCAGAGTAATGTTGGAGAAAAGCTGAGCAGAATTATCAGAGTGTTTCTTGGTGTTTTGATAAAATACATGAACAGAAAACCTCCAGAAATAATGACTTAATGAAATAAAGGATTATCTTTTAGCAGGTGAAAAAAGTCTGGAGGTGGGCAGCTGAGGGCTGTTGCAGTGGCCCCATGATACCACAATGTCCTAGTCTCCTTCCCTCTTTCTACTCTGCTGTCCTTAATGTGTGTCTGTTGTCATCATGGTCGTAAGATAGTTCCTATATCTCAAAGCACCACAGTCACATTTCAGGCAGTAAGAGGAAGCAGGAGATAACAAAAAGAAAAGAGAAATGCCCGCATAAGGAAAACAAAATTCTCCCTAGCAGATTTCCTCTCCGGGTTCATTGTCCAGAATTGTGTCATGTGGAAACTCTTGGTTGCAAGGGAATCTAAGAAATTTATTTTAAGCTGGAAACACTGCCACTTCCCATCCCAAATCAAAGTAACACCAGTGAGGAAGATAAAGAGAATGTACATTGGATAGGCAGGTAACAATGCCTGCCAGAGTCTACCTCTTTGGCTCTACAACATCCTTAGGCAAACTTCTTCCCAAACTTAGAGCATAATCCCTCCTTCTCACCTCTCTTGTGAGAGACAAGAGCCTGAAATCTAATCTAGTTTTTATATCTCATGCAAAGTCCAGAATTTTACCTTTATCTGAAACAGAACCCAACTGTTAAGATTCCTGCAATAATTTAGTTAAGATAACAGGGAGTGTCCACAGGTTACTATTAAGAGTAAGCACATTCAGAGGAGTGTGTAGAAGAAAAACCTGATTTGTAAAGGACCAAGTAGCAGGCTATTGAAAAATCCAGATGAGAGACAGATAATGTGAGAGTGAACCGAAAGAGAGGAATGTTAAAGAAAATTTTTGGATAGAGACCTCACTAGATCTTATAAATATTGAATGGATGGCAGGAGGTCAGGTGGTTAAAGAGAGAGAAATCAGAGGTGATGCCAAGGCTTAAATATGTGAGGAATAGTTAAAAGAAAGCTCCCCATCTCTATAACTTCTCTTATCTCTGTAGAAGGAACAGAGATTATAATGTGCATTCTTCTCAAGGTAATAATAATATACTCTCTTACTTCTGAATGCTACTCTTCAATTTACAAAGATATTAATGATAATAAATATTATTTATTCAGTGCTTATTATGGGCCAAGTTTCATGCAAACCACTGCAGCAATTATCTCATTTAATCATCCCAACAATCTAATAAGAAAATACATACATATTCTCTTCTTACAGATGCAGAAGTTATCTTAGTAAAGATCACACAGCTGGGATTTAAACTCAAATTTGCATTTCTACAAAGGACATGTCCTTCTTTCTCCATTATACTGCTTCACATACATTATCATTCATATCCACATATATTTATATTTTTTGTAGATGAGCTTTTAAACATAGAAGCATCTCTAAATTTTAATATGGATGTGGAAAGTGTATTGGAAGAGAAATTCCTTTCTAGGGAGATTTGACTACTATTACCACTTCCCTCCATCCCCCAGCCCCCACTCATACTCTCTGTATTGAAAGGAATCCACTCTCTGGATTGAAAGGAATTTCAATACATGACATTAAAATTCTGGAAAGTTTCAGACCTCAAATACAAAATATCGTCAGTACTGCCAGATAAAGCAGAGAGCTGGGAAGAGGGTGACTGGTGGAGGTAAAAGCTATTGGACTATGAATCCATTGCTTAGGTCAAAGGTTGTGGATTAGCTTCAGGAACTAGGGCTTCAGGGAATGAAGCTTGGATTTAGTACAGCCAAGACATGCCCTCCTTTTACTTCTTAACCTTATGTGCCTCTGCTTTTCCTTGACAGTGGCCTTCATTCACTCTGGCAAACAAAGAGGAAATCAGGACTTCGTAAGGAGAGACTTTATTCACAATGATTTTGCAAGGAGAGGAAAGGAACTATTGCAACAGGGAGAATGCTTTGACCATAAGATCTTCGAGCCTCACAAGATAAAAAGAATTTTTACCTAAATCATGTTGGAAGTGGAATGAAAGGGTGGCGTGATTGGATAGTAGATCAGAGAAAGTTTTACCCTGAGTCCTGCCTATTCACAGGTGTTGTGTGCTGGAACAGGCTGAAGGTGGGTCAAAGTTCAGGGGTCTGGGGGAAGGAGAGAAATTTAATCAAAGTTTGGTTAACAAGCATTTTGCTTGTTATACCCACTGATCAGTGGGTATAAAACAGTTCAACTAATTATGTGTGAGGCAGAGAATATGAATTTGGAGGCCTTAGCATAGGGAAGCAAGGGAGGTGCCCAGGATTCTTATCTAAGTCGTGCAGAAGCATGGTTCTTTGCGGTAAATCATTCCCTGGAACACAAAGTGATGAATGTGTTTCTTAACCTTCACTATTTTCCAGGATCACAGTACTTGGGTAAAGTTCGATGTTGTCTCCTATTCCAGACAAGTTTTCTCTCTGTAGCTGTTCTTCCCAGGCACACACATTTAAAGTTAGCTTTAAAGAGCAAAAGAGATATATCATTCTTTTCTAATTTAGAAAATTCTAGTCTGGGATTCCAAGATACCAAATGCCAATATCTGTGCTCAGTGATGATAAGGAGCTATGATGTAAAATGCTGCTCCACGTGGGTGGGTAGAAGTGGGAGGTGTCATAATTCATCCTTCATCCTTTCTAGGACTACACTTCTAGTGTAGTCCACCATGCTTTTTTTCTTTATGATCATTTTGTAAATTTTACTTCGAATCATGTACAACTGGGAAATGATTTATTGAGACCTGAAGACTCATAGTATCTGCCTCAACAGCAAAGTATCTTTGACACTTGAATGTCTCCACACATCTTTCCATTGGGAGTGGTAGAAGTCTTTGTAACTCTCACTTCAGTGTGCATAGAGATGAATGTCTGTTCATGTTGACTTAGCTTGCCTCTTCCATTATTCAAGGGGGCTCTGTGTGATACTGACATTTTAACCTAGTCCATGAAATAATAGAGTTCAATCTGAAGTCTTCTATTTCCTTTAAGACATACAACTTTGATGTTTTTGTAGCTACCCTGTGCCTAATGGGAACAGAAGTAGTTATTACTGAAGAACTGTAACACTAGATATGAGAGTAATAAATGATATATCATCAATCAGGGCATGTGTAATATAAGCATGGCTTATGTTAGTACTTTTATAACTAACCTTTTTCAAACATGTAAAATTAGATTCTCAATTGATTATAAGAGATTTCTCAATGAGATTTTTTTTTTTTTTTTTTTTTTTTTTTTTTTTTTTTTTTTTTGTGGTATGCGGGCCTCCCCCTGTCGCGG
>NC_041233.1:42808601-42822272 GCF_002837175.3 Physeter macrocephalus
CGGCCTCTCCCGTTGCGGAGCACAGGCTCCGGACGCGCAGGCCCAGCGGCCATGGCCCACGGGCCCAGCCGCTCCGCGGCACGTGGAACCCTCCCAGACCGGGGCGCGAACCCGGTTCCCCTGCATCGGCAGGCGGACGCGCAACCACCGCGCCACCAGGGAAGCCCCAATGAGATTTTTTCATTCTCATTTTGTAGAGGTATTAGTAATGAGTGCATAGAGACACTTTAAAAATACATCTCTAAAAGTGAAAGCAAAACCCAGAATTTTGGCTTTTCAGAAAACATCGTAAACATTATGACAGGGTCACTTTGATTTTTACAGATGAACTTAATCAAATTCACTGAACTGGATTTCGAGGTTTAATTATTTTCAAATGAGCATCTGGAGACTTGGGATATTTATTTTAAAAAGTTTTATTTTTTAGCAAAGTGGGTTCTAAAGTAGCAAAAGCCAGTCACTAATAAAAAATGTAATTGTTGAATCTCTGCATTGCTCTTGAGACTGAAAAATGAAAATAAAAATGTCATACCTAGTTCTAATTACAGGAAATTATCACCAACACTTCCCATATTTTTCCCCTAGCAGTATTAAAGGAATGTGATAACTTTCTTTACTTAACCTTTTAAGAACTTATTACTCAAGCATCTACTCTATAAACATAATGTGGGGGGAGGATTACTAGGTCGTAGTTTAGATTTTTTTTTTAACTATGTAGGTTGTTGAAGAAAGAGCTCAAAACTTGAAAAAAAAATTAAGTTTAAATCCTGAATTTACCAATTGCTGTGTGAACTTGCACAAATTTCTTAGAGATTTTATTTTTTGTTAGATCCAGCATGTGGGGATAATACTTGTCCAATGGAGTTTGTTAAAAAATTTTTAAATATACAAAGAGCCTGGCATGGTAGCCTAATAGTTACTTGGTAACTATTAAAATTCCATCTTCAGTTTTGAATTTTTCCTACAAAGTGCCCCCCCTTTTTAATGACTTTTAAGTGATCTCTTAACTGCTACCACGCTGGAATTTTATTTTATTTTAATTAATTAATTTTTAATTGGAGTAGAGTTGATTTACAATGCTGTGCCAGTCTCTGCTGTACAGCAAAGTGATTCAGTTATACACATATAGACATTATTTTTTTTGAAATATTCTTTTTCATTATGGTTTATCCCAGGATATTCAATATAGTTCCCTGTGCTATACAGTAGGACCTTCTTGTTTATCCATTCTAAATGTAATAGTTTGCATCTACCAACCCCAAACTCCCAGTCCATCCCCCTCCCTCCCCTCCTCCTCCTTGGCAAACACAAGCCTTATCTCTATGTCTGTGTTCCACTTTGGAATTTTACTGTGGCTAACTGAAGTTGCTATATGTAACTCCATAGAAGAGACTGATTTCTGAGAGCTGCCTTCTTTTACCTGTACATGTATTTCCTAAAGCTCACACCTTGATGAAGACCAGACTGTTGTCACTAAGGAAATACATCCTGGCCAGGATGGGCTAAAAATAAACCCACCACCCAGTGCTGCTGAAGGTGAACCATCTGGAATATCATGCACTTCTTGAGTTGTGGGGCTTCACTTCTTGTCTCTGAGAAAAGTGCCATCTTTGGAGCAGCTGGGTAAAATATTTTCTCCTGATTTTATGTGTTCACAAACTCACTTGTTTAGTAAAGCCAGAAAATGAGTAAATTGACAAAGAATTCTTTCTACGAAATCTTCAGTAAATGTGATCAGTCTTTCAATTTTTACTACTCTTTGAATTCTTTGGTGGAGATTTGTAAAAATATTCTACTTCAGACATTCTGATTCAGCAGATCTCGGATGGGATGGCTGATATCTACTTTTAAAATGCCACAGCTGATTTTGGTATTCATCAGAATTTAAAGGCTCTTATTATTACATCTTCAACATAAAATTGAAGAGGTATGCCGACTTTCTAAAGGAATTAGAAAGTAAAGATGCACAACTACAAAGATGCCCAAGTATTAAAATTTTAATATTAACAGTCAGGTTTTTTCCTTGGGCTCTTGACCACTCGATGTTTCTCCATAATTAAGTGTAAATAGTATTAAACATGTCAGAATAGCTGAGATATAATCCTAATACTCTCCCATTTTCAATTTCCTTTTTAGGGTAAGATTTATAATTTATTTAATTCTTATCACATGTCAGTTATCAAACTAAACATTTTACACAGATTACCTGGGATGCTAATTTTCCTCATCTGATACCTAAGGAAAGTGAAGCTGGTAGGGTTAGTTGAGGATTGTTGACAGAATGCCCAAATTCACATTCTTTAACAAGGTGCAGAAGAAGGATATCAGCCTGATTCCTGCCAACTCCAAATCTTGATCTCCCTCCTCTAAACTTCTCATCCTCTTCAGGGGTCAAGTGAAAACTAAATCTGACTTTTAGTTCTCTGTTCTCCCTGTCTAATTTCCAGCATTCTTCTTTTCTGTTCTTTCCACTGAGGTCCTAAAACTATCCTTCTTTGTTGAAGGTCCAATTTCTAGCCTATTGCTTTTAACAGAGCTTTTAGGCAAGCATGAAAAGAAAGCAAAACTTACCTGTTGGAGACAGCATGAAACAGCTGTGGTACATTTATTAGAGGAAACAACATATCAGAATGGAGTATAATAAAATCTTCTATTAGGGTATAATTTATAAATATTCATAAGAATTTGTAATAATGTTTCCCTGAAGTTAGGAGTACACAGCAGTAATACTTATAAATCTCCAGAGTACACAGCCTCTGGAATATGTATATTTCTTTATATTTCTCTCAAACATGTGTGTGTATGTATGTGTAATGTATGTATTTCAGAAATTTTATACTCTGGAAATTTATAAATATACATTTTATTTGAACAAAATTATCTTAGGAAAGGCTTTTATTTGACAAGTTGTCTCTCACAATAGTGCTGAACTGTGTAAGAAATGTGGAGCATTTCAAACAAGGATAATTATTTTTAGCACTACTTTTTTTATAGAATAAAAGAACAAACATTTGTGATTTTTCTGTGGCCATTTGAGACATCACAAAAATAGTATTAGGTATAAAAGACACCCTGAAAAGTGTATTTTCTAAATGTTAGGACCTAATCTTGGAAAGACATCAAAAGAGTTATTTGGATGAGATTTATTCACTTGATTAATATATGAGCATCAATATCTGAGAACAATGAAAGGTTGTAGTTTGACGACCTGTTGATCAAGAGACAATGTGATATGTTAAATAAACATAGAAAATAGGAATACAATTTAAAGTATTTTAGCTCTTTCAGAAGTGAAGGAATAATCCAGGGGATGACAAATTCGGCACAACACATAGGAAGTTATTCCGGTAAGCTACAGAATCTCTGCCATTTGAGTAGATTACATGGAAAATAAAGAATAAGCTCTTCTTATTTCTTGTTAAGATCAGCCCAAGCATAGCTTAATAGAAAAAAAACATCTAGTTTTGCACTGTTAATATTTGGCAGTAAAAGATTCACAAGCTTCTTTAATATTTTCAATCTTAACAGACCAACCACCAAAACTGACCCAATCTTAGCAACATTTTAACAAATTCCTCTTTTTTTTTTTCTGGATTCATTATTTGCAGAGATTATAATCTTAGATAATTAAATTTTCTTTTCACAAACCTACAACTTTCTATTTTATCTTTCATGATTCAATTTTACATTTTGAAAACATCAGACGCTTTAGGATAAAATGACTCTCTTTTACTCTTTAAAGAAGTACATTCTCTTTCTTTGCATACACAATTTTTATTTTCTGCTAATACTGATCCTAATATACTTTAAATCACCCATATTAAAATGACTTTTGGTAACTAACTTCTACTTTACAGAGTGAAATGAGATTTAGGTCTGTCTGACATACCAGCAAAGCTAACGAGTACTAATAATATTATGCCCAGCACCCATACACATTCTTTTTATGACATCTTAAAAAGGCAAAAATGAAGATATTTGCAAACATGGCCCGAAGATATAGTTAGCTACTCTATAAAATATAAAAATAAGAATCAAAGGAATATGTATTAAAGCTATGTTTGATAACCATATTTCAGTTTTCTACCTTTGTTAAAAATAGTCCAAGTAACCAGATAATTAACTTGATTTAATATTAGTTCAAAATTATATTCTATTAATATAAAAATGGTTGTCAGAAATACAATTTTTTCTAATTGAACATATACTTTTACACTTTTTATAATTCTACGTGGGAATAATGTTAGCCTAATTTATTAGTAAAAGTATAAAAAGTGTAGGAATTTCATATTAACTAATCCTTTAGAGATAAAAATACAGATTTTCTTTAGAAAATAAAATAAAATGTACAGTAATATGCTGTACTCTTAAAATCAGGGAAGATAGTTGTGTTAAAACCTAAATTATTAAAATAGTCTGATTTTTCCAAGTATTTGCTTTAATTATGTGACCTTTGTTTATTTAAAAATATGCTTATCATCTGGAATTTTCAGTAAGAAAAGGTTTTTGTGTGTATATACATTTTCGTTGTTTTCCCAAAAAGGCTAGCAAGTTAAAGTTTAAGAAGTTCAGTTTCTTTATTTTCTGGATTCAGTCTGCAAAACCATATTACATATTTATACACCCAGCACCTTCTAGCAACTTTTGACCATGATTTTAAGAGGGGATGAAGACTTTGATTAATATGTGGATTCTTTTACAAACTTGACTAGTCAATTACCTTTGAAAATAATACATATAATTTCTTTTGTAATTAATTTGACTGAAAGGTGCCACTTCATATGTATTTAAATAACCCTTATAAGGCTAATAAAGTAAAAGTTGTGATTTTTTTAAGACCTTTGAAATGTTCTGACTTGTAATATAAACTAATTTAACATATGGCTTAGCTTCATGGAACAGAAAATCCCAAAATAATAACTTAAGTAAGAATGGCAGTTTGCTTCCTATAAAGGAGGCCTGGATTTAGTCAGCAAGCAGCTAATCCTGCAGCTCTCTGAGATTCTCACTAACTCAGGCTCCTCCCAGTTTACCGTTCCTCTAAGTCTGACTCTTATTATCCTGGTCTTCAATGGCTGCTTGAACTAGAGTCACCACACTGAATTCCAGGAAGAGAATGGAGAGAAGAAGAAAAACAGCAAACCCTCTGTGTCTCCAAAGGCACTTTCTGCAAGTTTTACACAGGACAACGCTTACATCTAAGTAGTTAAAACTTGACCCCAAGGTCACAAATAACTGGAACAGGGAATGGAGGGTTATATGGTCTTTTAGACTTATAAAATCAGTTTTTACTGCTAAGAAAAAGGGAGAAATGGACATTTGGTAGCAACTAGTGACCTCTATCACATGTAATTACCTATGTTAAAACTAAGTTTAACATCATGAATGTAAGCCAATTACTTAATTATACATTTTAAATTTGAATTACAATGTAGAAATGTTACTCTAAAAGGCCAAATTTTCTCAAATATTTTAAGAACATAAAATAGAAAATATTTATAGATTCCATATGTTACTACTCTAATACATTTCTCTTCAATATCTACATGCATGGTTCTAAATCTTTCCAGGGTAAAGAACACATACTCATTAAGGGAAACTTTTTGTATCATGTGTTTTCAATGACCTCCTAAGGCCATGTTTGCCGTTGCCTTCTTGCCTGATGGAGCTCTAATGAGGGGCAAGGACCTGACCAGATTGCTGACCAGATTCTTGTCTGTGACATGGATGGGACTCACTGAGCCCCGTTTTACTGTTCCAATGTTACTGTGGCTTCACATGCTGTATTGTTTAGATTCAGATTACTAACTACCTGATTGGTCTGACCACTCATGGAAGTTGAAAGTCAGTTAACTTCCACCCATGGTGCTAATCAATGACTAAACTTTAAGATTGGTATGACTGATAAGATACTTAATGCCTTCTCATATAACCAATAACGATCTATTTCTCTCATGGCTTTGTCTTTGTCCCAACCTTTAACGTCATTGAACTGCAAGAGAGTTTTAAGAGTTATTTCAAGCTCCTGGTTGCCAGGGCATACCTCAAGAATGCTTTGGCCAAATTTATGGAGAAACAGTCTTGTTTCAGAACTGAATGTGAATTGTACACACGCATATGGATGTTCCCTGCTGACAACTGGACTTTTGAAAAATAAATGGCTGAAAAACTCATGGTCTGTAAAAAAGCAACTCCATCTGTTCTGTTTACTTCAGTCTGAAATTCTCCAGCTTGTTTCTTCTCATGAATATATCACAGGTGAAGCCTAGCAAGTGGTTGACATCTAACTTCATGAGAAATAGAACTAAGTGGCTTGTCATTTTTATTTTTCAGGGGACAGAGACAAAGTTTCTGTCTCCTAGAAAGAGACAAATATAAAATGTAGCAAGCAGTATGAAATTTTACTTTTTTTTCTCCCTAAACATTAGATATAATTGACTCCATCACTTCTTTCTCAATATTCAACTTTGGCCTTACTTCAATATGCTGCTTATAAAATGAAAAGACGTCCAATTGCTTGGCTGAGGAACTAGACTCCCTCATAAAATATTTTGTAAACCCTTTCTAGGAACGCATTTTCAGTTAATGGGGTCCTTTGATTTCCTAGGATAACAAGGAAAATGAAAGATTCTGGCATACAGAAATGTAGAAGAATTTTATTAGTCAAAAATTCTGACTGTCATGAGCATTATCGGCAGGACTTACTTCTATTCCATTCTAAAAATGGGTACTCTGAGCAAAATTTATGAGATTTAAAGGTCTCCTATTGTAGAATCTCACAATCCCATCCCTGATTCAGCTTCACCTGATAATTATTACAATTAAGGGTCTCTTCATAGGAGGAGTCTTGCTTTCCCTGTGGTCTTGACTTTTATATCTAAGATGTTTGGCCTGAGAATCACTATTTACACACATTCATCTTTACTACCATCAAATACTCTTTGAGTGGCCACATACAACTACAGTGTTTTATGGGATATTGGTAAAAGATTTACTGATGTGTTCATCATGAAGTTAGCACCATCAGTAATCACTTCTTGGGACTTAGAGATTGTTGAAGTATAGAGGTATATATATATTTTTCTCTTTGTTTTTATTTTTGTTTTTCTAATTTCCTACATTGTTATGTAATTTCTGGTTATGAATCTATTCTACTTTTATTGATTTTAAATTTATCACAAGATTAAAAGAAACCCTCTTCCTCCTGAGGAGCTGGAATTGATTTTATCTCACACATCTCAATTTATTAATGTGACTTTTATCTGATTTATGGCTACTGTTCCCTTTTCTGCTCAGTGCCTTCCTGACTGCTACTACTTGTGAATTTCCCATTCAAGATCTTCCAGATTTCCTTTGAAAATTCTTCCAATTCATGTGAACAATTAAAAAAAAAGAAAAGTATTTGTAGAGGCTGCAGCTGGAGCCTCTACCCAGGCAAGTGAAAGCACTCTAACTGGGGAATTCCATTAGGAATACATTAAAGGTTGAAAAGCACTATTAGGTGTTTGAGTGAGTCTTGAGAGAGTGAGAAGGAAAAGCAATCTCCTGGCTTTCTTCTCAAAAAAGGACACTTCAGTGCCTCTCTACACAGATATGGTCAAAACAGCCGATCTGCAAAACTGTCACATATTATGCTCTGTTCACACGCTAGAGATGTTCTTTCTTTCTTTTTTTTTTTCCTCTCTCTCAAAAAAAAAGAAAAGAAAAAAAATCATTACTGCTTTTCTCTTCAATTCAAAGAGCTAGCGTCACATGTTGGATTATATTACAACAGCAAAATTGCAATTTTGGATCGAGTAAGCTATTTTTCCTCTTTAAAGGAGAGAGGAAACATTTCTGAAGATTGTGGATAACATAAAAAAAAAAAAAAACAGGTTTTGGACCTTAGGAAAATCATCTAAAATCTAAAAGGTATGTCAGAAAGAGCACAGTTTTACAAATGAGTCAGAGTCAAGTTTGTATACCAGCTATGCTACTTACTAGCTACATAATTGAACAATTAAATGCCAATTTCCTTCTCTGTCAAAACAGATTCATAATATTTATTTGATAGTGTGGATGTTAGGATTAAACTGAAAATGTTTTTTGAGTACCTGGCATAAAACAAAAACTAAAATAATAATTTATTCCCTTCCCCACATTTTTGGAATTAGAAAGGTACTTTTCGGGCTTCCCTGGTGGTGCAGTGGTTGAGAGTCCGCCTGCCGATGCAGGGGACACGGGTTCGTGCCCCGGTCCGGGAAGTTCTCACATGCCGCGGAGCGGCTGGGCCCGTGAGCCATGGCCGCTGAGCCTGCGCGTCCGGAGCCTGTGCTCCGCAACGGGAGAGGCCACAGCAGTGAGAGGCCCGCATACCACAAAAAAAAAAAAAAAAAAAAAAAAAAAGAGAGGTACTTTTCAAGAGAAAAAGTGGGTAAAAAAATAGAAAAACTGGAGAGAACGAAAATATAGCATCCATTTGTTTTTTTTTCTGTTTGTTTGCATCATCTTTCCTGTGGTCCTGTCATCTTCTTCTGGTAGACATCACAGTTTGCTTGTGGAGCTGTTCCTCCTTCCTACCAGTGTGACCCTAGTGGGACTCCCAATTGCAATGCCATCCTGGAATTTAGTTAAGAAATAAAGTCATAAAGAATGGAAGGAATTGTTAGCTGACAAAATGCAGTGGAAGCACCTAAAAAGTAAAATCCATGAATTCCTGCAAATGGGAAGATTTAACTGACATTTAATATTCAGTCCTCTCCCTTCAGAAAAAGTGTTGCTCAAAATCCCACATCAATGTAATTTGTTCTTTGTCCATCAAACATGATCTCTAGGCATTTGACTGTCTACATTTCAGTTCAAAGATGTTGCTGGAAGAAAGAGGACCATTTCTTTTTTTTTTTTTTTTTTTTTTTTTGCGGTACGCAGGCCTCTCACTGTTGTGGTCTCTCCCGTTGCGGAGCACAGGCTCCGGACACACAGGCTCAGCGGCCATGGCTCACGGGCCTAGCCGCTCCACGGCATGTGGGATTTTCCTGGACCGGGGCACGAACCCGTGTCCCCTGCATCGGCAGGCGGACTCTCAACCACTGCACCACCAGGGAAGCCCTGGACCATTTCTTATTATTAGATTCTCTTTATGGTATTTGATTGCTGATGCTTTTATTAATTCACCTGCATTTCCATCTTGAATGTCTGTCATGCATGTTTCTGAGAGCTAGTAAATATATAGCAGCTTATAATTGTTTTGAAACTGGCACCTGCCTAGCAATTCATATTTTACTCTTTTGTGCAGTACCCCTGTCAGCCAATCTCCAAGCTTTATTCTCTTGTCCATTTCCTACATTTCTGATTCTGGGTCACAAATGTTTGGAGAATCAGGTGGGTCCATGTGAAGTTCTATCACAAACATATGCTGTTCCAATAAACCCAGACCTTCTTCTTCCAGATAATCATTGTGTTCATTTATTCTAAATGCTTTGATGAACTCCATTTTGTTTCTGCTTTATCCAGAAACATGGGACCATGTCCTAAAGCCTGTGCTTGAAAGACATAACAGAAAGTAATATAATTTTGAAGCAGCGGCATAGTTTGGGTCTCTTACATACTAGCTAGGTAATCTAGAGCAAGTTATTTAACCTTCCTGAGCTTTTGTTTTCTCATCTGTGAATCATGAGTAACCATACAACTTTCTTGTTATAACCTCATAATGATGCCAAAAACTCGGTCTCTATGCACTAGTGCCTCCTAATTGAATCTCAGAGACAGAGTTTTGGGTGAAGTAGAAAAGAATAGCTTTATTGCTTTGCCAGGTAAAGGGAGACATGGCAGGCTCATGCCCCTCAAAGACTGTGTGTCCCAACCCAGGAGGATTTGATGAAGAGTTTTATAGTAACAGTTCAAGGGTAGGGTTGCTGATAAGATTAGGTTGTGTGCAGAGCCTGCATTCCTTTAATCTCATCTCCGGTGGTCTGTCTCCTAATCTCAATGAGTTTCTCTTGTTCTTTAATCTTGCCTCAGGTGGTTTCTTGGCTGTTCCTCCCTTGATTAGCAACAGTTCAAATCTGCCTTTGGAACTCAGGGAAGGTCATGGAGGCTGGAGTCTATTCCCTACAAATAAGAAACAGGGGACAGAAAGGATTCCGTGCCCAGGAGCTCCACAGGGTCCTGCTCAGTTTCACTAACACACGTAGATGTTTAAAAATTTTGTCCCCAAGGTCTACTGTAGGGGAGGAAAAATAATTTTTCCTGTAGCCATCAGAGTTCTTAGCTGCAATCCTTGTAATAAAAGACACATTAATAAGAGAAAACAAACAGAAGTTTATTAACCTGTATACCTCCTTTAAACATGGGAGATGCCCAGAGAAAAATGAGTAACTCCTCAAGATGGCTTAAAATTCAGGCTTAAATGCCATCTTAATAGGGAAAGGGGAGGAGAGATGTAGGCCTCTTAGGGGAGAGTAAATGGTTCTTAGGAAAGATTACTGGGACCCAAGAAGAATACATGGGAGGTATGGTAGTTTGTGATAAAGTTTGTCTGAGTGTGGTTTGAACTTCTAGTTTCCTGTCCTGTGATGAGTCAGTCTTCCCTGGTGGATGAAATTCCCTGGGAGGGGATCTAAGACAATTGAGTTTCTTTTGGAAATAAGGGGAGATAACTCCTTTTACAGTTCCTTCAGGATGATAAGGGGAGCTGAGAGACAGCCTCTGCCTGCATGTGCTGATTTTTAAGTGCCTACAGCTGAAAACATTTGGGATGACATCTTCTACCACCCTTTAGTACCTTCACCTCCTTATCTCTCCACTTTATTCTTCTTCCGTCAACCATATATACTTGTTTCTGATCTCTGTGTTATGGGGGATAGACAGACTGGGGGAAATTTGAAGTCAGTTGACTGTGAGTTAGGGAAGACAATCTAGTGTGTAAATCTTCTTACAAGTGTTTCAGTTAATCTTTTTTTGTTAATCCCAACTTCACCCACATTGCCTGCTGAAGTACCTAAAGCCTTCTGTTCCTGAGATCTTTCTGAGAAATTGAGGTGCAACTAGCATTGCTTCTTATTGACTCTATCTAGGTAGTTACTTTGATTTCAGTTCTTTCAGCTCTGCTAAATCATTTAAACACTTAGTATCTCCCAATATTCCTTAATTTTGTTGACATCTCCAGTATTGAATATCTCTTTCCAAGTCCCTTTGTTATTGTGAGTTAGATCTTTTAATTCCTTTAGACAGGGCATCTGGAATAAGTCCAGATAAGCTCACATCCATACCTTATGTTATCTGGAACTCTAAGGAGATAATCCTCTCAGCAGTCTGCATCTGAATCTATCATAAAATTTGTGATTTTAATATAGGTACACTTTTTTTTTTTTTTTTGGCTGCACCATGCAGCTTGCAGGATCTTAGTTACCCAACCAGGGATTGAACCTGGGCCACAGCAGTGAAAGCACAGAGTCCTAACTACTGGACTGCCAGGGAACTCCCTAATATAGGTACACCTTAATGGCTGTATTTTCTGAACCTTGATCCATATTTAACTTGTTTATCAGATATTAATTACATAGCATAATACATACCTACTGAAAACCTGTTATTGCTTTGGGAATTCAATAGAAAGTGTTTTGCTTCATTTGTTGATTGAGATTATTTTTATTATCTACTTGTACTTTATTATGAAAAAATAATTGCTATAAATTTACTCAGTTTTTTTTGTTTTATAAACAAAGAAAAATTTGAGATAAAAGGTAGAGTACACTGTGTACATTTCTGCCAAACTGAAATTTGCTTTGTGCTCCAGAATATATATAGAATCTTAACACTGGATATTAAAATTTTGTGATGTTGAATTTTTTTCCAGGTGAGTGGTTTGTGTTCTTATAATTTTTGAGTCATAGTGAATATTAAATGGCATGCATTACTACAAGGACACCAGTGGGGTGCATCTGAATAAATACACTCTCTGCTTCTCTACTTGTAATAAGCTTAGGGAAATATCCTTTTTCTATTGGAAATTATGCTAATTTTCTGGGCAATCTTGTAATTTAACTGGGGTATCAATCTTTATCTCTTGAACCTGCATTTACATGTCTGGAATATAACATCTGTTCTTATGATGTATTCAACATTGCACTTGCCTCCCTTTTCCAACATTATTTTATTACTGAAGAGAGAATTTCAACTTTGAGTGAGACTCTTCTAGTAATGATTTCCAAATAACACAAAACATAATGTTAGATTTCCAACCAAAAATTCCAAAATTTTTAAATAACATTTTTTCTCTAACAAGTATTAGAAGTTCAATTTGATTGCCACATTTTTTTTAACTCAAATGTGCATGCATTGTGTTGCCAAAAATAGGTTTATTCCCAATGAGGTATACTCTGGAAAATAGCTATTTTGCTGTTTGTTTCTGCAGTGCAGTGGTGATCTTTCTGATACCATATGAGATTTGGAGTCTGGTCCTAAATAGGATGTTTAATTTTTTTTTTCCATATTAACATTTGCCTCTGCATTAAATTCCAATTGATGGAATTTTTATATGTGTAATACAGACTAACTTGCTTTAGGCATTCAAATCTTAACAACTCTTTGGAAGTGCCATTACTAAGTTACCAAAGCTTGTATGAAAACTAACAACTATTGAATGATAAAAACACAAGAGAGGGCTTCCCTGGTGGCGCAGTGGTTGAGAGTCCGCCTGCCGATGAAGGGGACACGGGTTCATGCCCCGGTCCGGGAGGATCCCACATGCCACGGAGCGGCTGGGCCCATGGGCCATGGCTGCTGGGCCTGCGCGTCCGGATCCTGTGCCCCGCGATGGGAGAGGCCGCAACGGTGAGAGGCCCACGTACCACAAAAAAAACCCAAAAAAAACAACAAAAGAGAAATAAGATAATTTACTTTTTATAATGTGTTAAATTCATATTTTAAAATGCATCCATTGTAGAAAAATAAAATCCCATGAAGTTGCATCATCCAAAAATTTCCAGTGTTAATATATGGACAATCTTTCAGTATGTTGGCAGCTATTAGAGTGAGCTCTAGATTAGTGAGCACTCATTAAAATGTATTATTTTAGCTACTATTGCTAGCTGCAATTTTTGGTACAAAAATGTACAGTATCATAATAATATTGTAAATGTTTATAATTAGTTGTATTTATTTCATTTTCTTAATGTATTTTTAATAATTTTGCTAATCAAAATTTTATGGTATACGTATATATGAGCAGCATTTCTTTATATAAAAACCATTGTTCACTTAGGCAGATCACTATTATTGATTGTTAATTTTCATTCAATTTGAAATGAAACAATTCCTTGTAAAGCCAGACAAATATAGAGTACAATGAATATATATTTAGATAAAAATATACAATATAAGAAATTTTGTGCAACAAAACGTTTCTTCAAAAAATATTTAGGCCAATGTTAACTTGTTTCAAGCATGAGCTACATGTTTACTTTATTCTGTTTATGTAGAAGGAAATCAAGTATTGAATGAGTGGATCTTCAGGAAACTGTAAAATTCCTTTAAATTTAGAGATTCTGTGATACTAAAATCTAAGTTTAATATCAAATTATAGATTCATACATTATTAGAGTTGAAAAGAACATAAACATTTATGTAAGGAATGTTAGGGCTTCCCTGCTGGCGCAGCGGTTGCGCGTCCGCCTGCCGATGCAGGGGAAC
>NC_041233.1:42822584-42823038 GCF_002837175.3 Physeter macrocephalus
TAACATAAAAAAAAAAAAAAACAGGTTTTGGACCTTAGGAAAATCATCTAAAATCTAAAAGGTATGTCAGAAAGAGCACAGTTTTACAAATGAGTCAGAGTCAAGTTTGTATACCAGCTATGCTACTTACTAGCTACATAATTGAACAATTAAATGCCAATTTCCTTCTCTGTCAAAACAGATTCATAATATTTATTTGATAGTGTGGATGTTAGGATTAAACTGAAAATGTTTTTTGAGTACCTGGCATAAAACAAAAACTAAAATAATAATTTATTCCCTTCCCCACATTTTTGGAATTAGAAAGGTACTTTTCGGGCTTCCCTGGTGGTGCAGTGGTTGAGAGTCCGCCTGCCGATGCAGGGGACACGGGTTCGTGCCCCGGTCCGGGAAGTTCTCACATGCCGCGGAGCGGCTGGGCCCGTGAGCCATGGCCGCTGAGCCTGCGCGTCCG
>NC_041233.1:42824188-42865119 GCF_002837175.3 Physeter macrocephalus
ACGAACCCGTGTCCCCTGCATCGGCAGGCGGACTCTCAACCACTGCACCACCAGGGAAGCCCTGGACCATTTCTTATTATTAGATTCTCTTTATGGTATTTGATTGCTGATGCTTTTATTAATTCACCTGCATTTCCATCTTGAATGTCTGTCATGCATGTTTCTGAGAGCTAGTAAATATATAGCAGCTTATAATTGTTTTGAAACTGGCACCTGCCTAGCAATTCATATTTTACTCTTTTGTGCAGTACCCCTGTCAGCCAATCTCCAAGCTTTATTCTCTTGTCCATTTCCTACATTTCTGATTCTGGGTCACAAATGTTTGGAGAATCAGGTGGGTCCATGTGAAGTTCTATCACAAACATATGCTGTTCCAATAAACCCAGACCTTCTTCTTCCAGATAATCATTGTGTTCATTTATTCTAAATGCTTTGATGAACTCCATTTTGTTTCTGCTTTATCCAGAAACATGGGACCATGTCCTAAAGCCTGTGCTTGAAAGACATAACAGAAAGTAATATAATTTTGAAGCAGCGGCATAGTTTGGGTCTCTTACATACTAGCTAGGTAATCTAGAGCAAGTTATTTAACCTTCCTGAGCTTTTGTTTTCTCATCTGTGAATCATGAGTAACCATACAACTTTCTTGTTATAACCTCATAATGATGCCAAAAACTCGGTCTCTATGCACTAGTGCCTCCTAATTGAATCTCAGAGACAGAGTTTTGGGTGAAGTAGAAAAGAATAGCTTTATTGCTTTGCCAGGTAAAGGGAGACATGGCAGGCTCATGCCCCTCAAAGACTGTGTGTCCCAACCCAGGAGGATTTGATGAAGAGTTTTATAGTAACAGTTCAAGGGTAGGGTTGCTGATAAGATTAGGTTGTGTGCAGAGCCTGCATTCCTTTAATCTCATCTCCGGTGGTCTGTCTCCTAATCTCAATGAGTTTCTCTTGTTCTTTAATCTTGCCTCAGGTGGTTTCTTGGCTGTTCCTCCCTTGATTAGCAACAGTTCAAATCTGCCTTTGGAACTCAGGGAAGGTCATGGAGGCTGGAGTCTATTCCCTACAAATAAGAAACAGGGGACAGAAAGGATTCCGTGCCCAGGAGCTCCACAGGGTCCTGCTCAGTTTCACTAACACACGTAGATGTTTAAAAATTTTGTCCCCAAGGTCTACTGTAGGGGAGGAAAAATAATTTTTCCTGTAGCCATCAGAGTTCTTAGCTGCAATCCTTGTAATAAAAGACACATTAATAAGAGAAAACAAACAGAAGTTTATTAACCTGTATACCTCCTTTAAACATGGGAGATGCCCAGAGAAAAATGAGTAACTCCTCAAGATGGCTTAAAATTCAGGCTTAAATGCCATCTTAATAGGGAAAGGGGAGGAGAGATGTAGGCCTCTTAGGGGAGAGTAAATGGTTCTTAGGAAAGATTACTGGGACCCAAGAAGAATACATGGGAGGTATGGTAGTTTGTGATAAAGTTTGTCTGAGTGTGGTTTGAACTTCTAGTTTCCTGTCCTGTGATGAGTCAGTCTTCCCTGGTGGATGAAATTCCCTGGGAGGGGATCTAAGACAATTGAGTTTCTTTTGGAAATAAGGGGAGATAACTCCTTTTACAGTTCCTTCAGGATGATAAGGGGAGCTGAGAGACAGCCTCTGCCTGCATGTGCTGATTTTTAAGTGCCTACAGCTGAAAACATTTGGGATGACATCTTCTACCACCCTTTAGTACCTTCACCTCCTTATCTCTCCACTTTATTCTTCTTCCGTCAACCATATATACTTGTTTCTGATCTCTGTGTTATGGGGGATAGACAGACTGGGGGAAATTTGAAGTCAGTTGACTGTGAGTTAGGGAAGACAATCTAGTGTGTAAATCTTCTTACAAGTGTTTCAGTTAATCTTTTTTTGTTAATCCCAACTTCACCCACATTGCCTGCTGAAGTACCTAAAGCCTTCTGTTCCTGAGATCTTTCTGAGAAATTGAGGTGCAACTAGCATTGCTTCTTATTGACTCTATCTAGGTAGTTACTTTGATTTCAGTTCTTTCAGCTCTGCTAAATCATTTAAACACTTAGTATCTCCCAATATTCCTTAATTTTGTTGACATCTCCAGTATTGAATATCTCTTTCCAAGTCCCTTTGTTATTGTGAGTTAGATCTTTTAATTCCTTTAGACAGGGCATCTGGAATAAGTCCAGATAAGCTCACATCCATACCTTATGTTATCTGGAACTCTAAGGAGATAATCCTCTCAGCAGTCTGCATCTGAATCTATCATAAAATTTGTGATTTTAATATAGGTACACTTTTTTTTTTTTTTTTGGCTGCACCATGCAGCTTGCAGGATCTTAGTTACCCAACCAGGGATTGAACCTGGGCCACAGCAGTGAAAGCACAGAGTCCTAACTACTGGACTGCCAGGGAACTCCCTAATATAGGTACACCTTAATGGCTGTATTTTCTGAACCTTGATCCATATTTAACTTGTTTATCAGATATTAATTACATAGCATAATACATACCTACTGAAAACCTGTTATTGCTTTGGGAATTCAATAGAAAGTGTTTTGCTTCATTTGTTGATTGAGATTATTTTTATTATCTACTTGTACTTTATTATGAAAAAATAATTGCTATAAATTTACTCAGTTTTTTTTGTTTTATAAACAAAGAAAAATTTGAGATAAAAGGTAGAGTACACTGTGTACATTTCTGCCAAACTGAAATTTGCTTTGTGCTCCAGAATATATATAGAATCTTAACACTGGATATTAAAATTTTGTGATGTTGAATTTTTTTCCAGGTGAGTGGTTTGTGTTCTTATAATTTTTGAGTCATAGTGAATATTAAATGGCATGCATTACTACAAGGACACCAGTGGGGTGCATCTGAATAAATACACTCTCTGCTTCTCTACTTGTAATAAGCTTAGGGAAATATCCTTTTTCTATTGGAAATTATGCTAATTTTCTGGGCAATCTTGTAATTTAACTGGGGTATCAATCTTTATCTCTTGAACCTGCATTTACATGTCTGGAATATAACATCTGTTCTTATGATGTATTCAACATTGCACTTGCCTCCCTTTTCCAACATTATTTTATTACTGAAGAGAGAATTTCAACTTTGAGTGAGACTCTTCTAGTAATGATTTCCAAATAACACAAAACATAATGTTAGATTTCCAACCAAAAATTCCAAAATTTTTAAATAACATTTTTTCTCTAACAAGTATTAGAAGTTCAATTTGATTGCCACATTTTTTTTAACTCAAATGTGCATGCATTGTGTTGCCAAAAATAGGTTTATTCCCAATGAGGTATACTCTGGAAAATAGCTATTTTGCTGTTTGTTTCTGCAGTGCAGTGGTGATCTTTCTGATACCATATGAGATTTGGAGTCTGGTCCTAAATAGGATGTTTAATTTTTTTTTTCCATATTAACATTTGCCTCTGCATTAAATTCCAATTGATGGAATTTTTATATGTGTAATACAGACTAACTTGCTTTAGGCATTCAAATCTTAACAACTCTTTGGAAGTGCCATTACTAAGTTACCAAAGCTTGTATGAAAACTAACAACTATTGAATGATAAAAACACAAGAGAGGGCTTCCCTGGTGGCGCAGTGGTTGAGAGTCCGCCTGCCGATGAAGGGGACACGGGTTCATGCCCCGGTCCGGGAGGATCCCACATACCACGGAGCGGCTGGGCCCATGGGCCATGGCTGCTGGGCCTGCGCGTCCGGATCCTGTGCCCCGCGATGGGAGAGGCCGCAACGGTGAGAGGCCCACGTACCACAAAAAAAACCCAAAAAAAACAACAAAAGAGAAATAAGATAATTTACTTTTTATAATGTGTTAAATTCATATTTTAAAATGCATCCATTGTAGAAAAATAAAATCCCATGAAGTTGCATCATCCAAAAATTTCCAGTGTTAATATATGGACAATCTTTCAGTATGTTGGCAGCTATTAGAGTGAGCTCTAGATTAGTGAGCACTCATTAAAATGTATTATTTTAGCTACTATTGCTAGCTGCAATTTTTGGTACAAAAATGTACAGTATCATAATAATATTGTAAATGTTTATAATTAGTTGTATTTATTTCATTTTCTTAATGTATTTTTAATAATTTTGCTAATCAAAATTTTATGGTATACGTATATATGAGCAGCATTTCTTTATATAAAAACCATTGTTCACTTAGGCAGATCACTATTATTGATTGTTAATTTTCATTCAATTTGAAATGAAACAATTCCTTGTAAAGCCAGACAAATATAGAGTACAATGAATATATATTTAGATAAAAATATACAATATAAGAAATTTTGTGCAACAAAACGTTTCTTCAAAAAATATTTAGGCCAATGTTAACTTGTTTCAAGCATGAGCTACATGTTTACTTTATTCTGTTTATGTAGAAGGAAATCAAGTATTGAATGAGTGGATCTTCAGGAAACTGTAAAATTCCTTTAAATTTAGAGATTCTGTGATACTAAAATCTAAGTTTAATATCAAATTATAGATTCATACATTATTAGAGTTGAAAAGAACATAAACATTTATGTAAGGAATGTTAGGGCTTCCCTGCTGGCGCAGCGGTTGCGCGTCCGCCTGCCGATGCAGGGGAACTGGGTTCGCGCCCCGGTCTGGGAGGATCCCACATGCCGCGGAGCGGCTGGGCCCGTGAGCCATGGCCGCTGAGCCTGCGCGTCCGGAGCCTGTCCTCCGCAACGGGAAAGGCCGCAGCAGAGGGAGGCCCGCATACCACAAAAAAAAAAAAAAAAAAAAGAAAGGAATGTTAGTCTTCAGATATAGACAATATAGGGCTCTTATACCTCTATCTAATTTTTGCACTGTCAGGAGGAAAAGTTTAAAATCACTGTCGAGTATTTTCTAAATATTTACTAGAAACACATCTCATGCTTAACAAATACTTTTGATGTTTCTCTGAATAAAGAATGTTTATCTTCAGAATAGTCATGGTTTTATTTTACTTTTTACTCTATTAAGTTGTTGAACAATTACTGTCCCAGAAAACTTTAGGAAAGACCCCTGTACCTAATAATAATTTGAAGTTCCAGTCCTTATCTTTGAATTCCTCTATTTAGATTTGATAATGGGGATGGGACACAACCAAAAATAACCACTGTCATTGCATTCATGTAAGTTTTGACTCTGTAAAGGTTTGGCAAGTGTAACACATTTTGTCTTGGGATAAGATCTCTTTCTCCTCTTTGTATATTTCAAAGAGAATCTGTTTGGATTTTGAGTAGTAAATAACCCTTTCATTTAGGCTCAGGATCTTTGATTTAAATAAGATGATGTTACAGCCCAGCTGAGCTCCCAACAGAATGTAGTTAAATGAATGACCTAGTCAACACCATACTGAAGAGAGGAACCACCCAGCAGAGCTCAGCCTACACACATAATCTTAAGAAAAACTAAATTGTTGTTTTAAGCCAGAAAAATAAAAAAAGGCATCCAGTTACCTGATCGCTATTTTATCAAGTAGCTAGCAAAACAACTGTGCTTTACAATAGTATGTGGACTTATTCATTTTGCTCTTAGAGCTGATTTTAATAGTTACTTTTGTTCTGACTACTAATGAAAGTTTCACAGTTATACTTTGAGCCCAAGAATTTCACACCCACTCTCTTAGTTTGGGCTGCTATAACATAAATGCCATAGATTGGGTGGCTTAAATAACACCCATTTATATCTCATAGTTTGGATGATGGGAAGTCCAAGACCAAGGCACTAGCAAAGCTGATGTCCTGTGAGGATCTACTTCCTGGCTTGTAGACAGCCACCTTCTCTTACATGGCCAAGAGAAAGACCATCTCTTTTGTGTCTCTGCTTATAAGGGCATAATTTCATTCCCTTATAATAGGCATATAATGTGAGTGCCACCTCATGGTTTAATGACCTCTCAAAGACCCCTTTTCCAGGGCTTCCCTGGTGGCGCAGTGGTTGAGAGTCCGCCTGCCAATGCTAGGGGACGGGGGTTCGTGGCTCTGTCCGGGAAGATCCCACATGCCGTGAAGCTGCTGGGCCCGTGAGCCATGGCCGCTGAGCCTGCGCGTCCGGAGCCTGTGCTCTGCAATGGGAGAGCCCACAACAGTGAGAGGCCCGCGTACCGCAAAAAAAAGAAAAAAAGAAAAAGACCCCTTTTCCAAATACCATTACACTGGGGATTAAGGGGTTTCAACATGTAAGTTTTGGAGGAATGCAAACAGTCAGTCCATAGCACCTACCTAAACCAATTCACTAAAACAGAGACTCAAAATTTTTTTGGAGACTGGTACTGATTCTGCAAGTTGCAGTGGCTGATATAGTAAATTGTGGTTAGGAGGTATACTGTGATATCATTTATACCCACAGTTGTAAGAAAATGCTTATTACTATGTATTTAAATAATTTAAGAGATTTTCATGTTGTTGTTGTTGTTGCTGTTTTTCAAATTCTTTTTTCTGATCAGGAGAGTTGAGGTCTTTTTCTTGCTGTTGTTCATGAAGGGAAGTTGGAAATTTTAGTGAGGGAATTGCAAAGTTGCATGCCAAAGGGTGTGAGTAGCAGGAGAGTGACTAGAGCCAGTAATTTTACCAAAAATACATGGTTTAGACATATTTTATTTTTTACTTCTTGTTTTCTTTTGTAGGGAGAGGGGAATCTTTTACTTTTTCATGTGAAAAACGAGTTATTATTATAGAGAGAAATCCTTCTATATTACGACCCCAAACGAACTCAGGCATTTAGTGAGTTACATAATTCTATATTAATCACACACCAATTTGGTGATTAATAAAGTATATCATTAGTGACATTACATTGAATTATTTATTCAGTAAATTATATAGGAATAAAATAAGGAAGTTCATCTATGAATAGCTTTAGGTTAGAATTTAACTAGGTCCATTCAAACTAGTAAATTCACTAAATTTTAATGGATTGTTAAAAATATCACAATCAAAAAAACATTTTACAGGCCCATATTGATATAAAAGAAATTTTTCTTTGATTAAAATTTTAATAAGAAATCCAATTAGTATACAATGTCTTTCCAAATTTATTACCAAATCAAGATTAAAATGTTGCTGTTTCTCCATTTATGTTGCTAGCACAATTTTCCTTTTTTATCCATCTCTCTTTTTACCCCTAGTCTTTCTTCAGGTAGGCATATTGTGCTAATTTTGTGAGACTGGATTTCAGTGTGACATACATGATAACTCTGAATTTATATTGCATCTGTTATTTCTATTTTGCCTCTAGACTTGACTGTGATCCCAAGCAACACAATATGTTACCATTTAATTTTATAATATGCCATTTGCACAGCTTTTTCTCTCTCTTTTTAATTTTTTTGCAATAGTTATATTAATGGAACTGCTAGAATAAGTCTGAAGACAGGCACAAAAGGAAAATGACACACCGATGAGGATTTAATTCTTCAATTATTTAAAAATTGCTTGTTAGGTTTGCTCTTAGATGGAAAAGATGAAATGATGGAAAGAGAATGTGGAGTGAAACATCACTTACACTAATTACCTAACGTACTCTCCTGAAATCTGGCTAATGCTCATTTTTACGTTAAATATGGGCTTTGTGTTACTTCCTTTTGAAGATGAAATTCTTTTTCTTGTGAAGATTTGGCTTAAGGAATGAGCTAGATCTCTATATTTCAAACTTGGCAATACATACTTTTAATATTTTTCCTTTCTGGAAAAAATAAATGTAAATAACAAACTAGATTTTGGTGCTACTAGCTTTCATTACAACTTTTGGGCATTTAACTTTTGGAGTTTACTAGCTTGCTAGTTTCCATGTTTTTCTTCGTAGGACATGATTTACTTTCTCTCTGCAGATCTAATACTTTAAAATGTTTTATTTTATTCTTTCAAATTTTTTCAAATCTACATGCCTGCCAATCAGAATTTCTAATCAAAATGAGACAATCAGTAGCATTGCTATAAGCAAAGAAGCTGGATGTTTTTGTTGATCTGTGTAGCTTTGGGTGAGCAGTGGGGAGTGGTTGGTAAATAAATGGTCAATATCTTTAGGATTTTGTAAAATGCTGGAAATATTTTTAAGATGACTAGATATTTGGACCTTTTGAACCTGCCCACCTCTAATGTCCCTTACAGAAATAAAAATACAGAAATCTATGATAATGAACTTCAGTATCCAAAATTAGCCTCAGGCTTTAAGGAGGATATGACTGTATAAAAGTAGTGATCTTTGCCAAGTGAACATTTCATTTTTTTCCTTTATTTTACTTGTTCATTCATTCAATACAAGTACTTTATAAACATCTAGTATGCAACTGGCTCTAGGCTACACTCTATGACCAAAACATTTAATCACTGTTCTCAAAGATCTGTGTTTAATGATAAACACATGTGTTAAGATGCAATTAAGCACATTCGATGAGTGCTATTACAGGAATAGTAATACTAAAAATAAAAGGAACACTTAATAGAAGCAATGGACCCATACTTGGAAGGCTTCCTGAGAGAAGTGATTTCTCACCTGAGAATTGCAGGTCATGTAGGAGTTTTCCAAAGAGGAGGTGTGTGAGGAAGGGGAAAAGGGAGAAAGGTTTCAGAAAAACGGAACAGAAAGTGCTTTGAGAAAAATGCAGACTGTAATGTAGTATTTAAGTGCATAAACTGTGAAGATAAGAATAGAGTAATAAGTTAGAATTGAATCACGAAGGGCCCCACCTTATCATGAAAGTAACCAGGCAAAGGGTTTAGCAGGGGTTAGCGTGACCCTATTTGTGGATTTGAAGGCTCAGAGAGCACTAAGGAGAACAGAAAATTAAATGAGTTAGGCTAGAGGCACGGGAAAATGTCAGAGTCTATTACAGAAACTAGGGCAAGAGAAATAGTGTCTGAAGTAAATTAATGACAGTGCGAGGGTAGAAAGAAGTATGCAAATTTAACATATATTTATATGTCGGATTTGATGATAGACTGAAGATGGGAGAGAAGAGTGATGACGGAACCAAGATCACAGGTTCAGCACCACCGTGCACCTGTAGGCTTGTTCATTCATAGATGGCCACAGAGCAGTTGATAAGTAGAGATGACCTTGAAAAGAACCTGAATTGTCGAAAAACACTGGAGTCTACCACAAGAAGGAAGAAAAATTTCCCTCTTGATCCCTTAGACTATCCAATCGTTTCAGAATACAAAGACAAAAGAACTAGGGACACAGTCCAATACGGTGTATTGTGTATGTACCGTGGAGTCAGACTGCCTACTTATGAAATCATTCTGCTACCCATCTTGGATCAATTCCTTAAGCACTTCATTGTCTAAGTAGGGACAATAGCTTCCTCATAGTATTATATAAAGAACATATAATACATTATGATTGAAAGCGTTAAAGCATTTAGCACAGACCTTGGAAATGCCCTAAAAATTTTATCACTTTGTGTATATCACCGTGTTAAGACGTGGCCTTGAGGGAACTTGTTAACAGTGTACACACAGATGGATCAATGAAAGTTCATTACCACTTTTGAAATAATTCCCATGATAGTCCCTGACAATAATAATCATCTTTACTTGCATCTATGCACACAAATTTCACAGACACCAGTTGTTTATTAGTAGTCTCTTCTTCTCTGAAGCAATGCAGAAACGGTAATTAATTACCGTGGTTTTTGTTTTTGCTAATTGATTTACGTTTGCTTATCTACGTATGTATAAATAAAATACATTTCAGGAAAAAATACTGTGTAATTGCTATGATGTTTTAATATCTCTATAGGTCCAGCAAAATGGAATGCAAGTGAATTAAGATTTATTGAGTATCTACTATGTGCCAAACACCTCACTAGGTGCTTTACATGTATTCTCTGTAATGTATGTAAGGATCTTGCAGGTAGGAATTCTTCTCAGAATTGTAAAGATAAAAAGATATTAGGGTTTAATGATATTAAATTGTCTAAATATATAAAATAAAATAATGATGGATTTAGGAAGTAAATTTAGATAGCTGGTCACATCTTTAGATGAAGTTTAGGTTCTAATTAAAAGAAATGGTGCATATTGCAATAATTTATTTTTTGCAACTTCCATACAGTACAATAATCATTGGCATTAATGGTTATTGAAATATTAAATAAATAGAACCAATGGTTCCAAGCTAACTTAATTGCTGAAATACAGCTTAAATCTACATGATGAAACCAAATAACATTTACACCAAATATTTGAAAAACAAAATATGGTAAAACATTGTTTTCCTTGCTGTAAGTATTCCAATCCAAATGTAAATACTATATATTTAAAACATTCTAAAAGTTATTTAAAGTTGTGAAAACATACTAGTCTAAGATTAATTTTATACAGTCCTCCATGTAAAGAGGTTGGGCTTACCTGAAAAAAGAAATTAAATTCATTTTTACACTTTTAAATAATTTCACTGATGAAGAACTGGGGACACTAAAAATCAGTATTAACTGTTCTGTAATCTATTTTATAAAGTTTGTCAAAATTTCAGTTATCTGTCATTTGTAGCTTGAAAGGTGTTTATGTTTTGTTTTGTGTTTTTGTTAATAAATGATTTATTTCCAGAAGAAATACTTGTGGATAATATTTGGTTCATTATATCATTCAGTCTTGGAATGTTCTTCCTTCTTGCCTGCCTTTAAATCTTTGTCTGTTCATTAGCAGCCTATCCTGAGAACCTGTTATGTGCTCAACACTGCCCTTGAAAGGAGAATATCTTGAAGGGTTGGTTTGATTGAACAAGCTTGGTGATCATATGAAAAATTAAGCTACTTTCATATAGATGTCTCAGTGACCCAGGAGAAGCTTGCTCTAGTGGCTTTAGTACAGGATTTGATACCAGAAACACCAGTCCTTGTTCTGATCCTGTAATTACTACCTGGGCACCCTTGGGCAAATCACTTAATCTTTTTGATCCAGTTTTTCCTCATCTGTGACACAGATTGATTTGAGACTATTTTTTTCCTTGACTTCTAAGAATCTAAGTTTTGGTCTATCATTAATGCCACCACCATCTAGTTCCTCAAGCCAGAAAGATGAAAGTCATTTCTGACACCTCCCATTCTCTCATCTCCCACATTAAATACATTAGGACATTTTGTCTATTATACCTACTATGTCTTGCTCAATGCTTTCTTTCTCTTCTGCCACAACCAGGATTCAAGCATCATGTTCTGACGAACAGCAGAGCTGGGCATATCCAAGTGTTTAGTAAAAAATTATGAGACAAATGAATGCATGAATCTAGTCATGAAATCACAATTCCCAAACAGTTCAGTGTGGAATCATTAGTGTCTTATTAGGCTGCCTCATACCCCATTTTATTCCTTTATTTTAGTTCAATCAGTGTCTCCCTCAATATTGAGATTAGCCTGTATTATTCTACCTTTGTTATTTCCCAAGCCATCTATGGAAAAGGAACAACTCTTCAGTGTTTTTATTTTGAAAGATTTCAATGCAGGCTTATAATATACATGTAAAATAAAGAGGTAAATGGAGATAGCTAAACCAAGTGGCCAAGGAAATGTCATAAAATGCCCCAAAATATTAATAGTAAGATTTGCCATAAATAAAAAATATTTCAGATTTTAGTCAAGGATAACACTAATACTTTATTCAAGTCTGGGTGAAGAGACCACTGAAATAGGGACTTAGTCCTAAATTAGCTTCTAAACTTTTTGTGTGTCATTATAGCGCTTAAGTTTCTTCATCAACGGATTAGAAACGGTTTTGCATGAAATCTCTCTAATACTGGAATTCTATAACCACCTACAAAAGGATTATTCTCTCATAGAAATAATGTTTATTATATTTCTTTCCCTTATTTCAATCCTGTCCCTCACTCCTTGTTTCCAGGAATAATCCTCATGAAACATTGACTACATGTCAGTCTCAGTTCTAAGATCTTTACATATATTAAGTCATTTATTCCTCACAATAAACTAAAGAAGTATGTGTTACTATAAGTATGTCATTGAGTAAGCTAAGGCACTGAAAGGTTAATTAATTTTTCCAGGGTCAGCACAGCTAGTACTGGCCCTGGGACTCAAAGGCAGAAATCTTGGCTTGAGAATGTGTTATCCTAACCACTAGGCAACACTCCCTGTTGAGTTCAGGAACTGAGGTATGCCTTGAAGGGAGTCAGAGGGAGGCATGTATGGTGGATGCCTGACATCAAGGGTAAGTCCTGCATGTACATAAATAAAAATTAAAAACATGAGATAATCTACGATAAAATATGTTTATATAAAGCACTAGATAATGAGAGAAGATTCATTCTGCAAGCATCAGAGAGAATGTTGTCAAAGAGATGACATTTGAACCAACTATCAAATGCTAAGTACAAGATAGAGAAACCCTGACAGGTGGAGTAAAAGTCATGAGATGTCAAGGAGCCATGAAGGGATATGAAATGTTAGGTTTTTATTTGTATGTTTGTTTAAATTTATTTTATTGAAGTATAGTTGATTTACAATGTTGTGTTAGTTTCTGGTGTACAGCAAGGTGATTCAGTTATACATACCTACAATAGTTTCCACTGAAATGTTAGGTTTTGAGGTTGAGTGAATAGTATGGGAAGAAGAAAGTTTGTATTAAGGTAGAGTGTGAAAGGCTTCATATATCAGGCCAGATGTTTAATCTTAATGCCAGAGACATTTAATAGTCTGGAATTATTGAAGTTTCCTAACCACTACACTCATACATTTGGGATTTTTCAAGACAATAACTTTTATGGCAGTGTGGAAGAAAGTAATTGTCCCTGGACTAAGGGCTGCTGTTGGACCTACCTTAATTCCAACACTGGCTGGTAAGAAACAGATGGAGAAAGGCTACAGAGTAAACAATAAAATGTGGTTGTCCAAAAGTAAAGAACAGAATTTACAATTCTAATAAGAGAAAAGCATATGGGAAGATACATCCTTTAAATAACGGAAGTACATAAAACACACATAAGAAGCACACATACTATTGTCAAACTAAAGTCTTATTTGGCAGTACCTGTTACAAGCATGCCTTCATAAAAACAGAACATGAGTTTCAGTTTTATTCTGTGCCCGTTGATATGTGGTAACAATATCCCATATACACCCAGACTACTCATATGCATTATGCTTGTGCATAAAACTGTGTTGAATGCATAGTAGGTTTTTATATATAGGTTTTATAGACTTTGTAGAGTGTTTGAGAACTTTTATATTACTTTTTTCCCTGTAGCACACACTTTTATGTTCATAATTATTATTTTGATACTATTTCATTTTGTATGCTTACAACTATAATTTATCATTAAGCTTTAAATATTTTTTAAATGTTTATCAATTTTAGTTGTGGCTGTATAATTTTTATGCTTAGAAGTTTTCCATCGAAACACATTGCAAATTAGCTTTAGTCACCAGAAGAAAAAAATAAAATTTTAGATAAACCAGTTTTCTCTAAACATGAGCCGAGAGCAACAGTAGGTAGTCCACGCACTGTGGAACAATCTGATAGTATTCCAAATGTAAGACAGGAAATACTGAAATGGTGCAATATAGCAATGGGGTATGAAGGCTGAGGAGAGCTTAATGGTTCAACACACGTTCATCTCCTTTTGAAAAGAAAAGAAGACAGAAAAGTTAGCTGAAGAGTAAAGTATCTAGAGGTAACCGAAAGGAGAGGACGTCACAAGTCCTTGACTGCCACCCATTACATCACATTAAGGGTTTCAATCTTCCTAATATTACTCATTGTTTAGTTGTTACTGTTTGTCAGTAACATAGTGCATACATCTGTGAGGAAGACTGACTTTGATAGGTCATTTTCTTGTCACTTTGACAGCTGAAGTTGAAAGCAGTCATCTGCAATAGATCGCTTTGTACCATGCACAATATTGTGGTCTGAATTAGCTGCTGAATTCATGATTTATTTAAGTCTTTGCAAGGGTGATTTACACTTTGTTATTTTTACCTTGACTTGAATTGCATTCCTAAGAAATAAAAGCTGAGAAAGATAGGGACAAAAATTGTCAAAGTATACTAAAATATTTTAAAACTACTGAAATGCAGCCAAGATATTCTTGCAAGGTATTGCTTGAAAGAGTCAGATGACCAAAGACAGTAAATGTGTTATAATAGTTCTCTTTGCACCTAGAATTGTGTTTGCTTGGTTTTCTTTTTAGAAAGCAAGAGGATTTCATTTCAACATAAATATATACTCTTTTTACCTGGCAATGGTAGGCTAATAGTAAAGCACCATATTGAAACACATATGTACATGTATGTCTACACATGTACACTTTTAAAAATACCTCAAAGGAATAACCTATACAAATATTCCTTAAATCTTGGTTGAATTAAATTCTGAATATATTAAATGTGAGGCGTCACCTTTATTAAATATTTTTAAATGTTACAATGTGCTATTTTCTCTTTTGCAATTCATGCTTTAGAATTTGAGAATTCTAAATAGTATTTTACATTTTTCATATGCAGACAGAAATACCTATTAAAAATAAAAACCTAGATTTCAATAATGTTGAATACGGAGGTAAACAGTAATACATTAAAGTGTGACAATAAAATCTTATATTTTATATTGTAGGGATGAATAAGTTCAAACAAGAAATGTCCCATAATAATGTTTGAATAGTAGTATGCTATTTTGAAAAGGTTTTCATGTAATTGTCCACAGAAACTATAACCTATAAATGAACAGCAGTATCCTTATTGTACAAAAGATAAATAAATAATATTATCCTATTTGGTCATTGTGCTTGGCTTTATTAATTGGGATTCCTTTTGAAAAAAGTATTAGTAACTCAAAAATTAAATTTATACATTTATATTTACAAAAATGTTAAATATATTTATATGTATGTTCACATTTTTATGAATATACATATGAGCTCAAGTCCAATATTTTGGAATGAACAATACTATCTGTATGAATTTTCTAGGGCTGTCATAACTAATTATCATAAAACTGATAATGAATTCTAGGTTTTTGAGGTATTAGGTAAATTTAGGTACCTTTTGAATAATTTAAGCTTATTGACAAAATTTTGTGTATTAGCTCAAGGAAAGCATCACATTGGATTGCTCATTTTTCTTAACTCTTTTGTAAATCCGACTGAGAACTTTGGAATGCCCATTTTGGCAGACATGTATTGCTATTGTTGAATTGTACTGAAGAGGTCCCAAAGGCATTTTGTTTACAGAGAATTAGTAAAATAAAATATGTGATTGAATATGTGGGTAATTGAGTTTATTTTGTTTTCCTTTGAATGTGGAGAATATGGAAGTAAATATCATAGACTCCATAGGATTTGTTCTTTTATTGAAACTAGTAAGATCCCTTTGTTAGGGATAACTCTATAGATCTGAGCAAAGTTATTCTTTAACCTTATTCATAACTTTCTAAGTTGGTTATGATTACCTACAAGTATCTAGTTGTCTAAATGACTAACTTTCTTTAGAAGATAGTTTATATAGGTTAAAACAAAAGAAAACAAACAACAAACAAAAAACCAAAAATAAATTTTAAAGTAACACTGATTTCATAGTACCTTTTCACTCCTTGGTCCAGCCTTCAATGCCTCTCTGCAATGACACATTACCTGACAGGAAGCCGAGGAAACTTTTTCAGTAGAGAAAGGAGCAGTCATCTGTCACTTCAAACTTGCTTTTAAAATGAGAATATTTGTCCCTAGAGGTTTTCTTCTCTTTTCTCCATTTGAGATTTTTGCATCTTGTTATCTCCAGCACCTATTCAAATATTGGGAGGATCTAGGCATTTTAAGACTCTCAACACCCAGGGGATAGAACTTCATCTTCCTTAAATCAGCAAAAATAGGTAAAATAAGTGATACAGTTTTGTGGATTCTACGTATTTACTGCCCGCCCCCGCCCCGCCAAGAAAAAGGCAAGAACTCTTTGTATGACCAAAAGGAAATATTTCCCTAGGTTTCTGTGTATGCGTGCCTGTTTATTTTATTTGCTGGATGCTGGGCACCCTCACCCTCCTCTCTATGCCTAGGAATTTATTGGTGTCAAAATGAATGACTCAAAGGAAACAATGGATCTGAAATAAATTCATTACTCATATTGTATTACACAGTAAACAGCAAAAGGAGTTTTTCAATGAAAAAAAGGGCTCAGGTTCAATGAGAAGTGAAACGTAACAGGGTGTATGGTTCTGATATTTAATGTAGTTAAGGGATGGGCTCGAGTTTCTCCCTCTGCCTACCCCTCTCCCCCACGATGGGCTGGGTTTGCATGACTTGAGCCTCCTTATCACAGTCAAAAGAGGGAAATACTGGGTTTTCTCATCACTCACCTAGATGTGAGGCCAAGGGGAAAGGGGGAGGGGAGGGCTTGAAAGTTGTTATCAGTCAACATCAACAATGCAGTAAGACTCTTTATCACAGTGTGAGAAAAACTCTGAGAGGAAAAATAAGAAATATGGTGTCTAGACACTTAAGAATTTCACATTGTTCCAGAGAAATGAAGCATCCATTCACTGATCAGTTAAAGAGGAATAGAAATTGGGTTTGGTTAACTGATAGTACGAGTGCTTCCTATAAGACATCTGCTGGCCTTTCAGAGAAAAAAGAGTGCATAAAAAGATTGTTACTATCCCTGTTTGCCTTTGAAGATTAAACAGGATTACAGTCAGCATGCAGAGATAATATTGTTGTAACACAGTTTTAACAAAAAAATTCTGTGGTTAAAACTTCCTGTTGAAACATTTTTTTTGTTAATTTTTAAATTTTTTTAATGTAAGAGAGTTCCTAAGATTTTGATTATTGTTTAACATAAGAACCTTAAAACTTATGTTTTCCATTAGGTTCTTCCTAATTATGGACACTAGGAGGGGCTAGAGGTGATTTTATTAATCTGCTCTAAAATTTATCTGCCCCTACCCCCCAATTTAAAAATTGAATGTTTGATTACTGGCATGTATATAATTCTATGATATTGGCAACCCTACAACTTGCTTGAGAAAGTAATAAAGTGATTAAACATCTAAGTCTTTTAATGGACACTCCAGAACCTGGCTTCTTCTCTTCCCTCCTCTGATTACCTTCCTCTAGGCATGTCACATCTCATAACTGACTTAGAGGATAGAAGAGATAATTAACCCACAATAATGTTTCAAAACACTTTATTACCTGTTTCAGTCCATAGTTTGAGTTTAGGTTGAGGAGGCAGATGCCACTCTTAAAAGGAGAAATAATAAATGATATGTTTTAATTATGCATGTTTTCCATGTGGCCCAATTATCATGAGCAGTAGAAGACAGTATTCTTTGAAGGTCAGAGAAATTTTGTATATTAGAGAGGAGATACTCTAACATTACAAAACTGAATAAAATCTAATTTTCTCAAGAAGATTTTATACTCAAATATAATTAGTTACTATATATGGGATATCTGTAGAGAGAAATTGAATAATGTACTTTCTCAAAGTTTTAATTTAAGGATATATCTTTCCATATCAGGTCATTCTTGAATAATAGTGGTTTTGTCCTTATAGTGTTTATTTTTCAAATAAAAAATCATTCAGAAATTCATGTGGAATATTTATTGACTATTATTCCATGATTTGATGAAATCTAAGTAACCAAGAGTTCAAGACTAGAAGACTTTGAGTGATATTATCTGAATGTGTAATGCTAAGACATAATATTTATATTAAATCCATTTTGTAGACTATTACTACCATTTGACCCTTTATAAGCTGTCATGTTTCTGATTTATTCAAATGGCATATAACTGTCCAATGATTACCTCAGTAACAGCTTTATAAAACGTTAATGGGAAGAATCTCAAAGCTGAGATAACAGGAAATGGTGAATAAAGAAGAGAAAAAAGTCAAATATGGTTTAAAACAATTAAATATAAATAACTGAATAAACAGTGGTATCTTTTGTAGCATCTTGAAAGTTGACAAAGGAAAAAGGTTTAGAGGAAAATAATCTGGTTTTGTAAATATTGACCTAGAAATACAACAGGAAATAGTTCAGTGTATATTTGGATATAAAATGATGTAGCTCAATATCAGTTTACAAACTGGATTTTGAAGTATTGACATGTAGTTAATAGTCATGTTACCAAGTGCAAGTCTGTGTACCTGAAGCACAGTGAGGCCCAACGATACCAAAATGCTGGAGTTTGGAGCAGAGAAAGGTTTATCACAGGGCCATGCAAGGAGACAGGTGGCTCATGCCTTAAAAGCCGCAAACTCCCCAAAAGCTTTCAACAAAGCCCTTTTATAGGAAAGGTAAAGGAGGGGTGTGGTTAATTGTTGCAAACTTCTTGGTGTCAGATCCTCCTCTATTCTTGAGGTCAGGTCCTGATGTTCCTGTAAACCTCCACCAAAACGAATGTTATTCTCTGTTCTGACGAGAAAGGGCAAAGTCCCAAGGCTCAACTTTCACCCTCCAAGGTCCAGGCCCTGGCTAAGAGGAGGGGGGTCCCTGCGCGAGCTGGTCACACTTCCCGGGAGCATTGGTCCATCACCCAGTCTGGGTCCTCCCGCCAGTACCCAAGTCCGGCTGAAGAGGCAGATCTCAGCTGGCGGTGTCCTCAGGGCCAGGTCTCCAGACCCTGCCCTGCGTCATCACTGAGGGAGCCAGGCGCTCAGGACCCAGCCAGACCTCAGGCTCCTCAGGCCGCCTAAACAGAGGCCAGGTCCCACGGACCGTGGCCCATGGAGACTGCCACCGCCATTAGGTCCCGGAGGTGGGTATGGGGGAGAGGTTTGTCCCTGCTTCAAGGCCTGGGCCCCGCCAGTGGGCGGCCCTGGCGAGGGCTCCGGAGCTCTGCAGGACACAGCCCTCAGCCTGTCCCTGGACCCCCACCTCCCCTGGCAGCCTGAGTCCGTAGGGCCTAGAGGGTCCCGGCAGACGGCGGAGACCCGCCCCTCACGGTACTCTCTGTCCGGAGGACTACTGCGCGACCGACGGTTGGTGGAGCAGGATCTCTAATGGTCTCGCGATAACAATTTCGCGTTAAGGGAAGCGTGCTGGAGATCCCGTGCTCACGGCTGAGTGCCCGCCCTACGCTTGTTACAGTCAAGCAGTTAGTTAACAGGCAACGTCTCTGGAAGAAAAATATAGCTAGAAAAGAGCTGAAAACTGACATTTGTTATCATTATACTTAATACTTTATGTCCTAGCTTATTTATGGAAATATAGGGCCTAAGAAGAATCAGAGAAAAACAAATCAAGCCTCCTCATTTAATCCAGGTAAGAAGACACTTTCTTTATCATGGGTCGCAAGGAAACAGATTTCCAAAGAAGGAAAGATATCTGACCATCAGATTATATATGGTATGAAAGCTTAAGTAGTAAAAGATATTTTTGTAAAAAACACTTAATAAACTGGAAGTCAACTTCTCGATAATGAAGGTAGATAGAAGAGATATGAAATAAGTTGCATGGAGGGAAGAAACACAATAAAAGGATTTTTTTTTTTTTTTTTTGCGGTACGCGGGCCTCTCACTGTTGTGGCCTCTCCCGTTGCGGAGCACAGGTTCCGGACGCGCAGGCTCAGCGGCCATGGCTCAGGGGCTTAGCCACTCCGCAGCCTGTGGGATCCTCCCCGACCGGAGCACGAGCCCGCGTCCCGTGCATCAGCAGGCGGACCCTCAACCACCGCGCCACCAGGGAAGCCCACAATAAAAGGATTTTAAGGAAAAAACTAACAAAGAAAACAAGGTTAGGTCAAATCATCCTGGAAGTTAAATAATGGACACCAAGTACATGGGTTTTAAGACTTAGATGAGGGGAAAGTGTAGGGAAGTAAGAATAAGATTCTGTAAAAGTAAGAAGCATGCAGACATATAGCAATACTTCATGGTTTAATTTCATAGGAAAAGTATTAGGTATTTGTTAGAGAATATGTTTATAAGGAAAATGAGAGAATAGAAGCTTTCGTTTTATTCAACTTTAATAATTATGGCACATTGGATTATGAGATTTAAAAAAAATTATTTATTTAATTTATTTATTTTTGGCTGTGTTGGGTCTTCGTTGCTGCACACGGGCTTTCTCTAGTTGCAGCGAGCAGGGGCTACTCTTCGTTGCGGTGCGCGGGCTTCTCATTGCGGTGGCTTCTCTTGTGCTCTAGGCACCTGGACTCTAAAGAGCAGGCTCAGCAGTTGTGGCACACGGGCTTAGTTGCTCCACGGCATGTGGGATCTTCCCAGGCCAGGGCTCGAACCCGTGTCCCCTGCATTGGCAGGTGGATTCTTAACCACTGTGACACCAGAGAAGCCTGAAAGAGATTTTTTTTTGAACTAGAGCACTTTATTTATTTATTTCAAAAGGGATGTTTTAATGACAGAAGTAATAATGATATTTTTCGGAAAGTAATCTAGTTTAAAGCATATCATCCACCACTATCTCTTATATTACCTTTAAAATCTCTAGTTGCATACCATTGCATATTCATAAGTAGACACATATTGTTTACCCCCAAGACTTTGGGCATTCTGGAGCAAATTGTGCTATCAGCCTCATGATGAGATTTCCTGTTTTCACTCTAAACAGAATTTTAGTCCTACTGCCTACAAAGAGAAATCTGCTTATGTTCAGTTCCTGCATGGTTTGGCGTATGAATGAAGAGCAAATATAAGATAAAAGATGGGTAAATTTTTACTTGCACTCTTGTAGATGTATAAGGTTAAAAAAATAAAGAAAACAAAATACCACACACACACACACACAAATCAATCGACAAGTGAAAGACCAAGGTCCTTGACTCAGAGAAGATGAATACTGAAGTGAGAATCCTCATGAGACATGAAAAGATGGAACCCAGGGCACAGATTAGACAGCTGCCAGTTGAGAAAAGGAGAAACATCTCCATGGAGATGGCAGAGAAGGATTCTTTCCTTGACGTAAGGAAAAGAAAGTTACGTACATTCTGGCACATTAAATATGGATTCCTGTGGGTATGTGGAGACATATAATGCAACATGAGAAAATACTTCTTGCAAGTAGCTAAACATGGAAAACTTTGCTAATCAAAAGCATGCCAAGAGCTAAACTTGCTTCCTAAATTTAGGAAAGGAAATCAAATGACCCTATTAAATGCCAGCTGCTACACTAAACCAAGGCCCTCAAGTTGTCACTGGCACAAAGTAAGCTCATACTCATTTCAAATAAATAAAAGATGAATAATGTTTTAGGAGAGAGTGAATATATGACTTAGATAAATGGCTAACATTTTAGTGCTATGACAAGCTTCTGTGCCTAGTTTTAGAGTCTCTTTTAGCTTAGGAAGACAAAGTTAGGTCAATCTGTCAGGTGCTTCCCAAAGTTGAAATTGTATGAAATTAAAATAATCAAATTTCAGAGAAATATGTATAGTGTGATACTACAGAATAAAATCCTTCTATCTGAAGGAATATAAAATGGAAGTCCCCCTTATTCAGTGGTCTTGTGATGCTGGTCATCCCTGTATGTGTGTGTGTGGTTTTTTTTCAACATAAACTTCCCTTAACTATTCTTTCCTGGTGTAGAACAATGTTATGACTAGGTCTTTATTTTCCAAAATGTGATATTTTTGTTTATTGAATAGATTAATAAACAAAAGCATGGGCCAAAATGATAATCAGTGTTTATAAATATTTATAAACATGGGATTTTTAAAAAATGGATAACCTATATAAAGGGAATATGGGGGGGAAAAAGTATGGCTCAAGAAGGGTATTTCAAATTAAAAGCTTAATGCCATTTTAAGAATTTGATTCTCTAAATTAAAGAAGGTAGATGCAATTTGACACCACATTAGAGAGATAGATGCTAAAGAAATATATCTAGAATCACCTAGAATTTCCTAATTATTGATCAAATCAAAAGGGGAAGAATTTTCATAACAACTGAAGTATTAAAGGTTAAGTGACTTGGTATTCAATTTACTTGGGAAATAGCATAATAAACTTTAAGGAGGCTTTCCTGGCTGTTAATTTTTAAGCACAGAAAAACTTGACCCAGTTTTTTAATGATATTTTACCTCCTGTCTAAAAGCCACCTGCAAATAGCTTATTTGCATGTGGAAAAAATGCAAAGGCATTCATCTTCCTTTTACTTATTACTGGTATAACAAACCTCCGTTCATGAACTACAGCATCGTTTTTGTTGTAAATGAAAAAGAATCAGCCAACTTTCTGCCACGTCTGGCTGCTGATCTATAACCTTTGAATAAACAGTAGACATTCAATTGCCAGCATCCATTCTTTAAAAAAATCAGAGTTTTTTTCTCCCCAGTCAAATTGCCCTTTACTATAATTACATCTCATCTTTGAGAGCAACCAAGACTTTAAAAACAGGTCAGGTTTTATGGTGCAGGGTGGAAAACATTTTTTTTTAGATAATCTAAGAACAAGTCTATTTGTGGTTCATAAACTAAATCTTTTCCCAATGTCCAGTTACCCATAAAAAGTAAAATGATTACTATAGGCAGATTATTTTTACAGTATCAAAACTAGCATTTGCATCTAAAAGTAAATTCTACTTCTTTTTGAGACACACTGTAAAGTTATTAATTTTATGTAGAATCTAGAATCAACCTGAGTGAAATCTTAATGGCTATCCACTGGACAAAGAGGATGAAGGCAGTTTAAACAAAACAGCTAAAAAGCATGGTATTTTAAAAGTATATTTAATTGAAAAATAAAGAACAACTATTGCATCCATAAAATTCAAAGCCCAGCTGTTAGCATTTTTCCCCCACTGCTTCCAAATTGACCTCATTCTCCTTACCTTAAACCTTCAAAACAGTTGCCTATAAATATAGTTATTAGTCACAGATGTATGGAAATATCTTTCAGTGTACGTACAAGAAAATTCACTAGAGCAGAGATCAGCAAACTCTTTTTGTAATGTAATAGATAGCAGTACCTCATAAAAATACTTCACCATATTGGAGGCAACTATAAAATATAACAAGACTGTTTGTTCTCACTATTTTTTTGCTTATATTAATAGAACCTTAAAATATGAGAGTTTGTTTGTTTGTTTTTTTTAGCAGCTATTTCAAACTGTTGACCCCAGTTGTACTTGTAACTTAATAACACATATATACCTTTGTCCCTAGTCTTCTTTGAGTTGTTCCCATTCCACTGTTAAACTTCCTCAAGTTTGTTTAGGCCCTTGTTTTAAACTGAGATTATGTTGAATTTTTATACCTGTTTATAATATTGTCTATCACTCCCAGTTTAGTGTCATCTGAAGATTGATATTGATTCCTTTTATAATTGATCAATTTTTTCTATCTATAATTTATAATTTTCATAGGAGATATGAAGAATGTTTTCTCATGTCTCGGAATTTTTAATTCCATATAAATGATGGATACGCCTAGATTTTTAAAAGTGGACAAGTCTTTGTAGGATTTAATAGAAAAATCCCCAGATGAATTCTGTGATTCCTAAATGTTCACCTACCTCAACTTTGCTCTTATGTAGAGGACCAGCTATTCAAAGAGAAATCATGTAGAAAGTAAGTTGTCTGCCCTAATGAGAGTGCTTTTAATCATTTCATCCTTTGGAGGGAGAGCTAAACTTCCATCCTATGGCCAGGTAAGAGAGTTCAAAGAAATTAGAGTGACTTCAAGGAGAGAATGAGGTATCACGCTCCTGTTGAATTGTAGAACTTAGCAATGGAAACATACATGATGAGATGGTTTTATGAAAGTTTGATATGTGTCCTCAAGAGTTTGAGGATGAAACCAAACATAGCCAGATCAGTCTTGGTACCTGATTCTTGCTTTCAGAATTCTGAAGGCTGTTGAGATAGTTTGTGATGGCAGAGCCAGGAAAGATAAAAGCTGTCAGATTGCACTAGCGCATTTTGGATGAGCAAATATCGTGTAGGTCAAGTAGGTGCTATAGATGTAAGAAGCTTGTATCCTCAGCTTGAATCCAGTGGCAGGCAGTTGCAAGAAGTCAGCTGGAGAACAGATTGTCCAGGTTAGAGAATAGGTAGGCACTGAGTTCCAAAGAACTTAACAAATGTGCTCTGACAAAGCCAGAATTTGAGAGTCTGTCTCTCAAGAAAGCAAAGGTCATATTACTTAAAAAGCTTTCTGCTCTTTTCATTCTTTCTGCTATAATCTTCCTGTTATTCTTGCTACGATCCTAAGGAAACGATAAACAACAAAAGAAAAAGCGCTGGATAAGCAAGGAACAGTGGCAGAACAGACCACATCTCTTCCTGTTGCATATCAGTTCTGAGCTACAGGGGCCGTAGTGAGGAGGGAGAATGTTTTGATTTGGTTATGAGAGTGCAGTTTTGATGTACATTCAACCAGACATTTTAAAACCTTAAAATACATTTACCCAAGTTAAATTTAACTTAAAATTTTGTTTAAAAATCTTTTGAAAATTATTACGTAGCTGGAGATTAGCTGAAGTTACTGTCAAGGAGTGGGGAAAAGATAGCCCAATGATCATGTTTGAAGGCAGTGATGGGGAAGGGGGTTATTTCTTCCTTTACACCAATAAGTTCAGACTGACATAAACTTCTTAAAGAAGAGTTAGGAAAATCTTTAACTAGTACTCATTTGCTTCTTTAGTCATGTTTCCTTCTCAAACATCTTCCTGTTGACAACATTATTTGAAATTTGGTTATATCCTCTTTCTCACATAGTAGGGGTGATCTGTCTTATGTGTGTGTATTTGTGTATATATATGTGTATATATATATATATATATACATATACATATACATATACATATACATATATATATATACATTTTGTCCCATATGTATGGTAAGAGTATATCCTGAGTTTCCTTCTTATAGATGGCAAATGATAAAGATCATAAGATAAATTACCTACTTTCAGAAGAAAGTCTTAAGATAATTAAAAGGAAGTGGGAAAACAAACAGAATGGAGTATCCTCAAACTTGGATTTGGATATGACTTGAATTCATCTCTCAAGGCTAAAACAAATCTCCATTTTCCTCAAATATACTGTTTATTTTCAGGATTGGGATGTTATATTTGTTTGATATCTGTGTGCTTGTATGGATGTATGTGAATGCATTTGTGTTTTGTTGTTATAATTTATGGTTTGTAGAATTAAACTGTACTTTGGGAGATAAGTCCTCCAAAAAGATAGGTGCAAGATTTATTTCTCCTATTGAGTTAAGGAAATAATTTGTTGATTGTTGTTTCCAATTTAATTATAGAGAGGACACGATCATTTCAAAAAATAAAGGAAATTAAAATTTGCTTCTACTCTGGATGTGAATATAGGATGCTTACAAAGAGATCCAGATTATACTAATGAAAAAGATGCCTCTAATTCTCTGTAGCTTTATTCATTTCTCTTCCCTCTGTTGCCTCTTCATCAAATAACTATCCCAGGAATTGCCCTGGAAGTATTATGAAATAGATAAACAGAAGTGCAAGGAAACTTTGGGTCTGGAGAGCAAAATACTAATTGGCTGAAAAATGAAAATTGGCACTAGAAAATGAGAGTTGGGTTGTTTGGAAAAGCAAGAGAGAAAACAAATCAAAGTAGGCTTTTTTTTTTTTTCAGTAAGATAAAATGAAAATAATCCTCCCACTAAAAATAAAGATAATAAAGCCATACCTTTTTTAATGCTCATTAGTTTTTCCTTGAATTTTCTAAAGAAAAAGAAAACTAATCTATAAAATCTTGTTCCTTATTCCGTCTCTTTACACTGAGTGACCCTAAGGTATTTCACTTTTTCTTTCCCTTGTGTTTGTTTATTAAATGGGAAGGTATTATTTCTTACCAGGCTGTCAAAGTTCTTAAAACATTTAATTGGCATATGTATATAGGATTTTGCTAATTAAAACTTGTTGTACAAATGTAAAGCATTTTTCCCTTTACTTTTTTTTTTTTGGCTTTATTTATTTTTGGCTGAGTTGGGTCTTTGTTGCTGGGCGTGGGCTTTCTCTAGTTGCAGCAAGTGGGGGTTACTCTTCACTGCTGTACACGGGCTTCTCATTGCAGTGGTTTCTCTTGTTGAGTAGCATGGGCTCCAGGCATGCGAGCTTCAGCAGTTGTGGTTTGCCGGCCCTAGAGTGCAGGCTCAGCGGCTGTGGCACACAGTCCCAGCTGCTCTGCGGCATGTGGGATCTTCCTGGACCAGGGATCAAACCCGTGTCCCCTGCATTGGCAGGCGGATTCTTAACCACTGCGCCACGAGGGAAGCCCATCCCTTTACTTTTTACTCATACCACAACTTTACTGTCTCACGTCCCTTGTTTCATGATCATTCTTTCGGTATGTCCCTTTCATGACCCTTTTCGGTATGTCTGCTGAGGGCAAAGCCATGTAGCTGGCATGCATAGAAACTTGATCAAGAAGCAAATTATAATTAAAAGGCATGCTGGAGCAGAACACTTGAGAAATTAAACTCAGAAGAAAAAAAAGAGAGAGAAATACCTTTACATATGAATGTCCACAGTAACAACAGCAACCATAACCAAAAAAATAGCAGTCTTATTTACTTTTAATTTTGGAACTTATAGCATATTTTCCAGTTCTAGACAGAGTCAAGTGTTCTTTATTTTTCTTTGAATGGACTGTTTTATAAAACAAGCGGCTAGTTTTCATTTTCTCATTTTCTGTTAGCTCGTTCTGTGTAACTGGCCCACAAAGCTAAGAGTGACCCCTCACCACTAAAGGAAAGCTGAATGTCAGCTCTGCTATCAAATCATATTTCTTGATAATAAATACATAATTAAACATTTTTGAAAAGGAAATATTTTTTCCTTTACTAACTAATGTGTTACTTTGGGGGCTGTTTTTATAATGAAATGGTAAATTTACTCTTTGAGATTATACAATATTGGAATAATTATTAAGAAGTACATTATAGGAAGTTCCCTGGTGGTCTAGTGGTTAGGATTCAGCACTTTCACTGCTGTGGCCCGGGTTCAGTCCCTGATCAGGGAACTGAGATCCCTCAAGCTGTAAGGTGTGGCCAAAATTAAAAAAAAAAAAAAAAAAAAAAGTACATTGTAATAAAAGGTGTCTTTTACTAGATTTCTAATAGATCATTTTTAACTTTTTTTTAACAGTCTTATATTAAAAATATAGACTTACTGGATATTCTTAATCAGGTAAAAAGACATAAGAGTCATGAAAATTATACAGCAATTGCATGGAGACTACTTAAATATATTTCCCAATCTGCTCTTCAATTTTTCTAAGAACTTGAGGGCGTTTCAGCACCTGAGGCAGATTAAATCATATTGCTTTGTTCAAGGAGAGTATGTAGAAAGATATGACATATAAAACAGAAGAAAATCCAAGACTAAGAAACAGATATTAATTATATATAAAAAAGCACCATCTTTTGATGATTTTGACTATTGGTTTGCACTATCTTCTGATAGTCACTGTTTTAGGCACTTTGTTTCTGTATTTCTGTTGCCTCCTTGATACTCCAAGACTTAAACTGTTCTCATTGGGCAAGTTCAGGAAGAACCCCAAAGATTAAGTTTTTCAGATATGAAGACATTGATTATAAAGCCCATTGAGGAAAAAGGAATGCATCATTAGAACAGCCTTGATAAATAGACTTTACTCCATGAGACTACTCTTTTTGACAGACTTAATTAAATCTCTATGTTGAAAAGGATTCTGATGCTCTGTCCAGACTCAGGCTGTCACAGGCAAGAGATGGCACCTATGTGCCATCTAGTAAATATAGACCTCTGTGTCTGTATTTACTCATTTGAAAATGGGGTGAATAATAGATAGCTGTTTCAGTATTGGCTAAGTTAATATATGCAAAGTTGCTCAGAATAATGTCAGTATCTAGTAAGTACCCAATAAGTGTCATCTGGTAGTAGTAATAGGAGTAGCAATAGTAACAGCAGCAGTAGTCGTAGTAATAGCAGTATCCTCCTGTCACTTTTGGACAATAAAGCCTACATCTATATAAGGATAATATTATAAACGGCACTCAATCTTTACATTATTTTGACAATTCAAACTCTCTCAGCTGATGTTGTCTTCTCACCAAAAGTGCCTCTGATGCTAAGCTAAGCATGATTTTAATCAGGCATACAATTAAATTTAATAAGATCCATCCATTTTATAGTTTCAGATAGGAGTCCATGTACAGTTGTCAAATGAGATTTTCAGAATAAGGGAAAAAATGTTACATATTAGGAAAACAATGGATTTTAGTTAGCATCTAAAACATCAATTAGAGCAGTTTTTCTCTATCCACAAGCAGAAGCCATTTGTTAGCCATTTGTGACATTGAAGTAACTAATAATGTACAGAGTTGCTAAAGATATTGTCAAATTTTAGAGTTTATTGTTTTGGTGAGTTTTTTTTTTTTTTCAATGTCATGTATTTTGAAAATTGTTTTTTGTTCAAGGCAAAAGAGAGAAAACTTAATTTATGGACCAGTGAGGAATTTGCTGAAAGCAAACAACTAGATGTATTAGGGTGATTTGATTAGGATATTACACATTAAAGCAGTGGTTCAGGTCTGTAGCATTCTCCCCTTATCTGGTCTGAGAGAAAATATGTGCATTCACAACATAACCTGCAGATGATTTTGTTCAGCATCTTGGCTGAATGTTCTTGGTTTGATGTTTAATGATTTGTGTCATCCTCTCAGTTAGCAATTCCTGTGTCCTTTGCTTCGGGTGACTATCAACTCTGCGGGATATGTGTAGAAATTTCACTTATTCTGCCAGTGAAAGAAAAGGGATCTTGTTCCAAGGGAAGATTATTCGTTTTTGTGATTACTGACAAAGGTCTTGAATTGTTACAGGACCAACAAAATTCTGTTTCAGGCTTCCCTCCTCAATTTGGAGCCCATGTTATCTAGCTAGGAAGGAAAAGAGACCTAGTGTTCAAATTTCTAATGTCTTAAATCAAGACTTATGGGTTTTGAAATCATTGTTCTCAGATTCACTTTTAATAATCATTCTCTGTTGATCAAGTGGCAACCCAAGTCTCCTAGTGCAAACCAGGGCTGGGAGTTGGGAGTTGCAGCAGAGACAGAGGTATGCACTGTTTAATATCTTAAATTATTAGACTACCATACTTTGTTCCACAAATGTTAAGAGATTTTGAATTATGGGTTTGTATTAGGTTATCTATTTATTCATAAAGACAGGTGTAGTAAGTACCAAAAATGTTTTCTGGACCTTAATATATACTTAATAAATTTATTTCTTTTATGTTTGGGAAACAAAATATATTTGAGTTTTTCCTTTTTCATTATAGCATATTTGGTGTGTAGGTTAAGGAAAGTCAGAACTAGCATAAACAGTAAAAGCATGCATAAAAATCAATTAAATGAACTACTTTGTATGCTTGAAATTTTAACGAATCCTTAAAGAGTTTCTGGAGCCATATTGGCCCTTGGACTAAAATTTCTCAACTCATTTCTTATTGGTATATAGCCTTAACTTATTAATATTTCAGAGAACCATGCTGTTAAGCTTTACTAGGTTTTCCTATATGTTCTTTTTTTTTTAGATTTTTATTTTGTTCATTAACAAAATATTTTATCTAACTACTACCAAAACATATTGTATATAAAGGTCACTATCTTGTTTTTGTTATAATATCTAACTTTATTATAAACAAGTATGACTTTTTCCAATTAAACTTACAAAAAAAATTCAACTACCAAAAATCCTCATTGAATCAGGATGTGTGTTCTTTTTGAGTTTGCATTCTAATTCATTTTTTGACTGACTTTCTTTTTCACTGCTCTACCTAATTCTAATATTCCCTTTCTACTTTATATCTATTTGTAGCTTCTAGTTTGCCTCAGGTTAGAAAATCTGAAAAATGAACTTGGAAAATAGTGTGTTTCTCAGAGTTAATGAAACCCAGAGTAGAGGTCTAAAATAAAGACTCCTTTAGGCTTTCAGTAGATATTTGTACTTTGGAACCTGTCCTTTGTAGCTTAGAATATAATGCAGACAACATAATGGCTGATCACAGTGCTGAGAAGTCCTAGAGATGCTATGAGACCTAACCTAATCAAGTTCATGTGATGAAGCTTTTTAAGAGAAGGAACATATTAGTTGAAATCAAAAAAATAAATAAAAATTAGATAGAAGAAGAACAATAGGGACAGCAAATTCCCAGATGGAATCATGGTTAAAGACTTTGTGATGCATAAAAAGACCTCTAAGAAGGCTGGTATGGCTAGACATAGAGGGCCAAGAGATACATGGCATGAGATGGAGCTAGAGAGGTAGGAAAGGAGAGAAATTACATAAGTTACTCACAAATATGTAGTCCATGGAAAAGATTTATATTTAATTCTAAAATCATTGAGAAATTTTAGAGTTTTTAAAAGAGGAAGAATAGCCTATAAATTTTAAAAAGCAGAGGGAATGCAAATAAATACATGTATTGTTTCTTACTAAACCCCTTTCCTAGAACCAATACTCCTATTGAAGATATTTTTAATTGTTTGCATGGGTTTTGTTCTACTAAAAACAGATATGTTCTCAAGTGTCCTACATGTGGCATCACAAGCAATACCAATTGATTGCAGTAGGTAACAAGAAGAAGTATATTTTCTGTATTTGACCTAAAAGAGTAAAACATGCAAGGGAATTGTGATATAATGTTTATGTAAATAAATCCTTTTTTCATACCGATAACTTCAGAACTTTGTTCTAGAGGGTGAATTTGTCAGAAGGCTGATCTTGGATAAGTAAGGTGGTGTGATACACATGTGTTAGGGGTAGATGTGTATATATTTATATATATATATATATATATATACACATATATATGTAAAACCAAATTCAGCATTGTTTTTATTAGTCTAATTCTTCATTTTTAAGAAAGAGGAAATAATACTTTATGAGAAAGTCTTAGAGCATCAGTATTTGAATTATAGCTTATGGGCTAATTAGCTTAAGGCTAATTAATGCTATTAAAATGGAAGCATAAGAGCAGATGTTAGTTCAAAATAAATGTATAAAAAGTCTTCATTTGAGCAGAATTGGGAACTATTCCTGTCTTACACTGAGTTCCTTGGAAATAGGCTCTGGGATAGAAAAGTGCAAAATGTTTACTGGAATGCTCTTGGGATACTCACCTATAAGGAAGTGAGGAAGGCAGAACTGGCAGAGGGCTATGCTTACCTACAATGTGGATGCAACTTAGATACAGTGCTACATTTAACCAAACAAACAAACAAACAAACAAACTAGGATTCTCAGTTGAATTTGAATTTCAGATAAACAGTGAACAGTATTAAGTAGAAGAAGTAATTCCCAAGTATTTCCCTGGGAAATATGTTAAAAGCATATTTGTTGTTTACCTGTAATTCAGATTCAACTGGGCATGCTGTATTTTATTTGTCAACACTAAAATGAGTCCTTTGCCAGTCCTACTGAGAACCATTTTGCCAAAATGAGTCAAAGATAGTGCCTTTGTATCCTTACATTAGCCAGTATAGGCCAACGATTGCCCTCTTGATGGAGGCAAAACCTTGGGAAAGTTAGTTCCTCTTAGGTTGCCTAAGGGCAATGCTTAGTGAAGGGTACAGATGTGAACAGTCAACTACTGATATTCCTTATGATTATGAGATGGGTGTGCTTCTGTGGAGGGTCAGTCTGGATGTGAATCTCACTACCTAGTACAGTAATTTCTCTTATGTCAGTTGCCAGAGTGATGTTTAGATAATATTTCTATATCATTGTTTTGTTTTGTAGTTGTTATGACTTTGTTCTCTTAATAATTAATTTTCTGCCTTTGTGTCCCTTATAGAAAACTAAGGAATTACAGCTACAGGTGACGATTACAATTTAGAAGAAAGAAAATTTGTGCTGACTTACTTGTAGGATTCCTCTCTTTAGCTTTTATCAAGACAGAAAAAAATGAGCAGTAAAAATGTATACATATGTGCGATTTCAGTCTATTGAATTTCTTGGTAAAGTAAAAGGCATTATAATTGTTGCCTGTTTTATTGTGAAAGAGGATAGAGAAAAATAAAATTCACTATTTCATTTAACAAAAAAGTTTTTGAAGTGACTCTAGCCTCTTTTACATAAATGGCTTAATTTGACTTCTCCTTAGAAATAAGAGAGAACAAGTCTAAAGAAATAAGGAGTAGGAGAAGGAGAGTAGCTTACTTGAGAAAGAAAATAAACAAAAAACAAAGAAAAAACCTTGATAGCTGTGAAATGTAATAGACACTTCATAAAAGGAATACCCAGATTTGATGAGATTCTATAGAGCAACAAAGGTCTAATTTCAAAAAACTCTAATTTCTTATAAAATCAAACCTTATCCTTATAGTGTTATTAATTTTAAAGGATGGGACTTTTAAAGATCTTTTATTTAGTCAAAGATTTGCTTAAGCAAAGCACATTGCACAGTGCTGGCATTTTAAAACTCTCAACAAAGGCTGCTTTTATTGTTCCTTGTATTGTTATTATGATCATGTGGAAAAACTGCTATTTTAAATATTCTGTAATTGGTTGCTATATTTTATCAAGCTAAAGTATCTAAAAGTAAATATATTTTGATATTGAAGCCAAAATAATTGCCCTAAAACAAGAGATGTGAATTCAAAGTCAGCATCCTCCAGGGCCAGACAGATAAGCACAGAGACAATAGCAACTATGATGAAGTAGAGGCTACATACTCAACATGAAGATGTTCAAATTCAATTATAAAATTAAAAATCTTCTTCCCAGTAGCCAGACTTTAATTGAGACAAGCAATGAATCAGTTGATCACTCTTGAAAGAAAGACCATCAGAGACCTAGTATCATTACCAGCTTGGAAATGTTATAGTGTAAAACATAGTTAAAGCAGTCATGAGAAATGAAGATGTCTTACTTATCATTTTCTTATAAGAGAGAGAAAATTCTTTAAATAATAAATATTATTAAAATAGTAAATATTATTTTAATAGTAAAAACAGGGGTTCAACTGAGAGGATAAAATAATTTCTTAGACTCCTAGGAAATGGAAAAATCATTAGATAGATGCTCATTTTTCTCTATTTATGGGTCTACATGGTTTCTAGTCTCTATTCATCTGTTCTACTATCCTCTCTGAGACAGGACTCCTATACAAGGCTCTTAGTATTTACTCCCCTAAAGTTAAGTTGACTCATGACTGGGTTGCCATGGTGCCACTCCTGGACCCCTGCTCCTAGTAGACTCCTAGTTTAAATGCCTGTGATTAACACACTAGACTACCTGGTCTCCTGAATCAAATTCTTGAGAAAAAGTCGGTCTATTATTTGCTTCTCCTTGAGCCAGGCTTCCATTCCTTTTTTTACTGACCTGTAATCAGAAAGCGAGGTCATGGGGCACAAATAGGACCCACTTTAAGCTGTCTGCTTTATCACAGTGCCAGAGTAAGACATTTAAAGACTCTGTGTACTGAAAAGGTTATGATGTCCGTTCATTATGTAATTCAAAACCAAAATAATTTGAAACTATAAAATACACACTTGGACTTCCCTGGTGGCACAGTGGTTAAGAATCCGCCTGCCAACACAGGGGACACGGGTTCAAGCCCTGGTCCGGGAAGATCCCACATGCCGCGGAGCAACTAAGCCCGTGCACCACAACTACTGAGGCTGCGCTCTAGATCCCATGAGCCACAACTACTGAGCCCGTGTGCCACAACTACCTGAAGCCCACACACCTAGAGCCCATGCTCCACAACAGGAGAAGGCGCCGCAATGAGAAGCCTGCGCACCATGACAAAGAGTAGCCCCTGCTTGCCACAACTAGAGAAAGCCCGCGCACAGCAACAGAGACCCAACACAGCCAAAAATAAAATTAATAATTAATTAATTAAAAAAATAAATAACTTTAAAAAAATAAAATAAAAATAAAATACACACTTGCTGAAGCTAAATAGCTAATTCTAGTTTACAGAGTTCTGGATAAGACCATGAAAGTTGAATCTTTCTATTTTCTGGTACGTATGTGTACCTTTGGTACCCTAAATATTGAGGCACATTTCAGCAGTCCAGCATAGGTTGATTACTTGATCAGGTCTAATCTCACTCTGTCTCTCAACCCAGATCATCCCTCTGCTAACAAACAAGGATTTGTAGGGATTTCCTTCCCCAGAGGTAGGGTGGGGTAGCTTCCTTGGGGAGAGATCAGAGTACAAATGGATTCAGTACTTGCATTGTGTTCTGTTTGCTTCAGACTGAGGTTCTAACAAGCTCAGACTCCTTGTGACACCTCACTAGGGACAGAGTCATTAGGAATGATCCATCTTCTTCCCCATGTTCCTTCCTGTAGGCCTTCTTTCTATCTTCCCCCCAAATTTCTTCACCTCTTTCCATTCTGCCCTCTGTCTCCTTTTACCTCCTTACTTTAGCAAATTATATTAATGTCAGATTCCTAATTCATTCAAAGGGGATAACAGTAAAGAATAAGGACACTATTAGGTAAATACTGAACTGTGCCGTCCTTCTTTTCCCCTTTTCTTAGCTGAGAATCCTTGGCTAATTTAGAAACCGAGGGAAATGTGTGTAATGTCTCCTAGTGATCTGGTGGGTGACAGGGTAGCATCTGGCCTGAGTGAGTAAGACCCTAAATTTACAAATACTACCTGGTGAATAAGATACTACCAGTAATTTCAACCTGCTATTGGTTTCTGAAGCTTTATAGAAACTTAGAAGAGTCATAAGCCACCACCTTAGAACCTTACACAGAAGAAACATTAGGCTTAGAGAAAAAAAGTGCTCTCACCAGAAGTGAAGCCAAACAGGCATATAACAAGGACTGAAAAAGAGGAAATTAGGTGAACAGGATCTATGTTCCTAAGTTTCTTATGGCTAATTGCTCCAAGCTGCTGTTTAATGAAAATTTCCAATTTTTTAAGAAATTGAATGCAAAATATCAATGTTTTGATAATGCTGTAAATTATTCACACATGTGCAGGTTTTACCTAACTGGAAGTCTCTTCTTCCCTTACTAGAAGTGGAAAAATCAAGTCTAAAAGCTTAAGCTTATGCTTGTTCAGTAACGCTAGGCAAATTCACTCAAATGTTTGATGTGACCTCTGAATGGTTACTTTAAATCCAGTGGTTCTCAACTAGGGACTTGCCAGGGGATATTTGGCAATGTCTAGAGGCATTTTTGATTGTCACAAGATTCAGGGGGACAATACTTGCATCTAGTAGATAGAGGCCAGAAGTGCTGCTAAACATCCTATGATGCATAAGACAACTCCCTGCAGTAAGGAATTATCTGGGCCCAAAATGTTACTAGTGCCAGTGTTGAGAAGTGATTCTCTAAATAGTTCTTACTTCATTATTCAATCAATAATATGTGTGAAGTGACTGTCACATAACTAATAGTAAACAATATTTTACTGAGCATTTATTATGTCATTCTAAGTACTTTACATGCATTATCTCAATTTATCCTGTCTTCATTATAAAATAAGTCATGCTATAATCCCCATTTTACAGATAGGGAAACATACACAGAAGAGGTAACTCGCTAATGATCACATAGCTAGTAAATGATAGGCCTGGGATTCAAACCAGGCAGTTTGGCTTCAGAACCCCACTCTTAGCCACTACAGTAAAGGGAATCAAATTCTTCTTATTTTCCTTCACTTCTCCCCATGCTCTTGCAACTTGAAGAAGAAGACCTCTGCAAATCTCAAGCTACAGAAGAATGCCTAATTCTGGGTCTCAGAAAAAAGAGCTTTATGCAGTGTGCAGTGTTCCACCATAGTTGTACTAAACTTTATCTGCAGAGTTAATTTTTTTTAATTGAAGGATAACTGATTCATATTCTCAAGTCCAGATTAATTCAGATTTTGAATAATATGATTAAAAAAGAAAATATAACCTCTAGCTCAAATCATTAAATTCCACAGGTCAAAAATTTAGGTATGTGTATTATAGACATTTTACACTAATAATCTAACATTTACTTCTTTTGAATTTTATTGCAGTATTTGTTACTATATTCATTTTATAATATCATATATAAAAATTAAATAGTAATGTAATATAATTTATATAGTCTAGTGTTTTAATTTACCTTAATGCCTAAATGATAATATTAAGCTATTTATTTTGTTTTATAATTTTTAGATGCAAATTCCAGCCACCATCCAAATCTTGATTTCATATGTTATAGCACTTAAAAACTATAGTCAGAGACTATTTCTAAATATTTTGCTTATGGTTTCATCCAATTTAAATCTTTTTAACACTTGAGCAGTTTTTTTCTTTGGTAATAATGATCTCATTTTTTTTTAAAGGAAAAAAAAGAAAAACCGAGAATTTTATTTCCCTTTGCACAGTGTATTTTTGTTCAAAGCTTCAATAATAATTAGTACAGATATAATATTTCCCAACTAACAACACTCTTACTTAGTGAGGCAAAACATAAAATTAAGTAACTGGAAATGGCAGAAAAGTACAGGCTACAGTAATAATGCAGCATGAGATCATTATTACCAAATTTTGCCCAAAATGCTTTATTTCAGAAAATACCAATCTTAAAAAAAAAAAAAGAAAAGTTTTTTGGAGTTTCTATTCTACTTCTGAGAGACACCAAGAAGACTTCATTTAAGCTGAAACCTCAAGGGCAGTTTGCCAGAAGTTTTGGAAAAACAATGTTTCTGGCAGAGGACAGAGGTAGTGTCAATGTCCTAAGGCAAGACAGCCCAAGATGTTTGAGGAACAATAAAAAAAGACCACTTTGCTGGAGAAAAGTGAACCAGGAGTAGAGGCTGAGTGATGGGATCTGCCAGAAACAGAAGTAGAATACAAACTCTAAGAAACTTTTTTTTTTAAGATGGGTATTTTCTGAAATAAAACATTTAGGGCAAAATATTATGTGATTAAGATATGAAAGGAAAACTATACATGTTTTAATTTTACATCTTTCCTGCAATTATTTTCTGTGTACCTATCACCTATCATTTGCTAGAAGCTTCTCAAAATTTCCATGTAAACAACATGCATATTGAGTTTATTCCTCCTGGTCAGATTCTATTCATACCTTTAATTTTATAACTCAGAGTAATTGACTTACATGTTTATATCCCTTAGGGTCCTAGAGAAATAGCTGCAAAGAGTCACACTCTTCGGACCCCCCTGAACACACCTCTTCTCTCTCCTTCCTTACAGCCACAGGAGGGCCTTTCCACATTTGTTCTACCTCAGATTCCTGTTTCTCTTCCGAGGCTTTAGGGTAAAAATCTGCACGCCTGCTCTGCCATCTGCTTTTACTATTCTTTTCTTTATTCATCCACCTATCACCACTTTTACTGATTATCCCCAGCAGGATAAAGCTGTTTTCAGTACAGTTCTGCTTAAGGGGAATTGATGGCTGGGGAGAAATTACTGCAGTGTTGATAGTATTTATCAGAATGCAAATCTATTGTATTAAAGGAGAGAAACTCATTACTAAAGAGAATATCTTGAGTCAGGAATTTAGCAAGATTTTGGGAAACACTTTCATGATATAGAATGGGAATTCACATTTAAATTCTTGAACCCACAAGATTGATTTGAGCAAAGTAAACAGAGTTTGAACAAGTAAAGCAATGAGTCTGGTCAAGATATTTCAGGCATCACATACTATTTGCTCCATATAAGAGCTCAAAAGCAAAAGCAAGTGCAAATGAAGGATTTAAAGGTAGAGCTACATGTACAATTGCTGACTCAATATTGGAGAAAAGTCAAGAAGATTTGACAGAAATTTGTATATTGCACAAAGCATCACTTCTGAAAGGATTGGGGTTGGAGTTGAGTTGTTGATGCGTGTGTATGTATATATATATTATATGCATATGTATATGTATGTGTATGTGTGTTCTAAAGGCCAGGGGTGGGGTCAGGAGTCCCAGAAATCTGAAATTTTAAGTAGCAACCCAGGTGACCTTTGATCAAACAGTTCTTGGGCTTCACTTTGAGAAACATTGGCTTCAAACTTGCGGAACAATAGTTACAAAGAGCCTCAATAGCTAACCATTATGTATTATTTCTCATTTGAATGGGAAGACTCCTAGTTATTTTTCTATTAACAATGCTGTTTGCTGTTGGTTTAGAGAAATATGCTATATTGTATTAAGACCATTCATTCGTCCAGCAAATAATTAGAATGCATAATGTGTTCCAGACAGTGGGTTAAGCTCCACGTTTCCTGGTGATTTTATACCCAATGTTCCTGCTCTCATGGAACTCACAGTCAGTTAGCAAGTATGTAGGCCATGACCAGCTCTGAGTTTCTTATTTCCTCCTTGGCCTGGAACATATAGTGCATGTCAACAGGTTGTGCATCCTTATGTACATTCAGTATGCTGGCACATAAGTGTGGCCTAGTCCTTATAATGTAGCTGTGGGCAATATAACAAGACAGTGTTGGCAGCTGGAATGTGGATGAAGTAGTTGAAGTGGCTTGATAATGGCAGTTTTCTCAAAAATAGACACTAATAGTAGTTTTACAGTTCTGTGTTTGAGGGTATCAGAGAATAGGTAATCTGAGAACTAAAAGGAACTCATCCTGGACAGTCAAAATACCAACCATCGCAACTAACTTCAGCACATGTCTCTTGAGGAGTTTGGGAGAACTGAGATGTCTTGCTAATCCAAATCCCCCAGCTTGAAATTCTCTGAAATACTTTGCTGAGTATTATTCTTTGGACATTTTAGAGAAATCTTTAATAGCACAGATCAATTTTTCTGTGGGACAACTCTGGTGAAGATCATTTTAAAGATGTGATTTTAAAGCAGACCCACAAAGGTGGAAGTTCATTTAGTAACTCCTATTTCACTTAAGAGATGTATACATACTGTGTATGTTTATTATTATATATACTACATATAAGATACACATATATACTTAAATTAGAGATTTATTTTGAATTTTATCAAATACCTTCACTTTCATTCTTCAGTTCAGTTACTAACCTTTAACTATCTGAGTTTCTCAGTGTCTTTTGCCAATCACATGCCTTCATTCCCCAATAAACACTCTTCTGCTTACCACCTTAGAGCTTTCTTTCTTTAGTCACTTCAGTCATGCCTGTTGGCCACCGTTAGAAATGAATAAATGAAAGGTTTGGCCCCAAAGAACTGAGAGATCAATGCAGAATACTAACTCTACTATCATTAACCTCAGTAGAAGCAGAAAATAAACAATAGAATTAGCCCCAAGAGGCTGAGAGGCCAATGCAGCACACTCCTTTGTTACCATGTGCTAAAGTGGAAGCTGAAGACAGTAAAAGAATAAAATAAATGGTGTAATCAAAGTAAACTGAGGCTATGGCCATGGTGGACTCAATAATATTGGTCTCTTTTATGAGTCATATCAATTCAGCTAAGCTTTTTGTGTGACTGCTGTATGACAGACATTTTCTTGGATGCTGGGGGATCAAGAGGTGAATAAGTCACAGCAGTTCTTGTAATTGAGGAACTTAATGTCTAGTCTTGTATGAAAACTTTTGATAGTTATCCAGAAATATACTGATCATTATGATATTAACAGCCTACACTTACTGTGTTGTTCCAGACATAGTGCCAAGAGATGGACCTATATGTATGATATTATGATTTTCAGTTTATAAATCTGGACACCATGGGTAGAGAGATTAAGTAACCTACTGAGGATCATATTGCTAGTGATTAATAGAGTTATGATTCAAGCCCAGCACTCTGAATCTAGATCTTAAAGACTTAATATTTTCTAAACTATGCCCTACAGTTTTATTCTTTTTTTTTTAATTAATGAGGCTATAGTAGTCATTTATATTTCTTTCAATTTTGATTTTGTGACTAAATATGATTCTGCATCTATCAGAAACTGGTGTTTAAAATTTGCCAAAAGAGAGAGTCTGGTACATCAATTCAGAAGTGTAGTGGGCCCTATCTGTAATTGGAATACAAACATGTTTATGGTAAAATATTCTGCTATTAATGACGCACAGCCTGCACAAACAGCATGGATCAACTTGGATCATCCACTTCATGATAAGGCCAGGAACTTTTCCTTTGAATGACTTCCAAAGTTTTTCATAGTGCATGCATGCCCCTGCGTGCACACACACACATACATACACTTAGACTGTATGTATCATTTCTTTGCAAGTTCTACTAGTTGTATTGTAGGGCAGCACTACTCCAGCCATTCCTATAATTGAAGCCTGCAGAGTCAACTGTCGAGCAGCAAATCAGAGCCTGGTTTCAACAATGCCAGCTCAGCCAGACTTATTATCTTCTCTCTTTTACTCACGGTGTGTAGTTTTTTTTTTTAACATCTTTATTGGGGTATAATTGCTTTACAATGGTGTGTTTCTGCTTTATAACAAAGTGAATCAGTTATACATATACACATGTTCCCATATCTCTTCCCTCTTGCGTCTCCCTCCCTCCCACCCTCCCTATCCCACCCCTCTAGGTGGTCACAAAGCACAGAGCTGATCTCCCTGTGCTATGCGGCTGCTTCCCATTAGCATCTATTCTACATTTGGTAGTGTATATATGTCCATCCCACTCTCTCAGTTTGTCACAGCCTACCCTTCCCCCTCCCCACATCCTCAAGTCCATTCTCTAGTAGGTCTGCATCTCCATTCCTGTCTTACCCCTAGGTTCTTCATGACCATTTTTTTTTCCTTAGATTCCATATATATGTGTAGCATACTGTATTTGTTTTTCTGTTTCTGACTTACTTTGTATGACAGACTCTAGGTCCATCCACCTCACTACAAATAACTCAATTTCGTTTCTTTTTATGGCTGAGTAATGTTCCATTGTGTATATGTGCCACATCTTCTTTATCCATTCATCTGATGATGGACACTTAGGTTGCTTCCATCTCCTGGCTATCGTAAATAGAGCTGCAATTTTGGTACATGACTCTTTTTGAATTACGGTTTTCTCAGGGTATATGCCCAGTAGTGGGATTGCTGGGTCATATGGTA